>NC_090195.1:7097299-7438549 GCF_024679245.1 Pseudorasbora parva
CGGTTGCTATGGTGTTCTGGATGGTTGCTAGGGCGTTGCTAGGCGGTTGCTAGGGTGTTCTGGGTGGTTGCTAGGGCGTTGCTAGGCGGTTGCTAGGGTGTTCTGGGAGGTTGCTAGGGCGTTGCTAGGTGGTTGCTAGGCGGTTGCTAGGGTGTTCTGGGTGGTTGCTAGGGCGTTGGTAGGCGGTTGCTAGGGTGTTCTGGGAGGTTGCTAGGGCGTTGCTAGGTGGTTGCTAGGCGGTTGCTAGGGTGTTCTGGGTGGTTGCTAGGGCGTTGCTAGGTGGTTGCTAGGTGGTTGCTATGGTGTTCTGGGCGTTGCTAGGGCGTTGCTAGGGTGTTCTGGGTGGTTGCTAGGGCGTTGCTAGGGTGTTGCTAGGCAGTTGCTAGGGTGTTCTGGGTGGTTGCTAGGCAGTTGCTATGGTGTTCTGGGTGGTTGCTATGACGTTGCTATGTGGTTGCTAGGGTATTCTGGGTAGTTGCTATGGAGTGGCAACATCCCATAATGATACCCCAAAATCACCTTGCCAGTACTAATTATATAAACCAACCCCCATGTCTCTATGATTTTCTGATGCAGAGATCTGAACGGTTGCTAAGGTACTCTGTTTGGTTGCTATGGAGTGGCTTGGCACCATCCCATAATGATACCCCAAAATCCCCTTGCCAGTATGAATGATATAAACCAACCCCCGTGTCTTTATGATTTTCTGATGCAGAGATCTGAACGGTTGCTAAGGTACTCTGTTTGGTTGCTATGGAGTGGCTTGGCACCATCCCATAATGATACCCCAAAATCCCCCTGCCAGTATGAATGATATAAACCAACCCCCGTGTCTCTATGATGTTCAGATGTGGAGATATACACAGTGGATTTGGGTTGTTAGGGTGTTCGATAATGGTTGCTAGGGAGTGGCTAGGAGGTGTTGAAGGTGATTTGTGATTGGCCGTTGATGCACTGAGTCAATCAAACCCACCCCCATGTTTCTATGACACTCCTATCCAGAGATATAACTTTGATCTTTTTCAATGGAAGTCAATGGGATCGGTTGTTAGGGAGCTCTAAACGGTTGCTAGGGCGTGGCTTAATAACATCATCATGATCCTGAGATAGTGATTGGTTGTCTGAGTAGATTGGGCCCACCCCCTTGTCTCTGTGAGTCTGTGAAGCAGAGCTATGCTCAATACAAAATCCCTATGGGATTTACCATTGAATGAGAAACGCATGCGTTGCATGCGTTTCATGGGCCGACCCTCCCCATGTTAAGTCAATGGGGCAATTTTTCGATTTTTGGGGAGCTCTAGCACCCCAGGGGTACAACTTACACCCCTTTGAGATGTGTGTGCTGAGAGATCCTATCAGCCCCTTCAATTTTCGTGTAATATATGTGTGTGTTTGAGATCCTCGCTCGGAGCCACGAGGGGTCAAAGTTTCGCCCCATCAATTGTCAATGGCACTTTTGGGCTACGTTTGCACCCCTGGGGCACACACCATACCCCCGATCCCTTAGAAGAGATATAGCACACCATTCCCGTATAGGTCGCCGACTTTGGCTATTTAGTGGTTGGGGTTTGACAAAATTTGTGTGAGGAGAAGCGCGCCGAAATACGTGGTCGGAAGAATAATAAGAACTAGAAAGTACAATTCCTGAAGAAATTGTGAGTGGTGCTTGCCGTGGCAAAACTCGGGGCCCTGTGGCATTTGTGATGGAAAAAAGCCAAGCAACATGATGTTAGCATGATGTTAACATGATTAGCAAGTTGTTAGCATGATGCTAACATGATTAGCATGTTGTTATCAGCATGATTAGCAAGTTATTAGCATGATGCTAACATGATTAGCATGTTGCTAGCATGATGCTAACATGATTAGCATGATGTTAGCATTATGCTAACATGATTAGCATGATGTTAGCATGATGCTAACATGATTAGCATGTTGCTAGCATAATGCTAGCATGATTAGCATGATGTTAGCATGATGCTAACATTATTAGCATGATGCTAGCAACATGATTAGCATGTTGCTATCATGATGCTAACATGATTAGCATGAAGTTAGCATTATGCTAACATGATTAGCATGATGTTAGCATGATGCTAACATGATTAGCATGTTGCTAGCATGATGCTAACATGATTAGCATGATGTTAGCATGATGCTAACATGATTAGCATGATGCTAGCAACATGATTAGCATGTTGCTAGCATGATGCTAACATGATTAGCATGTTGCTAGAATGATGCTAACATGGTTAGCATGTTGCTAGCATAATGCTAACATGATTAGCATCATGCTAGCAACATGATTAGCATGTTGCTAGCATAATGCTAACATGATTAGCATTATGCTAGCATGATGCTAACATGATTAGCATGTTGCTAGCATGATTAGCATGTTGCTAGGCGGTTGCTAGGGTGTTCTGGGTGGTTGCTAGGGCGTTGCTAGGCAGTTGCTAGGGTGTTCTGGGAGGTTGCTAGGGCGTTGCTAGGTGGTTGCTAGGCGGTTGCTAGGGTGTTCTGGGTGGTTGCTAGGGCGTTGCTAGGCGGTTGCTAGGGTGTTCTGGGTGGTTGCTAGGGCGTTGCTAGGGTGTTGCTAGGCGGTTGCTAGGGTGTTCTGGGTGGTTGCTAGGCAGTTGCTATGGTGTTCTGGGTGGTTGCTATGACGTTGCTATGTGGTTGCTAGGGTATTCTGGGTGGTTGCTATGGAGTGGCAGCATCCCATAATGATACCCCAAAATCACCTTGCCAGTACTAATTATATAAACCAACCCCCATGTCTCTATGATTTTCTAATGCAGAGATCTAAACAGTTGCTAGGGTACTCTGTTTGGTTGCTATGGAGTGGCTTGGCACCATCCCATAATGATTCCCCAAAATCCCCTTGCCAGTATGGATGATATAAACGAACCCCGTGTCTGTACGATTTTCAGATGCAGAGATCTGAACAGTTGCTAGGGTACTGTGTTTGGTTGCTATGGAGTGGCTTGGCACCATCCCATAATGATTCCCCAAAATCCCCTTGCCAGTATGAATGATATATACCAACCCCCGTGTCTCTATGATGTTCAGATGTGGAGATATACAATTTGGATTTGGGTTGTTAGGGTGCTTGATAATGGTTGCTAGGGAGTGGCTAGTAAGTGTTGAAGGTGATTTGTGATTGGCCGTTGATGCCCTGAGTCAATCAAACCCACCCCCATGTTTCTATGACACTCCTATCCAGAGATATAACTTTGATCTTTTTCAATGGAAGTCAATGGGATCGGTTGTTAGGGAGCTGTAAACGGTTGCTAGGGCGTGGCTTAATAACATCATCATGATTCTGAGATAGTGATTGGTTGTCTGAGTAGATTGGGCCCACCCCCTTGTCTCTGTGAGTTTGTGAAGCAGAGCTATGCTCAATACAAAATCCCTATGGGATTTACCATTGAATGAGAAACGCATGCGTTGCATGCGTTTCATGGGACGACCCTCCCCATGTTAAGTCAATGGGCCTTTTTTGCGATTTTTGGGGAGCTCTAGCACCCCAGGGGTACAACTTACACCCCTTTGAGATGTGTGTGCTGAGAGATCCTATCAGCCCCTTCAAATTTCGTGTAATATATGTGTGTGTTTGAGATCCTCGCTCGGAGCTACGAGGGGTCAAAGTTTCGCCCCATCAATCGTCTATGGCAGTTTCGGGGTACGTTTGCACCCCTGGGGCACACACCGTACCCCCGATCCCTTATAAAAGTCATAGCACACCATTCCCGTATAGGTCGCCGACTTTGGCTATTTAGTGGTTGGGGTTTGACAAAATTTGTGTGAGGAGAAGCGCGCCGAAATACGTGTGTGGAAGAATAATAATAACTAGAAAGTACAATTCCTGAAGAAATTGTGAGTGGTGCTTGCCGTGGCAAAACTCGGGGCCCTGTTATTGCAAGAGACTGCAAAATCACCTTGCCAGTATGAATGATATAAACCAACCCCCATGTCTCTACGATTTTCAGATGTAGAGATCTGAACAGTTGCTAGGGTACTCTGTTTGGTTGCTATGGAGTGGCTTGGCAGCATCCCATAATGATTCCCCAAAATCCCCTTGCCAGTATGGATGATATAAACCAACCCCCGTGTCTCTATGATGTACTAATGCAGAGATATAGGTCTTGCTAAACAGTTGCTAAGGTACTCTGTTTGGTTGCTATGGAGTGGCTTGTCACCATCCCATAATGATTCCCCAAAATCCCCCTGCCAGTATGAATGATATAAACCAACCCCCGTGTCTCTATGATGTTCAGATGTGAAGATATACACTTTGGATTTGGGTTGTTAGGGTGCTTGATAATGGTTGCTAGGGAGTGGCTAGGAGGTGTTGAAGGTGATTTGTGATTGGCCGTTGATGCCCTGAGTCAATCAAACCCACCCCCATGTTTCTATGACACTCCTATCCAGAGATATAACTTAGATATTTTTCAATGGAAGTCAATGGGATCGGTTGTTAGGGAGCTCTAAACGGTTGCTAGGGCGTGGCTTAATAACATCATCATGATCCTGAGATAGTGATTGGTTGTCTGAGTAGATTGGGCCCACCCCCTTGTCTCTGTGAGTCTGTGAAGCAGAGCTATGCTCAATACAAAATCCCTATGGGATTTACCATTGAATGAGAAACGCATGCGTTGCATGCGTTTCATGGGACGACCCTCCCCATGTTAAGTCAATGGGTTTTTTTGCGATTTTTGGGGAGCTCTAGCACCCCAGGGGTACAACTTACACCCCTTTGAGATGTGTGTGCTGAGAGATCCTATCAGGATCTTCAAATTTCGTATAAGCAACGAGTGTTTTGGAATTCATCGCTTGGCGCTATGAGTGTTCAAAGTTTTCGCAATGCATTCTCGATGGGACGTTTTCGCTACTTTTTCGCCCCTGGGGCGAGCCCCGCACCCCCGATCCCTTAGAAAAGACATAGCACACCATTCCCGATGAGGACGCACCTTTTGACAATTGCTTTGTTGGGTCTTTGACAAAATCTCTGGGAGGAGTAGCGCGCCGAAAATATGGCGGAAGGAAGAAGAAGAATAATAATAATAAGTATGGTGGAGAACAATAGTGATGCCTTGCTACGCAAGCACCACTAATAATAATAAGTATGGTGGAGAACAATAGTGATGCCTTGCTACGCAAGCACCACTAATAATAAGTATGGTGGAGAACAATAGTGATGCCTTGCTAAAGCAAGCACCACTAATAATAATAAGTATGGTGGAGAACAATAGTGATGCCTTGCTAAAGCAAGCACCACTAACTAGAAAGTACAATTCCTGAAGAAATTGTGAGTGGTGCTTGCCGTGGCAAAACTCGGGGCCCGGTTATTGCAAGAGACTGCAAAATCACCTTGCCAGTATGAATGATATAAACCAACCCCCATGTCTCTACGATTTTCAGATGTAGAGATCTGAACAGTTGCTAGGGTACTCGGTTTGGTTGGTATGGAGTGGCTTGGCACCATCCCATAATGATTCCCCAAAATCCCCTTGCCAATATGGATGATATAAACCAACCCCCGTGTCTTCATGATTTTCTGATGCAGAGATCTGAACGGTTGCTAAGGTACTCTGTTTGGTTGCTATGGAGTGGCTTGGCACCATCCCATAATGATTCCCCAAAATCACCTTGCCAGTATGAATGATATAAACCAACCCCCATGTCTGTATGATTTTCTAATGCAGAGATCTGAACAGTTGCTAGGGTACTCTGTTTGGTTGCTATGGAGTGGCTTGGCAGCATCCCATAATGATATCCCAATATCCCCTTGCCAGTATGAATGATATAAACCAACCCCCGTGTCTGTACGATTTTCAGATGCAGAGATCTGAACAGTTGCTAGGGTACTGTGTTTGGTTGCTATGGAGTGGCTTGGCACCATCCCATAATGATTCCCCAAAATCCCCTTGCCAGTATGAATGATATAAACCAACCCCCGTGTCTCTATGATGTTCAGATGTGAAGATATACACTGTGGATTTGGGTTGTTAGGGTGCTTGATAATGGTTGCTAGGGAGTGGCTAGGAGGTGTTGAAGGTGATTTGTGATTGGCCGTTGATGCCCTGAGTCAATCAAACCCACCCCCATGTTTCTATGACACTCCTATCCAGAGATATAACTTTGATCTTTTTCAATGGAAGTCAATGGGATCGGTTGTTAGGGAGCTCTAAACGGTTGCTAGGGCGTGGCTTAATAACATCATCATGATCCTGAGATAGTGATTGGTTGTCTAAGTAGATTGGGCCCACCCCCTTGTCTCTGTGAGTCTGTGAAGCAGAGCTATGCTCAATACAAAATCCCTATGGGATTTACCATTGAATGAGAAACGCATGCGTTGCATGCGTTTCATGGGACGACCCTCCCCATGTTAAGTCAATGGGCCTTTTTTGCGATTTTTGGGGAGCTCTAGCACCCCAGGGGTACAACTTACACCCCTTTGAGATGTGTGTGCTGAGAGATCCTATCAGCCCCTTCAATTTTCGTGTAATATATGTGTGTGTTTGAGATCCTCGCTCGGAGCCACGAGGGGTCAAAGTTTCGCCCCATCAATCGTCTATGGCACTTTGGGGGTACGTTTGCACCCCTGGGGCACACACCGTACCCCCGATCCCTTAGCAGAGATATAGCACACGATTCCCGTATAGGCCGCCGACTTTGGCTATTTAGTGGTTGGGGTTTGACAAAATTTGTGGGAGGAGAAGCGCGTCAAAATACCTGTGTGGAAGAATAAGAATAACTAGAAAGTACAATTCCTGAAGAAATTGTGAGTGGTGCTTGCCGTGGCAAAACTCGGGGCCCTGTGGCATTTGTGATGCAAAAAAGGCAAGCAACATGATGTTAGCATGATGCTAACATGATTAGCAAGTTGTTAGCATGATGCTAACATGATTAGCAAGTTGTTAGCATGATGCTAACATGATTAGCATGATGTTAGCATGATGTTAACATGATTAGCATGTTGCTAGCATAATGCTAACATGATTAGCATGATGTTAGCATGATGCTAACATGATTAGCATGATGCTAGCAACATGATTAGCATGTTGCTAGCATGATGCTAACATGATTAGCATGTTGCTAGCATGATGCTAACATGATTAGCATGATGCTAGCATGATGCTAACATTATTAGCATAATGCTAGCATGATGCTAACATGATTAGCATGTTGCTAGCATGATGCTAACATGATTAGCATCATGTTAGCATGATGCTAACATGATTAGCATCATGCTAGCAACATGATTAGCATGTTGCTAGCATAATGCTAACATGATTAGCATTATGCTAGCATGATGCTAACATGATTAGCATGTTGCTAGCATGATTAGCATGTTGCTAGGCGGTTGCTATGGTGTTCTGGATGGTTGCTAGGGCGTTGCTAGGCGGTTGCTAGGGTGTTCTGGGTGGTTGCTAGGGCGTTGCTAGGCGGTTGCTAGGCGGTTGCTATGGTGTTCTGGGAGGTTGCTAGGGCGTTGCTAGGTGGTTGCTAGGCGGTTGCTATGGTGTTCTGGGCGGTTGCTAGGGCGTTGCTAGGTGGTTGCTAGGGTGTTCTGGGTGGTTGCTAGGGCGTTGCTAGGCGGTTGCTAGGGTGTTCTGGTTGGTTGCTAGGCAGTTGCTATGGTGTTCTGGGTGGTTGCTATGACGTTGCTATGTGGTTGCTAGGGTATTCTGGGTGGTTGCTATGGAGTGGCAACATCCCATAATGATACCCCAAAATCACCTTGCCAGTACTAATTATATAAACCAACCCCCATGTCTGTATGATTTTCTAATGCAGAGATCTGAACAGTTGCTAGGGTACTCTGTTTGGTTGCTATGGAGTGGCTTGGCAGCATCCCATAATGATATCCCAAAATCCCCTTGCCAGTCTAAATGATATAAACCAACCCCCGTGTCTGTACGATTTTCAGATGCAGAGATCTGAACAGTTGCTAGGGTACTGTGTTTGGTTGCTATGGAGTGGCTTGGCACCATCCCATAATGATTCCCCAAAATCCCCTTGCCAGTATGAATGATATATACCAACCCCCGTGTCTCTATGATGTTCAGATGTGGAGATATACACTGTGGATTTGGGTTGTTAGGGTGCTTGATAATGGTTGCTAGGGAGTGGCTAGGAGGTGTTGAAGGTGATTTGTGATTGGCCGTTGATGCCCTGAGTCAATCAAACCCACCCCCATGTTTCTATGACACTCCTATCCAGAGATATAACTTTGATCTTTTTCAATGGAAGTCAATGGGATCGGTTGTTAGGGAGCTCTAAACGGTTGCTAGGGCGTGGCTTAATAACATCATCATGATCCTGAGATAGTGATTGGTTGTCTGAGTAGATTGGGCCCACCCCCTTGTCTCTGTGAGTCTGTGAAGCAGAGCTATGCTCAATACAAAATCCCTATGGGATTTACCATAGTAGGAGAAACGCATGCGTTGCATGCGTTTCATGGGAGGACCCTCCCCATGTTAAGTCAATGGGGCAATTTTTCGATTTTTGGGGAGCTCTAGCACCCCAGGGGTACAACTTACACCCCTTTGAGATGTGTGTGCTGAGAGATCCTATCAGCCCCTTCAATTTTCGTGTAATATATGTGTGTGTTTGAGATCCTCGCTCGGAGCTACGAGGGGTCAAAGTTTCGCCCCATCAATCGTCTATGGCACTTTTGGGCTACTTCTGCACCCCTGGGGCGGACCCCGTACCCCCGATCCCTTAGCAGAGATATAGCACACCATTCCCGTATAGGCCGCCGACTTTGGCTATTTAGTGGTTGGGGTTTGACAAAATTTGTGTGAGGAGAAGCGCGCCGAAATACGTGTCCAGAAGAAGAATAATAACTAGAAAGTACAATTCCTGAAGAAATTGTGAGTGGTGCTTGCCGTGGCAAAACTCGGGGCCCTGTTATTGCAAGAGACTGCAAAATCACCTTGCCAGTATGAATGATATAAACCAACCCCCATGTCTCTACGATTTTCAGATGTAGAGATCTGAACAGTTGCTAGGGTACTCTGTTTGGTTGCTATGGAGTGGCTTGGCAGCATCCCATAATGATTCCCCAAAATCCCCTTGCCAGTATGGATGATATAAACCAACCCCCGTGTCTCTATGATGTACTAATGCAGAGATATAGGTCTTGCTAAACAGTTGCTAAGGTACTCTGTTTGGTTGCTATGGAGTGGCTTGTCACCATCCCATAATGATTCCCCAAAATCCCCCTGCCAGTATGAATGATATAAACCAACCCCCGTGTCTCTATGATGTTCAGATGTGGAGATATACGCTGTGGATTTGGGTTGTTAGGGTGCTTGATAATGGTTGCTAGGGAGTGGCTAGTAAGTGTTGAAGGTGATTTGTGATTGGCCGTTGATGCCCTGAGTCAATCAAACCCACCCTCATGTTTGTATGACACTCCTATCCAGAGATATAACTTTGATCTTTTTCAATGGAAGTCAATGGGATCGGTTGTTAGGGAGCTCTAAACGGTTGCTAGGGCGTGGCTTAATAACATCATCATGATCCTGAGATAGTGATTGGTTGTCTGAGTAGATTGGGCCCACCCCCTTGTCTCTGTGAGTCTGTGAAGCAGAGCTATGCTCAATACAAAATCCCTATGGGATTTACCATTGAATGAGAAACGCATGCGTTGCATGCGTTTCATGGGTCGACCCTCCCCATGTTAAGTCAATGGGCCTTTTTTGCGATTTTTGGGGAGCTCTAGCACCCCAGGGGTACAACTTACACCCCTTTGAGATGTGTGTGCTGAGAGATCCTATCAGCCCCTTCAATTTTCGTGTAATATATGTGTGTGTTTGAGATCCTCGCTCGGAGCTACGAGGTGTCAAAGTTTCGCCCCATCAATCGTCTATGGCACTTTCGGGGTACGTTTGCACCCCTGGGGCGCACACCGTACCCCCGATCCCTTAGCAGAGATATAGCACACGATTCCCGTATAGGCCGCCGACTTTGGCTATTTAGTGGTTGGGGTTTGACAAAATTTGTGTGAGGAGAAGCGCGTCAAAATACCTGTGTGGAAGAATAATAATAACTAGAAAGTACAATTCCTGAAGAAATTGTGAGTGGTGCTTGCCGTGGCAAAACTCGGGGCCCTGTTATTGCAAGAGACTGCAAAATCACCTTGCCAGTATGAATGATATAAACCAACCCCCATGTCTCTACGATTTTCAGATGTAGAGATCTGAACAGTTGCTAGGGTACTCTGTTTGGTTGCTATGGAGTGGCTTGGCAGCATCCCATAATGATTCCCCAAAATCCCCTTGCCAGTATGGATGATATAAACCAACCCCCGTGTCTCTATGATGTACTAATGCAGAGATATAGGTCTTGCTAAACAGTTGCTAAGGTACTCTGTTTGGTTGCTATGGAGTGGCTTGTCACCATCCCATAATGATTCCCCAAAATCCCCCTGCCAGTATGAATGATATAAACCAACCCCCGTGTCTCTATGATGTTCAGATGTGAAGATATACACTTTGGATTTGGGTTGTTAGGGTGCTTGATAATGGTTGCTAGGGAGTGGCTAGGAGGTGTTGAAGGTGATTTGTGATTGGCCGTTGATGCCCTGAGTCAATCAAACCCACCCTCATGTTTGTATGACACTCCTATCCAGAGATATCCCTTTGATGTCTTTCAATGGAAGTCAATGGGATCGGTTGTTAGGGAGCTCTAAACGGTTGCTAGGGCGTGGCTTAATAACATCATCATGATCCTGAGATAGTGATTGGTTGTCTGAGTAGATTGGGCCCACCCCCTTGTCTCTGTGAGTCTGTGAAGCAGAGATATGCTCAATACAAAATCCCTATGGGATTTACCATTGAATGAGAAACGCATGCGTTGCATGCGTTTCATGGGACGACCCTCCCCATGTTAAGTCAATGGGCCTTTTTTGCGATTTTTGGGGAGCTCTAGCACCCCAGGGGTACAACTTACACCCCTTTGAGATGTGTGTGCTGAGAGATCCTATCAGCCCCTTCAAATTTCGTGTAATATATGTGCGTGTTTGAGATCCTCGCTCGGAGCTACGAGGGGTCAAAGTTTCGCCCCATCAATCGTCTATGGCACTTTTGGGCTACGTTTGCACCCCTGGGGCACACACCGTACCCCCGATCCCTTATAAAAGTCATAGCACACCATTCCCGTATAGGTCGCCGACTTTGGCTATTTAGTGGTTGGGGTTTGACAAAATTTGTGTGAGGAGAAGCGCGCCGAAATACGTGTCCAGAAGAAGAATAATAATAATAATAAGTATGGTGGAGAACAATAGTGATGCCTTGCTACGCAAGCACCACTAATAAGTATGGTGGAGAACAATAGTGATGCCTTGCTAAAGCAAGCACCACTAATAAGTATGGTGGAGAACAATAGTGATGCCTTGCTACGCAAGCACCACTAACTAGAAAGTACAATTCCTGAAGAAATTGTGAGTGGTGCTTGCCGTGGCAAAACTCGGGGCCCTGTGGCATTTGT
Organism: Pseudorasbora parva; assembly: GCF_024679245.1. Classification (NCBI taxonomy): domain Eukaryota; kingdom Metazoa; phylum Chordata; class Actinopteri; order Cypriniformes; family Gobionidae; genus Pseudorasbora; species Pseudorasbora parva. The sequence continues at coordinate 7,108,799 of NC_090195.1, forward strand.
GATGCAAAAAAGCCAAGCAACATGATGTTAGCATGATGCTAACATGAATAGCATGTTGTTAGCATAGAATAAGCAAAATATTAGCATAATGCTAACATGATTAGCATGTGGTTAGCACGATGCTAACATGATTAGCATGTTGCTAGCATGATGCTAACATGATTAGCATGATGCTAGCATGATGCTAGCATGATGCTAACATGATTAGCATGTTGTTAGCATGATGCTAACATGATTAGCATAGAGCTAGCAACATGATTAGCATGTTGCTAGCATGATGCTAACATGATTAGCATGTTGCTAGCATAATGCTAACATGATTAGCATGTTGCTAGCATAATGCTAACATGATTAGCATGATGTTAGCATGATGCTAACATGATTAGCATGATGCTAGCAACATGATTAGCATGTTGCTAGCATGATGCTAACATGATTAGCATGATGCTAGCATGATGCTAACATGATTAGCATGATGCTAGCATGATGCTAACATGATTAGCATGTTGCTAGCATGATGCTAACATGATTAGCATCATGTTAGCATGATGCTAACATGATTAGCATCATGCTAGCAACATGATTAGCATGTTGTTAGCATAATGCTAACATGATTAGCATTATGCTAGCATGATTAGCATGTTGCTAGGCGGTTGCTATGGTGTTCTGGATGGTTGCTAGGGCCTTGCTAGGCGGTTGCTAGGGTGTTCTGGGTGGTTGCTAGGGCGTTGCTAGGCGGTTGCTAGGGTGTTCTGGGAGGTTGCTAGGGCGTTGCTAGGTGGTTGCTAGGGCGTTGCTAGGCGGTTGCTAGGGTGTTCTGGGTGGTTGCTAGGCAGTTGCTATGGTGTTCTGGGTGGTTGCTATGACGTTGCTATGTGGTTGCTAGGGTATTCTGGGTGGTTGCTATGGAGTGGCAACATCCCATAATGATACCCCAAAATGACCTTGCCAGTACTAATTATATAAACCAACCCCCATGTCTCTATGATTTTCTAATGCAGAGATCTAAACAGTTGCTAGGGTACTCTGTTTGGTTGCTATGGAGTGGCTTGGCAGCATCCCATAATGATTCCCCAAAATCCCCTTGCCAGTATGAATGATATAAACCAACCCCCGTGTCTCTATGATTTTCTGATGCAGAGATCTGAACGGTTGCTAAGGTACTCTGTTTGGTTGCTATGGAGTAGCTTGGCACCATCCCATAATGATTCCCCAAAATCCCCTTGCCAGTATGAATGACATATACCAACCCCCGTGTCTCTATGATGTTCAGATGTGGAGATATACACTGTGGATTTGGGTTGTTAGGGTGCTTGATAATGGTTGCTAGGGAGTGGCTAGTAAGTGTTGAAGGTGATTTGTGATTGGCCGTTGATGCCCTGAGTCAATCAAACCCACCCTCATGTTTCTATGACACTCCTATCCAGAGATATAACTTTGATCTTTTTCAATGGAAGTCTATGGGATCGGTTGTTAGGGAGCTCTAAATGGTTGCTAGGGCGTGGCTTAATAACATCATCATGATCCTGAGATAGTGATTGGTTGTCTGAGTAGATTGGGCCCACCCCCTTGTCTCTGTGAGTCTGTGAAGCAGAGCTATGCTCAATACAAAATCCCTATGGGATTTACCATTGAATGAGAAACGCATGCGTTGCATGCGTTTCATGGGACGACCCTCCCCATGTTAAGTCTATGGGGTTTTTTGCGATTTTTGGGGAGCTCTAGCACCCCAGGGGTACAACTTACACCCCTTTGAGATGTGTGTTCTGAGAGATCCTATCAGGATCTTCAAATTTCGTATAAGAGACGAGTGTTTTGGAATTCATCGTTCGGCGCTACGAGTGGTCGAAGTTTTCGCAATGTTAAGTCGATGGGACGTTTTGGCTACTTTTACGCCCCTGGGGCGCACACCGTACCCCCGATCCCTTAGCAGAGATATAGCACACCATTCCCGATGAGGACGCACCTTTTGTCAATTGCTTTGTTGGGTCTTTGACAAAATCTCTGGGAGGAGAAGCGCGCCGAAATTTTTGTCCAGAAGGAAGAAGAAGAATAACTAGAAAGTACAATTCCTGAAGAAATTGTGAGTGGTGCTTGCCGTGGCAAAACTCGGGGCCCGGTTATTGCAAGAGACTGCAAAATCACCTTGCCAGTATGAATGATATAAACCAACCCCCATGTCTCTACGATTTTCAGATGTAGAGATCTGAACAGTTGCTAGGGTACTCTGTTTGGTTGCTATGGAGTGGCTTGGCACCATCCCATAATGATTCCCCAAAATCCCCTTGCCAGTATGAATGATATATACCAACCCCCGTGTCTCTATGATGTACTAATGCAGAGATATAGGTCTTGCTAAACAGTTGCTAGGGTACTCTTTTTGGTTGCTATGGAGTGGCTTGGCAGCATCCCATAATGATTCCCCAAAATCCCCTTGCCAGTATGAATGATATAAACCAACTCCCGTGTCTCTATGATGTTCAGATGTGGAGATATACACAGTGGATTTGGGTTGTTAGGGTGCTTGATAATGGTTGCTAGGGAGTGGCTAGGAGGTGTTGAAGGTGATTTGTGATTGGCCGTCGATGCCCTGAGTCAATCAAACCCACCCCCATGTTTGTATGACACTCCTATCCAGAGATATAACTTTGATCTTTTTCAATGGAAGTCAGTGGGATCGGTTGTTAGGGAGCTCTAAACGGTTGTTAGGGCGTGGCTTAATAACATCATCATGATCCTGAGATAGTGATTGGTTGTCTGAGTAGATTGGGCCCACCCCCTTGTCTCTGTGAGTCTGTGAAGCAGAGCTATGCTCAATACAAAATCCCTATGGGATTTACCATTGAATGAGAAACGCATGCGTTGCATGCGTTTCATGGGACGACCCTCCCCATGTTAAGTCAATGGGTTTTTTTGCGATTTTTGGGGAGCTCTAGCACCCCAGGGGTACAACTTACACCCCTTTGAGATGTGTGTGCTGAGAGATCCTATCAGGATCTTCAAATTTCGTATAAGCGACGAGTGTTTTGGAATTCATCGCTTGGCGCTATGAGTGTTCAAAGTTTTCGCAATGCATTCTCGATGGGACGTTTTCGCTACTTTTTCGCCCCTGGGGCGAGCCCCGTACCCCCGATCCCTTAGTAGAGATATAGCACACTATTCCCGATGAGGACGCACCTTTTGACAATTGCTTTGTTGGGTCTTTGACAAAATCTCTGGGAGGAGTAGCGCGCCGAAATTATGGCGGAAGGAAGAAGAAGAAGAATAATAACTAGAAAGTACAATTCCTGAAGAAATTGTGAGTGGTGCTTGCCGTGGCAAAACTCGGGGCCCTGTTATTGCAAGAGACTGCAAAATCACCTTGCCAGTATGAATGATATAAACCAACCCCCATGTCTCTACGATTTTCAGATGTAGAGATCTGAACAGTTGCTAGGGTACTCTGTTTGGTTGCTATGGAGTGGCTTGGCAGCATCCCATAATGATTCCCCAAAATCCCCTTGCCAGTATGGATGATATAAACCAACCCCCGTGTCTCTATGATGTACTAATGCAGAGATATAGGTCTTGCTAAACAGTTGCTAAGGTACTCTGTTTGGTTGCTATGGAGTGGCTTGTCACCATCCCATAATGATTCCCCAAAATCCCCCTGCCAGTATGAATGATATAAACCAACCCCCGTGTCTCTATGATGTTCAGATGTGAAGATATACACTTTGGATTTGGGTTGTTAGGGTGCTTGATAATGGTTGCTAGGGAGTGGCTAGGAGGTGTTGAAGGTGATTTGTGATTGGCCGTTGATGCCCTGAGTCAATCAAACCCACCCTCATGTTTGTATGACACTCCTATCCAGAGATATCCCTTTGATGTCTTTCAATGGAAGTCAATGGGATCGGTTGTTAGGGAGCTCTAAACGGTTGCTAGGGCGTGGCTTAATAACATCATCATGATCCTGAGATAGTGATTGGTTGTCTGAGTAGATTGGGCCCACCCCCTTGTCTCTGTGAGTCTGTGAAGCAGAGATATGCTCAATACAAAATCCCTATGGGATTTACCATTGAATGAGAAACGCATGCGTTGCATGCGTTTCATGGGACGACCCTCCCCATGTTAAGTCAATGGGCCTTTTTTGCGATTTTTGGGGAGCTCTAGCACCCCAGGGGTACAACTTACACCCCTTTGAGATGTGTGTGCTGAGAGATCCTATCAGCCCCTTCAAATTTCGTGTAATATATGTGCGTGTTTGAGATCCTCGCTCGGAGCTACGAGGGGTCAAAGTTTCGCCCCATCAATCGTCTATGGCACTTTTGGGCTACGTTTGCACCCCTGGGGCACACACCGTACCCCCGATCCCTTATAAAAGTCATAGCACACCATTCCCGTATAGGTCGCCGACTTTGGCTATTTAGTGGTTGGGGTTTGACAAAATTTGTGTGAGGAGAAGCGCGCCGAAATACGTGTCCAGAAGAAGAATAATAATAATAACTAGAAAGTACAATTCCTGAAGAAATTGTGAGTGGTGCTTGCCGTGGCAAAACTCGGGGCCCTGTGGCATTTGTGATGCAAAAAAGGCAAGCAACATGATGTTAGCATGATGCTAACATGATTAGCAAGTTGTTAGCATGATGCTAACATGATTAGCAAGTTGTTAGCATGATGCTAACATGATTAGCATGATGTTAGCATGATGTTAACATGATTAGCATGTTGCTAGCATAATGCTAACATGATTAGCATGATGTTAGCATGATGCTAACATGATTAGCATGATGCTAGCAACATGATTAGCATGTTGCTAGCATGATGCTAACATGATTAGCATGTTGCTAGCATGATGCTAACATGATTAGCATGATGCTAGCATGATGCTAACATTATTAGCATAATGCTAGCATGATGCTAACATGATTAGCATGTTGCTAGCATGATGCTAACATGATTAGCATCATGTTAGCATGATGCTAACATGATTAGCATCATGCTAGCAACATGATTAGCATGTTGCTAGCATAATGCTAACATGATTAGCATTATGCTAGCATGATGCTAACATGATTAGCATGTTGCTAGCATGATTAGCATGTTGCTAGGCGGTTGCTATGGTGTTCTGGATGGTTGCTAGGGCGTTGCTAGGCGGTTGCTAGGGTGTTCTGGGTGGTTGCTAGGGCGTTGCTAGGCGGTTGCTAGGCGGTTGCTATGGTGTTCTGGGAGGTTGCTAGGGCGTTGCTAGGTGGTTGCTAGGCGGTTGCTATGGTGTTCTGGGCGGTTGCTAGGGCGTTGCTAGGTGGTTGCTAGGGTGTTCTGGGTGGTTGCTAGGGCGTTGCTAGGCGGTTGCTAGGGTGTTCTGGTTGGTTGCTAGGCAGTTGCTATGGTGTTCTGGGTGGTTGCTATGACGTTGCTATGTGGTTGCTAGGGTATTCTGGGTGGTTGCTATGGAGTGGCAACATCCCATAATGATACCCCAAAATCACCTTGCCAGTACTAATTATATAAACCAACCCCCATGTCTGTATGATTTTCTAATGCAGAGATCTGAACAGTTGCTAGGGTACTCTGTTTGGTTGCTATGGAGTGGCTTGGCAGCATCCCATAATGATATCCCAAAATCCCCTTGCCAGTCTAAATGATATAAACCAACCCCCGTGTCTGTACGATTTTCAGATGCAGAGATCTGAACAGTTGCTAGGGTACTGTGTTTGGTTGCTATGGAGTGGCTTGGCACCATCCCATAATGATTCCCCAAAATCCCCTTGCCAGTATGAATGATATATACCAACCCCCGTGTCTCTATGATGTTCAGATGTGGAGATATACACTGTGGATTTGGGTTGTTAGGGTGCTTGATAATGGTTGCTAGGGAGTGGCTAGGAGGTGTTGAAGGTGATTTGTGATTGGCCGTTGATGCCCTGAGTCAATCAAACCCACCCCCATGTTTCTATGACACTCCTATCCAGAGATATAACTTTGATCTTTTTCAATGGAAGTCAATGGGATCGGTTGTTAGGGAGCTCTAAACGGTTGCTAGGGCGTGGCTTAATAACATCATCATGATCCTGAGATAGTGATTGGTTGTCTGAGTAGATTGGGCCCACCCCCTTGTCTCTGTGAGTCTGTGAAGCAGAGCTATGCTCAATACAAAATCCCTATGGGATTTACCATAGTAGGAGAAACGCATGCGTTGCATGCGTTTCATGGGAGGACCCTCCCCATGTTAAGTCAATGGGGCAATTTTTCGATTTTTGGGGAGCTCTAGCACCCCAGGGGTACAACTTACACCCCTTTGAGATGTGTGTGCTGAGAGATCCTATCAGCCCCTTCAATTTTCGTGTAATATATGTGTGTGTTTGAGATCCTCGCTCGGAGCTACGAGGGGTCAAAGTTTCGCCCCATCAATCGTCTATGGCACTTTTGGGCTACTTCTGCACCCCTGGGGCGGACCCCGTACCCCCGATCCCTTAGCAGAGATATAGCACACCATTCCCGTATAGGCCGCCGACTTTGGCTATTTAGTGGTTGGGGTTTGACAAAATTTGTGTGAGGAGAAGCGCGCCGAAATACGTGTCCAGAAGAAGAATAATAACTAGAAAGTACAATTCCTGAAGAAATTGTGAGTGGTGCTTGCCGTGGCAAAACTCGGGGCCCTGTTATTGCAAGAGACTGCAAAATCACCTTGCCAGTATGAATGATATAAACCAACCCCCATGTCTCTACGATTTTCAGATGTAGAGATCTGAACAGTTGCTAGGGTACTCTGTTTGGTTGCTATGGAGTGGCTTGGCAGCATCCCATAATGATTCCCCAAAATCCCCTTGCCAGTATGGATGATATAAACCAACCCCCGTGTCTCTATGATGTACTAATGCAGAGATATAGGTCTTGCTAAACAGTTGCTAAGGTACTCTGTTTGGTTGCTATGGAGTGGCTTGTCACCATCCCATAATGATTCCCCAAAATCCCCCTGCCAGTATGAATGATATAAACCAACCCCCGTGTCTCTATGATGTTCAGATGTGGAGATATACGCTGTGGATTTGGGTTGTTAGGGTGCTTGATAATGGTTGCTAGGGAGTGGCTAGTAAGTGTTGAAGGTGATTTGTGATTGGCCGTTGATGCCCTGAGTCAATCAAACCCACCCTCATGTTTGTATGACACTCCTATCCAGAGATATAACTTTGATCTTTTTCAATGGAAGTCAATGGGATCGGTTGTTAGGGAGCTCTAAACGGTTGCTAGGGCGTGGCTTAATAACATCATCATGATCCTGAGATAGTGATTGGTTGTCTGAGTAGATTGGGCCCACCCCCTTGTCTCTGTGAGTCTGTGAAGCAGAGCTATGCTCAATACAAAATCCCTATGGGATTTACCATTGAATGAGAAACGCATGCGTTGCATGCGTTTCATGGGTCGACCCTCCCCATGTTAAGTCAATGGGCCTTTTTTGCGATTTTTGGGGAGCTCTAGCACCCCAGGGGTACAACTTACACCCCTTTGAGATGTGTGTGCTGAGAGATCCTATCAGCCCCTTCAATTTTCGTGTAATATATGTGTGTGTTTGAGATCCTCGCTCGGAGCTACGAGGTGTCAAAGTTTCGCCCCATCAATCGTCTATGGCACTTTCGGGGTACGTTTGCACCCCTGGGGCGCACACCGTACCCCCGATCCCTTAGCAGAGATATAGCACACGATTCCCGTATAGGCCGCCGACTTTGGCTATTTAGTGGTTGGGGTTTGACAAAATTTGTGTGAGGAGAAGCGCGTCAAAATACCTGTGTGGAAGAATAATAATAATAAGTATGGTGGAGAACAATAGTGATGCCTTGCTAAAGCAAGCACCACTAATAAGTATGGTGGAGAACAATAGTGATGCCTTGCTACGCAAGCACCACTAACTAGAAAGTACAATTCCTGAAGAAATTGTGAGTGGTGCTTGCCGTGGCAAAACTCGGGGCCCTGTGGCATTTGTGATGCAAAAAAGCCAAGCAACATGATGTTAGCATGATGCTAACATGAATAGCATGTTGTTAGCATAGAATAAGCAAAATATTAGCATAATGCTAACATGATTAGCATGTGGTTAGCACGATGCTAACATGATTAGCATGTTGCTAGCATGATGCTAACATGATTAGCATGATGCTAGCATGATGCTAGCATGATGCTAACATGATTAGCATGTTGTTAGCATGATGCTAACATGATTAGCATAGAGCTAGCAACATGATTAGCATGTTGCTAGCATGATGCTAACATGATTAGCATGTTGCTAGCATAATGCTAACATGATTAGCATGTTGCTAGCATAATGCTAACATGATTAGCATGATGTTAGCATGATGCTAACATGATTAGCATGATGCTAGCAACATGATTAGCATGTTGCTAGCATGATGCTAACATGATTAGCATGATGCTAGCATGATGCTAACATGATTAGCATGATGCTAGCATGATGCTAACATGATTAGCATGTTGCTAGCATGATGCTAACATGATTAGCATCATGTTAGCATGATGCTAACATGATTAGCATCATGCTAGCAACATGATTAGCATGTTGTTAGCATAATGCTAACATGATTAGCATTATGCTAGCATGATTAGCATGTTGCTAGGCGGTTGCTATGGTGTTCTGGATGGTTGCTAGGGCCTTGCTAGGCGGTTGCTAGGGTGTTCTGGGTGGTTGCTAGGGCGTTGCTAGGCGGTTGCTAGGGTGTTCTGGGAGGTTGCTAGGGCGTTGCTAGGTGGTTGCTAGGGCGTTGCTAGGCGGTTGCTAGGGTGTTCTGGGTGGTTGCTAGGCAGTTGCTATGGTGTTCTGGGTGGTTGCTATGACGTTGCTATGTGGTTGCTAGGGTATTCTGGGTGGTTGCTATGGAGTGGCAACATCCCATAATGATACCCCAAAATGACCTTGCCAGTACTAATTATATAAACCAACCCCCATGTCTCTATGATTTTCTAATGCAGAGATCTAAACAGTTGCTAGGGTACTCTGTTTGGTTGCTATGGAGTGGCTTGGCAGCATCCCATAATGATTCCCCAAAATCCCCTTGCCAGTATGAATGATATAAACCAACCCCCGTGTCTCTATGATTTTCTGATGCAGAGATCTGAACGGTTGCTAAGGTACTCTGTTTGGTTGCTATGGAGTAGCTTGGCACCATCCCATAATGATTCCCCAAAATCCCCTTGCCAGTATGAATGACATATACCAACCCCCGTGTCTCTATGATGTTCAGATGTGGAGATATACACTGTGGATTTGGGTTGTTAGGGTGCTTGATAATGGTTGCTAGGGAGTGGCTAGTAAGTGTTGAAGGTGATTTGTGATTGGCCGTTGATGCCCTGAGTCAATCAAACCCACCCTCATGTTTCTATGACACTCCTATCCAGAGATATAACTTTGATCTTTTTCAATGGAAGTCTATGGGATCGGTTGTTAGGGAGCTCTAAATGGTTGCTAGGGCGTGGCTTAATAACATCATCATGATCCTGAGATAGTGATTGGTTGTCTGAGTAGATTGGGCCCACCCCCTTGTCTCTGTGAGTCTGTGAAGCAGAGCTATGCTCAATACAAAATCCCTATGGGATTTACCATTGAATGAGAAACGCATGCGTTGCATGCGTTTCATGGGACGACCCTCCCCATGTTAAGTCTATGGGGTTTTTTGCGATTTTTGGGGAGCTCTAGCACCCCAGGGGTACAACTTACACCCCTTTGAGATGTGTGTTCTGAGAGATCCTATCAGGATCTTCAAATTTCGTATAAGAGACGAGTGTTTTGGAATTCATCGTTCGGCGCTACGAGTGGTCGAAGTTTTCGCAATGTTAAGTCGATGGGACGTTTTGGCTACTTTTACGCCCCTGGGGCGCACACCGTACCCCCGATCCCTTAGCAGAGATATAGCACACCATTCCCGATGAGGACGCACCTTTTGTCAATTGCTTTGTTGGGTCTTTGACAAAATCTCTGGGAGGAGAAGCGCGCCGAAATTTTTGTCCAGAAGGAAGAAGAAGAATAACTAGAAAGTACAATTCCTGAAGAAATTGTGAGTGGTGCTTGCCGTGGCAAAACTCGGGGCCCGGTTATTGCAAGAGACTGCAAAATCACCTTGCCAGTATGAATGATATAAACCAACCCCCATGTCTCTACGATTTTCAGATGTAGAGATCTGAACAGTTGCTAGGGTACTCTGTTTGGTTGCTATGGAGTGGCTTGGCACCATCCCATAATGATTCCCCAAAATCCCCTTGCCAGTATGAATGATATATACCAACCCCCGTGTCTCTATGATGTACTAATGCAGAGATATAGGTCTTGCTAAACAGTTGCTAGGGTACTCTTTTTGGTTGCTATGGAGTGGCTTGGCAGCATCCCATAATGATTCCCCAAAATCCCCTTGCCAGTATGAATGATATAAACCAACTCCCGTGTCTCTATGATGTTCAGATGTGGAGATATACACAGTGGATTTGGGTTGTTAGGGTGCTTGATAATGGTTGCTAGGGAGTGGCTAGGAGGTGTTGAAGGTGATTTGTGATTGGCCGTCGATGCCCTGAGTCAATCAAACCCACCCCCATGTTTGTATGACACTCCTATCCAGAGATATAACTTTGATCTTTTTCAATGGAAGTCAGTGGGATCGGTTGTTAGGGAGCTCTAAACGGTTGTTAGGGCGTGGCTTAATAACATCATCATGATCCTGAGATAGTGATTGGTTGTCTGAGTAGATTGGGCCCACCCCCTTGTCTCTGTGAGTCTGTGAAGCAGAGCTATGCTCAATACAAAATCCCTATGGGATTTACCATTGAATGAGAAACGCATGCGTTGCATGCGTTTCATGGGACGACCCTCCCCATGTTAAGTCAATGGGTTTTTTTGCGATTTTTGGGGAGCTCTAGCACCCCAGGGGTACAACTTACACCCCTTTGAGATGTGTGTGCTGAGAGATCCTATCAGGATCTTCAAATTTCGTATAAGCGACGAGTGTTTTGGAATTCATCGCTTGGCGCTATGAGTGTTCAAAGTTTTCGCAATGCATTCTCGATGGGACGTTTTCGCTACTTTTTCGCCCCTGGGGCGAGCCCCGTACCCCCGATCCCTTAGTAGAGATATAGCACACTATTCCCGATGAGGACGCACCTTTTGACAATTGCTTTGTTGGGTCTTTGACAAAATCTCTGGGAGGAGTAGCGCGCCGAAATTATGGCGGAAGGAAGAAGAAGAAGAATAATAACTAGAAAGTACAATTCCTGAAGAAATTGTGAGTGGTGCTTGCCGTGGCAAAACTCGGGGCCCTGTTATTGCAAGAGACTGCAAAATCACCTTGCCAGTATGAATGATATAAACCAACCCCCATGTCTCTACGATTTTCAGATGTAGAGATCTGAACAGTTGCTAGGGTACTCTGTTTGGTTGCTATGGAGTGGCTTGGCAGCATCCCATAATGATTCCCCAAAATCCCCTTGCCAGTATGGATGATATAAACCAACCCCCGTGTCTCTATGATGTACTAATGCAGAGATATAGGTCTTGCTAAACAGTTGCTAAGGTACTCTGTTTGGTTGCTATGGAGTGGCTTGTCACCATCCCATAATGATTCCCCAAAATCCCCCTGCCAGTATGAATGATATAAACCAACCCCCGTGTCTCTATGATGTTCAGATGTGAAGATATACACTTTGGATTTGGGTTGTTAGGGTGCTTGATAATGGTTGCTAGGGAGTGGCTAGGAGGTGTTGAAGGTGATTTGTGATTGGCCGTTGATGCCCTGAGTCAATCAAACCCACCCTCATGTTTGTATGACACTCCTATCCAGAGATATCCCTTTGATGTCTTTCAATGGAAGTCAATGGGATCGGTTGTTAGGGAGCTCTAAACGGTTGCTAGGGCGTGGCTTAATAACATCATCATGATCCTGAGATAGTGATTGGTTGTCTGAGTAGATTGGGCCCACCCCCTTGTCTCTGTGAGTCTGTGAAGCAGAGATATGCTCAATACAAAATCCCTATGGGATTTACCATTGAATGAGAAACGCATGCGTTGCATGCGTTTCATGGGACGACCCTCCCCATGTTAAGTCAATGGGCCTTTTTTGCGATTTTTGGGGAGCTCTAGCACCCCAGGGGTACAACTTACACCCCTTTGAGATGTGTGTGCTGAGAGATCCTATCAGCCCCTTCAAATTTCGTGTAATATATGTGCGTGTTTGAGATCCTCGCTCGGAGCTACGAGGGGTCAAAGTTTCGCCCCATCAATCGTCTATGGCACTTTTGGGCTACGTTTGCACCCCTGGGGCACACACCGTACCCCCGATCCCTTATAAAAGTCATAGCACACCATTCCCGTATAGGTCGCCGACTTTGGCTATTTAGTGGTTGGGGTTTGACAAAATTTGTGTGAGGAGAAGCGCGCCGAAATACGTGTCCAGAAGAAGAATAATAATAATAATAAGTATGGTGGAGAACAATAGTGATGCCTTGCTACGCAAGCACCACTAATAAGTATGGTGGAGAACAATAGTGATGCCTTGCTACGCAAGCACCACTAATAAGTATGGTGGAGAACAATAGTGATGCCTTGCTACGCAAGCACCACTAACTAGAAAGTACAATTCCTGAAGAAATTGTGAGTGGTGCTTGCCGTGGCAAAACTCGGGGCCCTGTGGCATTTGTGATGCAAAAAAGGCAAGCAACATGATGTTAGCATGATGCTAACATGATTAGCAAGTTGTTAGCATGATGCTAACATGATTAGCAAGTTGTTAGCATGATGCTAACATGATTAGCATGATGTTAGCATGATGTTAACATGATTAGCATGTTGCTAGCATAATGCTAACATGATTAGCATGATGTTAGCATGATGCTAACATGATTAGCATGATGCTAGCAACATGATTAGCATGTTGCTAGCATGATGCTAACATGATTAGCATGTTGCTAGCATGATGCTAACATGATTAGCATGATGCTAGCATGATGCTAACATTATTAGCATAATGCTAGCATGATGCTAACATGATTAGCATGTTGCTAGCATGATGCTAACATGATTAGCATCATGTTAGCATGATGCTAACATGATTAGCATCATGCTAGCAACATGATTAGCATGTTGCTAGCATAATGCTAACATGATTAGCATTATGCTAGCATGATGCTAACATGATTAGCATGTTGCTAGCATGATTAGCATGTTGCTAGGCGGTTGCTATGGTGTTCTGGATGGTTGCTAGGGCGTTGCTAGGCGGTTGCTAGGGTGTTCTGGGTGGTTGCTAGGGCGTTGCTAGGCGGTTGCTAGGCGGTTGCTATGGTGTTCTGGGAGGTTGCTAGGGCGTTGCTAGGTGGTTGCTAGGCGGTTGCTATGGTGTTCTGGGCGGTTGCTAGGGCGTTGCTAGGTGGTTGCTAGGGTGTTCTGGGTGGTTGCTAGGGCGTTGCTAGGCGGTTGCTAGGGTGTTCTGGTTGGTTGCTAGGCAGTTGCTATGGTGTTCTGGGTGGTTGCTATGACGTTGCTATGTGGTTGCTAGGGTATTCTGGGTGGTTGCTATGGAGTGGCAACATCCCATAATGATACCCCAAAATCACCTTGCCAGTACTAATTATATAAACCAACCCCCATGTCTGTATGATTTTCTAATGCAGAGATCTGAACAGTTGCTAGGGTACTCTGTTTGGTTGCTATGGAGTGGCTTGGCAGCATCCCATAATGATATCCCAAAATCCCCTTGCCAGTCTAAATGATATAAACCAACCCCCGTGTCTGTACGATTTTCAGATGCAGAGATCTGAACAGTTGCTAGGGTACTGTGTTTGGTTGCTATGGAGTGGCTTGGCACCATCCCATAATGATTCCCCAAAATCCCCTTGCCAGTATGAATGATATATACCAACCCCCGTGTCTCTATGATGTTCAGATGTGGAGATATACACTGTGGATTTGGGTTGTTAGGGTGCTTGATAATGGTTGCTAGGGAGTGGCTAGGAGGTGTTGAAGGTGATTTGTGATTGGCCGTTGATGCCCTGAGTCAATCAAACCCACCCCCATGTTTCTATGACACTCCTATCCAGAGATATAACTTTGATCTTTTTCAATGGAAGTCAATGGGATCGGTTGTTAGGGAGCTCTAAACGGTTGCTAGGGCGTGGCTTAATAACATCATCATGATCCTGAGATAGTGATTGGTTGTCTGAGTAGATTGGGCCCACCCCCTTGTCTCTGTGAGTCTGTGAAGCAGAGCTATGCTCAATACAAAATCCCTATGGGATTTACCATAGTAGGAGAAACGCATGCGTTGCATGCGTTTCATGGGAGGACCCTCCCCATGTTAAGTCAATGGGGCAATTTTTCGATTTTTGGGGAGCTCTAGCACCCCAGGGGTACAACTTACACCCCTTTGAGATGTGTGTGCTGAGAGATCCTATCAGCCCCTTCAATTTTCGTGTAATATATGTGTGTGTTTGAGATCCTCGCTCGGAGCTACGAGGGGTCAAAGTTTCGCCCCATCAATCGTCTATGGCACTTTTGGGCTACTTCTGCACCCCTGGGGCGGACCCCGTACCCCCGATCCCTTAGCAGAGATATAGCACACCATTCCCGTATAGGCCGCCGACTTTGGCTATTTAGTGGTTGGGGTTTGACAAAATTTGTGTGAGGAGAAGCGCGCCGAAATACGTGTCCAGAAGAAGAATAATAACTAGAAAGTACAATTCCTGAAGAAATTGTGAGTGGTGCTTGCCGTGGCAAAACTCGGGGCCCGGTTATTGCAAGAGACTGCAAAATCACCTTGCCAGTATGAATGATATAAACCAACCCCCATGTCTCTATGATTTTCTGATGTAGAGATCTGAACAGTTGCTAGGGTACTCTGTTTGGTTGCTATGGAGTGGCTGGCAGCATCCCATAATGATTCCCCAAAATCACCTTGCCAGTATGAATGATATATACCAACCCCCGTGTCTCTATGATGTACTAATACAGAGATATAGGTGTTGCTAAACAGTTGCTAGGGTACTCTGTTTGGTTGCTATGGAGTGGCCTGGCACCATCCCATAATGATTCCCCAAAATCCCCTTGCCAGTATGAATGATATAAACCAACTCCCGTGTCTCTATGATGTTCAGATGTGAAGATATACACTGTGGATTTGGGTTGTTAGGGTGCTTGATAATGGTTGCTAGGGAGTGGCTAGGAGGTGTTGAAGGTGATTTGTGATTGGCTGTTGATGCCCTGAGTCAATCAAACCCACCCCCATGTTTCTATGACACTCCTATCCAGAGATATAACTTTGATATATTTCAATGGAAGTCAATGGGATCGGTTGTTAGGGAGCTCTAAACGGTTGCTAGGGCGTGGCTTAATAACATCATCATGATCCTGAGATAGTGATTGGTTGTCTGAGTAGATTGGGCCCACCCCCTTGTCTCTGTGAGTCTGTGAAGCAGAGCTATGCTCAATACAAAATCCCTATGGGATTTAACATTGAATGAGAAACGCATGCGTTGCATGCGTTTCATGGGACGACCCTCCCCATGTTAAGTCAATGGGCCTTTTTTGCGATTTTTGGGGAGCTCTAGCACCCCAGGGGTACAACTTACACCCCTTTGAGATGTGTGTGCTGAGAGATCCTATCAGCCCCTTCAAATTTCGTGTAATATATGTGTGTGTTTGAGATCCTCGCTCGGAGCTACGAGGGGTCAAAGTTTCGCCCCATCAATCGTCTATGGCACTTTCGGGGTACGTTTGCACCCCTGGGGCGCACACCGTACCCCCGATCCCTTAGCAGAGATATAGCACACCATTCCCGTATAGGTCGCCGACTTTGGCTATTTAGTGGTTGGGGTTTGACAAAATTTGTGTGAGGAGAAGCGCGCCGAAATACGTGTGTGGAAGAATAATAATAACTAGAAAGTACAATTCCTGAAGAAATTGTGAGTGGTGCTTGCCGTGGCAAAACTCGGGGCCCGGTTATTGCAAGAGACTGCAAAATCACCTTGCCAGTACGAATGATATAAACCAACCCCCATGTCTCTATGATTTTCTAATGCAGAGATCTAAACAGTTGCTAGGGTACTCTGTTTGGTTGCTATGGAGTGGCTTGGCACCATCCCATAATGATTCCCCCAAATCCCCTTGCCAGTATGAATGATATATACCAACCCCCGTGTCTCTATGATGTACTAATGCAGAGATATAGGTGTTGCTAAACAGTTGCTAGGGTACTCTGTTTGGTTGCTATGGAGTGGCCTGGCACCATCCCATAATGATTCCCCAAAATCCCCCTGCCAGTATGAATGATATAAACCAACCCCCGTGTCTCTATGATGTTCAGATGTGAAGATATACACTGTGGATTTGGGTTGTTAGGGTGCTCGATAATGGTTGCTAGGGAGTGGCTACGAGGTGTTGAAGGTGATTTGTGATTGGCCTTTGATGCCCTGAGTCAATCAAACCCACCCCCATGTTTCTATGACACTCCTATCCAGAGATATAACTTTGATCTTTTTCAATGGAAGTCAATGGGATCGGTTGTTAGGGAGCTCTAAACGGTTGCTAGGGCGTGGCTTAATAACATCATCATGATCCTGAGATAGTGATTGGTTGTCTGAGTAGTTTGAGCCCTCCCCCTTGTCTCTGTGAGTCTGTGAAGCAGAGCTATGCTCAATACAAAATCCCTATGGGATTTACCATTGAATGAGAAACGCATGCGTTGCATGCGTTTCATGGGACAACCCTCCCCATGTTAAGTCTATGGGAAAATTTTCGATTTTTGGGGAGCTCTAGCACCCCAGGGGTACAACTTACACCCCTTTGAGATGTGTGTGCTGAGAGATCCTATCAGGATCTTCAATTTTCGTATAAGTGACGAGTGTTTTTGAATTCATGGTTTGGCGCTATGAGTGCTCAAAGTTTTCGTAATGCATTGTCGATGGGACGTTTTCGCTACTTTTTCGCCCCTGGGGCGCACCCCGCACCCCCGATCCCTTAGTAGAGATATAGCACACCATTCCCGATTGGGACGCACCTTTTGACAATTGCTTTGTTGGGTGTTTGACAAAATGTGTGGGAGGAGTAGCGCGCCGAATTTTTGTCCGGAAGAATAATAATAATAATAATAACTAGAAAGTACAATTCCTGAAGAAATTGTGAGTGGTGCTTGCCGTGGCAAAACTCGGGGCCCTGTGGCATTTGTGATGCAAAAAACCCAAGCAACATGATGTTAGCATGATGCTAACATGATTAGCAAGTTGTTAGCATGATGCTAACATGATTAGCAAGTTGTTAGCATGATGCTTACATGATTAGCATGATGTTAGCATGATGTTAACATGATTAGCATGTTGCTAGCATAATGCTAACATGATTAGCATGATGTTAGCATGATGCTAACATGATTAGCATGATGCTAGCAACATGATTAGCATGTTGCTAGCATGATGCTAACATGATTAGCATGATGCTAGCATGATGCTAACATGATTAGCATGTTGCTAGCATGATGCTAACATGATTAGCATCATGTTAGCATGATGCTAACATGATTAGCATCATGCTAGCAACATGATTAGCATGTTGCTAGCATAATGCTAACATGATTAGCATTATGCTAGCATGATGCTAACATGATTAGCATGTTGCTAGCATGATTAGCATGTTGCTAGGCGGTTGCTATGGTGTTCTGGATGGTTGCTAGGGCGTTGCTAGGCGGTTGCTAGGGTGTTCTGGGTGGTTGCTAGGGCGTTGCTAGGCGGTTGCTAGGGTGTTCTGGGAGGTTGCTAGGGCGTTGCTAGGTGGTTGCTAGGCGGTTGCTAGGGTGTTCTGGGTGGTTGCTAGGGCGTTGCTAGGCGGTTGCTAGGGTGTTCTGGGTGGTTGCTAGGGCGTTGCTAGGGTGTTGCTAGGGTGTTCTGGGTGGTTGCTAGGCAGTTGCTATGGTGTTCTGGGTGGTTGCTATGACGTTGCTATGTGGTTGCTAGGGTATTCTGGGTGGTTGCTATGGAGTGGCAACATCCCATAATGATACCCCAAAATCACCTTGCCAGTATGACTGATATAAACCAACCCCCATGTCTGTATGATTTTCGGATGTAGTGATCTGAACAGTTGCTAGGGTACTCTGTTTGGTTGCTATGGAGTGGCTTGGTAGCATCCCATAATGATTCCCCAAAATCCCCTTGCCAGTATGAATGATATAAACCAACCCCCGTGTCTCTATGATTTTCTGATGCAGAGATCTGAACGGTTGCTAAGGTACTCTGTTTGGTTGCTATGGAGTGGCTTGGCACCATCCCATAATGATTCCCCAAAATCCCCTTGCCAGTATGAATGATATATACCAACCCCCGTGTCTCTATGATGTTCAGATGTGGAGATATACACTGTGGATTTGGGTTGTTAGGGTGCTTGATAATGGTTGCTAGGGAGTGGCTAGTAAGTGTTGAAGGTGATTTGTGATTGGCCGTTGATGCCCTGAGTCAATCAAACCCACCCCCATGTTTCTATGACACTCCTATCCAGAGATATAACTTTGATCTTTTTCAATGGAAGTCTATGGGATCGGTTGTTAGGGAGCTCTAAATGGTTGCTAGGGCGTGGCTTAATAACATCATCATGATCCTGAGATAGTGATTGGTTGTCTGAGTAGTTTGGGCCCACCCCCTTGTCTCTGTGAGTCTGTGAGTCTGAGCTATGCTCAATACAAAATCCCTATGGGATTTACCATTGAATGAGAAACGCATGCGTTGCATGCGTTTCATGGGACGACCCTCCCCATTAAAAGTCTATGGGGTTTTTTGCGATTTTTGGGGAGCTCTAGCACCCCAGGGGTACAACTTACACCCCTTTGAGATGTGTGTGCTGAGAGATCCTATTAGGATCTTCAAATTTCGTATAAGAGACGAGTGTTTTGGAATTCATCGTTCAGCGCTATGAGTGTTTGAAGTTTTCGTAATGTTACGTCGATGGGACGTTTTGGCTACTTTTACGCCCCTGGGGCGCACCCCGCACCCCCGATCCCTTAGTAGAGATATAGCACACCATTCCCGATGAGGACGCACCTTTTGTCAATTGCTTTGTTGGGTCTTTGACAAAATCTCCGGGAGGAGTAGCGCGCCGAAATTTTTGTCCAGAAGGAAGAAGAAGAATAATAACTAGAAAGTACAATTCCTGAAGAAATTGTGAGTGGTGCTTGCCGTGGCAAAACTCGGGGCCCTGTGGCATTTGTGATGCAAAAAAGCCAAGCAACATGATGTTAGCATGATGCTAACATGAATAGCATGTTGTTAGCATAGAATAAGCAAAATATTAGCATAATGCTAACATGATTAGCATGTGGTTAGCACGATGCTAACATGATTAGCATGTTGCTAGCATGATGCTAACATGATTAGCATGATGCTAGCATGATGCTAACCTGATTAGCATGTTGCTAGCATGATGCTAACATGATTAGCATGTTGCTAGCATGATGCTAACATGATTAGCATGTTGTTAGCATGATGCTAACATGATTAGCATAGAGCTAGCAACATGATTAGCATGTTGCTAGCATGATGCTAACATGATTAGCATGTTGCTAGCATAATGCTAACATGATTAGCAAGTTGTTAGCATGATGCTAACATGATTAGCATGATGTTAGCATGATGCTAACATGATTAGCATTTTGCTAGCATAATGCTAACATGATTAGCATGATGCTAGCATGATGCTAACATGATTAGCATGATGCTAGCAACATGATTAGCATGTTGCTAGCATGATGCTAACATGATTAGCATGATGCTAGCATGATGCTAACATGATTAGCATGATGCTAGCATTATGCTAATCATGTTAGCATGTTGCTAGCATGATGCTAACATGATTAGCATCATGTTAGCATGATGCTAACATGATTAGCATCATGTTAGCATGATGCTAACATGATTAGCATCATGCTAGCAACATGATTAGCATGTTGTTAGCATAATGCTAACATGATTAGCATTATGCTAGCATGATGCTAACATGATTAGCATGTTGCTAGCATGATTAGCATGTTGCTAGGCGGTTGCTATGGTGTTCTGGATGGTTGCTAGGGCGTTGCTAGGCGGTTGCTAGGGTGTTCTGGGTGGTTGCTAGGGCGTTGCTAGGCGGTTGCTAGGGTGTTCTGGGAGGTTGCTAGGGCGTTGCTAGGCGGTTGCTAGGGTGTTCTGGGTGGTTGCTAGGGCGTTGCTAGGCGGTTGCTAGGGTGTTCTGGGTGGTTGCTAGGGCGTTGCTAGGGTGTTGCTAGGCAGTTGCTAGGGTGTTCTGGGTGGTTGCTAGGCAGTTGCTATGGTGTTCTGGGTGGTTGCTATGACGTTGCTATGTGGTTGCTAGGGTATTCTGGGTGGTTGCTATGGAGTGGCAACATCCCATAATGATACCCCAAAATGACCTTGCCAGTACTAATTATATAAACCAACCCCCATGTCTCTATGATTTTCTGATGCAGAGATCTGAACGGTTGCTAAGGTACTCTGTTTGGTTGCTATGGAGTGGCTTGGTAGCATCCCATAATGATTCCCCAAAATCCCCTTGCCAGTATGAATGATATAAACCAACCCCCGTGTCTCTATGATTTTCTGATGCAGAGATCTGAACGGTTGCTAAGGTACTCTGTTTGGTTGCTATGGAGTGGCTTGGCACCATCCCATAATGATACCCCAAAATCCCCTTGCCAGTATGAATGATATAAACCAACCCCCGTGTCTCTATGATTTTCTGATGCAGAGATCTGAACGGTTGCTAAGGTACTCTGTTTGGTTGCTATGGAGTGGCTTGGCACCATCCCATAATGATACCCCAAAATCCCCCTGCCAGTATGAATGATATAAACCAACCCCCGTGTCTCTATGATGTTCAGATGTGGAGATATACACAGTGGATTTGGGTTGTTAGGGTGTTCGATAATGGTTGCTAGGGAGTGGCTAGGAGGTGTTGAAGGTGATTTGTGATTGGCCGTTGATGCACTGAGTCAATCAAACCCACCCCCATGTTTCTATGACACTCCTATCCAGAGATATAACTTTGATCTTTTTCAATGGAAGTCAATGGGATCGGTTGTTAGGGAGCTCTAAACGGTTGCTAGGGCGTGGCTTAATAACATCATCATGATCCTGAGATAGTGATTGGTTGTCTGAGTAGATTGGGCCCACCCCCTTGTGTCTGTGAGTCTGTGAAACAGAGCTATGCTCAATACAAAATCCCTATGGGATTTACCATTGAATGAGAAACGCATGCGTTGCATGCGTTTCATGGGGCGACCCTCCCCATGTTAAGTCAATGGGGCTTTTTTTCGATTTTTGGGGAGCTCTAGCACCCCAGGGGTACAACTTACACCCCTTTGAGATGTGTGTGCTGAGAGATCCTATCAGCCCCTTCAAATTTCGTGTAATATATGTGTGTGTTTGAGATCCTCGCTCGGAGCTACGAGGGGTCAAAGTTTCGCCCCATCAATCGTCTATGGCACTTTCGGGGTACGTTTGCACCCCTGGGGCGCACACCGTACCCCCGATCCCTTATAAAAGTCATAGCACACGATTCCCGTATAGGCCGCCGACTTTGGCTATTTAGTGGTTGGGGTTTGACAAAATTTGTGTGAGGAGAAGCGCGTCAAAATAAGTGGCCAGAAGAATAATAATAATAATAAGTATGGTGGAGAACAATAGTGATGCCTTGCTAAAGCAAGCACCACTAATAAGTATGGAGGAGAACAATAGTGATGCCTTGCTAAAGCAAGCACCACTAATAATAAGTATGGTGGAGAACAATAGTGATGCCTTGCTAAAGCAAGCACCACTAATAATAATAAGTATGGTGGAGAACAATAGTGATGCCTTGCTAAAGCAAGCACCACTAATAAGTATGGTGGAGAACAATAGTGATGCCTTGCTACGCAAGCACCACTAATAAGTATGGAGGAGAACAATAGTGATGCCTTGCTAAAGCAAGCACCACTAATAAGTATGGAGAAGAACAATAGTGATGCCTTGCTAAAGCAAGCACCACTAATAAGTTTATTTAGTATATCAGTAAGTTGGCTCTTCCAAGCCAACTTAATTATCAGGCTCATTAACAATTTTTAAAACAAAAAATGCGTAGAATAGAGTAAATGACGCATGAGGCAAATTACTACATTTTACTGTTTACATACACAATAGCTAATACAGACTTTTCAGTATTGCTTTTTTTCTTCTACCACATTTTAGTCATCATAAATTAAATATTATTTGTAAGCTGTAACACTCAATGTAGAAATTGGACATTGTGTTAATATTTAATACATTGTAGATTTTTGTATATCAACTGTTATTTATATATATATATATATATATATATATATATATATATATATATATATATATATATATATATATATATATATATATAGTATAAAATAAAAACATTTAGTTATTTTTTTACACTTTAATTTTGATGAAACCGGTTTCTTCAAACAGAGCTCTGTATTCTAAAGCATTCATTATAACCATATAAGTTCAGATCTGTGCTCAAAGGGGATTGCAGTTAACAGGTTTAAAGAAACCAATATGTAATAAACAGCATGTATTGTGCACTATGCAATGAACAGCTTGATAATATTCCATTTCAAAAGAACTCTGAGTCAGCTAACAGAGAAAACAAGCATCACACTTGATGATTTGTATTTGCTGCAGGCTGAAAACAGTTCTTGTTAGGTATTATTGACTGATAAAAGCAGTATCCATGAAAACAAGTGGAGAAACAGCGTTACTTGCATTGGCTGATATTACCCAGCGTGTCTGAATGAGATCAGGGATAATGCTAAATTAAAAACAGCAAGACGTGGAATTCTTTGAACTCTTAGTTTAGATGCAGCAGCCCTGAACTCGATTTCAGACATTATCTGTAGTGATAAAAGCATGAACGTGGATGCACTTATCTCCTCAAATCGTGTGTTTATTGCATTTCCTTCACTAGCAGTGAAGACTGATCAACTTCAGACTATCAAACGGGAGCTGACTCAGATCAAGATGAAGATCGACTCTCTTCTGGGCCGCCTGGAGAAGATCGAGAAACAGCAGAGATCCGAGTGCGGTGAGTCAGACATACAGCTATAGGAGAGCACAAATAAAATCTAGTCCAGCGGGTCAGGTCTGCAAACATCAGCTGTACGGGGAGAAATACTGGGAGTGCATGCATGCTATCTATCTCTGTGACAGGCGAGGAGACAGCAGCCAATTTGTCATAACTGTTATAAAGGCAATCTTGCACTGTTTTACTATAGCAAATCCCATTTCACCATGTTCACCCGTAGATAAGATTGCCGTTCCTCAGTGTGTCTACTAGATGAAAACAGCAGTCGCGAGAGTCAAACTTTGCATGTGCTTGATACACAGATTAAAGACATAGTTCACCCAAAAATGAACATTCCTTTATCATTTACTCACACTCATTTTGTCCCAAACCATGACTGACAAAAGGTGACATTTTAAAACCTTTAAATTATCAGCATGATCAAAAGTTTGTTGAAAAACACAATCTACTACATGCCTTCTGTCATATGACTGATTTTATATTTAACAAGCAAAGTCCTTTTTATATACGTCCCCCTTCAAGTTGTGATACGTTTTACTGTGAAGTTTTTAATGTAAGTAATGTCTTCATTGTAAGTAAACGTAAAAATAACTTGTATATTAATATTTTGTTGCTATAGCTTAAATATAGTTTAATATATTAATATATAGTTGCTTATCCCTCATTTTTAGAACAATCATGTTAAAGGAGTCATGAACTGCATTGTTTTTTGTTTACTGTGGTGGATGATTAACTAATGACCATTAATCTAAAGTGTTACCGTGTGTTTTTACTATTACAGCTCTCAAGGTTAAATAATCATTAAAAATATTGATAGCATTATATTTAGATCGTAGCATGAAAGGTAGCAGTGATGAGCATTGTATTTCTGGTTCTGCACACTAACGAAGGCTTTCGTTATAACTAACTGTGCAAACACGATAAATAAGAGATTTGTTTAGTCCAGAACTCAGTCACTGATAAACTCGCACTGGTTCATTGACAGCTCCAGTGATCGCAAAGGGAGCTTTCTTTGATCGCTTTCTACAGGCTATATCATTTAAATTACAGTTTTAATAACAGATTATTTTCAGAAATCACTGATCACAGATCAGGTGTTAGAATTAACACAGTTCTTTGCATGTTGTTGTGGCAATAATGTACCTATCGTAAAAATCTGTTTACAAAGACTGCACTGAAATTGCGACTGATATAGAATCCACAGTGAAATGTACCGCTTACAAATGAAGACATTCACATTGTTGAAAATAAAATAACCACTTTCCTCATTGACTTACATTACAAGCTATCAGAATTTCATCTTACTTCATGGCCATATATTTCTGCTCAGTCACCTCAGAATAAAACAGGTGTTTTTGTTTTTGAGAATGAGCGTAATTTTCTCTTAAATCATTCTATAGGGCCATAAAAGCCTGATGTAAACAAAAAAAGAAAACAAAATTGCTTACAATATGACTGATATTTGTGGTATAAATCATAATCGTCACTAAATATGTCTCTTTTTTTCAGAGCCTCATAGGAAATATGAGGATAACTGTGACTCTTTGCATGAGGAGTCGATATCGGAGACGGCGGACAACTCCGGAGAAGATGGAGGAGAGGGGCCGCTGGATGCGGAGGCGGGAGAAATGACGGATGGCGGTGATGATGACTACGACGAAGAAGGCAGCACTGATCTGGTACGTTCGCTTCATTAGCAGCCGTGGGTGTGGAAGGCCCTGTTGAAGCTAATTTTACAGATTTATTCATCGTTGCGGACACGAGAGACGCAGGGTTGGGAGAGCAGAAGCTGACAGGGCTCTGCTGGGCTGCTTTCTGCTCTCTTAACCCTCGCCTGTCACGCTCCGTAATTAAACCCGAGTCAGAACCTCTGGAGACGCTAGGGTCCGGCAGCACCGCGACCAACAGCGAAGTCAAATTAAGATTTAGGATGTGCTTCCCGCTGAGGAGACAGGCTGACTGTATTTTAATGAGCTCTTACATTTTCTCAGACTGTGGAAATAAAACGTCAAAGAGAAGTCCTGCTGGAAAGATTCCCAACGGTTACCCACATTTCAGGTCAGAGTGTGACCTCCAATGCAGCTGGTAGATACCTAAACAATACAGATATAAATTAGCTAGACTTTTAAAAGAAAATCTTGAGAAGTAATTTCAGACCCTGCATATGTTTCTACAGAAGGAAACTTGAGGTCAAAGGATTGTAGCGTATTGTATTGCGCAGGTAAATTTCTTAGCAGATTGCAACATGACATCATGACTGCGTAAACATACACTTTCTAAAGGTAAGTGGCGTGTTATCTATACGCATTTTGAGCTATCCGCGTGTATGTCTGCGCCTAAATGCATCATCTCCGCGTGTATGTCTACGCCGTGTGATTCCTCCAACCTGATCTGACAAAAATTAATATTTATAGCCTAATTTTATATTTTGGAGCAACTAACTCCACTCCTACCCTAAACCTACCCACTTTCAACAATATAAAACACGTAACAGGCAAAAATGTACAGTCACATGTATTTATTGCAAAAACTGACCAAAAAACTGTATAGAAGTATTAACTCATGTTGCATTCCAAGTCTTCTGAAGTCATACAATATCTCCATGTGAAGAACAGAGTTGATCTTAATGTTTTAGTCGTTGAAATGATGATCGCGCCCCTTTGTGAACAGAACACACACGCACTCGTTAATATTTCTGATTCAAATGATACACGAGACGACTGATGAGAATGACGCGATCGGTCACGAGACACACGACAGCCAATGCTGTCAAAGCTGACCTGACGTTTCTTCCGGCGGCAATATTTGAAATGTATTATTAATCTTTGGCGGATGGACTAGGCGTTACTGATCGCTTTTGGGGATTTCTTCACACAAATCAATCGTTTGGCCTCGGAGCACTTGGAGTATTTGTTCTTTCTGAATAAATTGTGCCTGCAGTCGTATCTGCCTGTTATCCTGTTTTTTATAATACACAAATGGGTAGGTTTAGGGAAGAGTTTGAGTTACGCATTCAAAATGTCTGAATATGTGTGTGTCCACAAGGTAAATGGATTTATAAACATACTAAATTATGTTTTTTTGAAAATGTAAAAATGCAGAATGTTTCTTGTGAAGGGTAAGTTTAGGGGCAGTGTGTGTGTGTGTGATGGGTAGGTTTAGGGGTAGGGGGATAGAATGAAACGGCATTGATAAACACGCTAAAAAGCGAGTATGCGTCTTGATAGCACGCCAAAATGGCATACGAATTGGCGTGTCATACGTGCCATTTCATGAGATCAGTCTGCAGATTGAATGGCTGGATTATCAGAGCACATCTGCTCTTCTGACACCATGCAGCTTTTATTGATATTCATTTTTCCGTCAGAAAATGTTAATGATGTGAGTTGGATATGTCTGACAGAACAAATTAGTTAGACAAAGTCTTTATGGACCACGTGAAGCATTTCGCATGTTTATTTTTTGATCTGATACCAAGTAAGATACTGTACCCAGGGGCGTAGAATTCACAGGGGATGTGTCACCCCCCACTTTTAATAAAACACATTTTTTGGGGTCAAGTACGTTCACGTAATGGTTTTCATGGGCCAATGTGAAGAAATCGAGATTTAAATACAGAGAGACAAGATATTCAATCATCCAAATTGAGGCAATGTGAGCATTATTGAGCGCTTAACACACTTATATAATCTGTTTAATTCATACTCAAAGCTGGAGGGCGTCCTCGCGTAGAAAGTCCAAAAATGGTTCAAAAGTTGTGATGGAAAACGCTTATCTAGCGTTAGCTGTAGCAGAATAACAAGCAGAAACGTTTTGACTGATGACACACTTCGTGACATTTCTAAAATGATGGCAATGCCCTTGACTGTACTTCTATTAAATGGAAGTTTTTGTAATTTCTGGGGATAAAATAAGTAATATTACACATTAGAGCTGCAACTAACGATTATTTTTTCTGTCGACTAATCTAACGATTATTTTTTCGATTAGTCGACTAATCTAACGATTAATTTTTTTACCCTTTGAAATTTTTCAAAATTCTGTGGCACCCCCTCGCATAAGTTACGCTAGAGGTGTAACAGTACAGACTGCTCACAGTTCACTTTGTATCACGGTTTTAGGTTCACGTTTCAGTACAGTTTGGTATTTGCTATGTTCAGGGGAAAAAGGACTACTGTCAAATGAAAATAAAGAAAATAAGAACAGATAACTTAAATAGAAGCAGCAGCACAAATAAATACTATTGAGCAAAGATGAGAATAAAATAAACAATGCTTTTCAGGTAGGTCTAACATTAGTTTTTAGGTAGAGAAATGGAATTAAGTAATCAAAAGTAAAATAACCACACATTTAACTGTTTAAAATTAAAAAATAATCCTTATTAAACTTACAAAAGCTATTCAGTCAGGAGCAGTGAGTGATGTCTTTATCTTTTGTTTGACATTAAACAGACAGCAGTGAATGCTACTGCCCCTTTAAGACCCACGGATAGTCGTCGTATTTTCTGTATAAAGTTCACTTAAGGCATAGAGTAGGCTATGACATTTTGACATACTTTTTGTGAGTTTGTCCGTTTAAGCACAGGATTTGAAAGATAACTCAATATTTGCGCGCTTTGGGGCAAGTGCACAAAGACAGATCTTCTCATTCGAGTCTCCTGGCTACACGGGGGTGATGACGGTGAAAATGACTGCTCATATTCGGACGTACAGCAGCACTCGCATGCGTTTTATAAAGTTTACAAAGAGAGACCGTTTTGCCCACGTTTTTCTTTTATTATCGCTGTTGTTGTAGTGTACCTGAGGAGTCAGCACGTGTATCCATCGACAGAAACATACATACAGCATTATTTTCAAGTTACAACCCATATTAAAGATTCGTCATCAGATGCGAGATGAACCGAAGTGTAAGTGCGTCCCCGCAACTTTTGCTCGGGATCCCGGTTGGGAAACACTGGTCTGTATTGATTGACACCACGCTGGTTTGTTTAGAATTATATGAGCGCCGTGACCGCGTGATGAAGGGGTGATGAAGGCTTGTCGCAACTCTGTTATTCAACTGCTCTGGTTTTAAAAGCTATGTCATACTAAATGCGCCAAAATGCAATAAAACTTGTTTTACGGTCGAATGCAACGCGTGTGTGTGTGAGTGAGTAGACGCGCAAAAGGGCGGAGAGAGAATTTAAGGAAATGCAGCTAAACGAATATGCGTGCGTCTTTTAAATAGCGTAAAAATGAATGAATGACGAATGTGGCGGCCGTTATTGATTATGTGGCAGTCCGCCACAAATTAGTCTATGTGTGGGAAACACTGTTTGGCCTCTGTTTAAAGTATTCCCATACTTTTGATATTCGCGGTCTAGGTTTTTGTGATAGAACCAGGAGCAGAAGCCAACATTACGCGAGATGAACGTCTGACACGACGCGTCGACGCATTTCACGAACGTCGACGTATTTCCGTAGTCGACGTCGTCGATGACGTCGACGCGTCGTTGCAGCACTAGTTATAACCATTTTCTATATTAATATAATTAATTTATTCCTAAATAACATTCCTATTTAAAGGCACAATATGTAAGATTTGTGTACCGTGTTTTACCATGAATCTTATCTTTTTATGGATCTAGCTCATTGCATAAAACAAGTGTTTCATAATAGCCGCAGAGTGAAATCACAGTAAAGCATAACTATCAACTCATTCAAATAATGTATGTAATATGATAAAACAGCACTGCGTTACCCCACATACGCATGAGCAGAAGAAGCGGAAGCGCTCGACTGCGGCATAATAAAAGCTTCACAGAATCAATGCGTCATCAAACTACACCTTTGTTTTGAATCAGAGACTTCTAGCTGCAAAAAATTACATATTGTGGCTTTAATATAGGAATTTATTTGTGTTGGCAAAGCTAAATTTTACTCCAGTCTCCAGTGTCACATCATCCTTCAGAAATCACCCTAATATGCAGATTTGCTGCTTAAGAAACATTTCTTATTACATCATGCTTAATGATGGTTGTGCTGCTTAATATTTTGTGGCAATCACTAGTTTTCTTTCAGGTTTGTTTGATGAATCGTAAGCTCAAACGAACAGCATTATTTTGAAATGAAAATCTTTTTTAACTTTGTATGTATGTATTTATATTCTA
The DNA here is from genome assembly GCF_024679245.1 of Pseudorasbora parva. NCBI lineage: Eukaryota > Metazoa > Chordata > Actinopteri > Cypriniformes > Gobionidae > Pseudorasbora > Pseudorasbora parva. Next base: position 7,138,036 of record NC_090195.1, read on the forward strand.
GAAGTCACGGTGCACCGATTTTAAATATGTCGCAACGTTATTTTATGCTGGGAAAAGTTCTGGTTATACGAGACTGATATAATGCTCATACGTGTATCCATATCAGTGCATTTCTAATTTGAAACTTCCGATTTTGCGTGTGTGTGTGTGTGTGTGTGTTTCAGATGGAGAATCATGTGTCTGATATTGACAACTGAAGGTAAGTTGATTGTTTTCTGTATTTTATTTCATTTAAATGTTTTATACAGTAGATATTCTTAGTTTCATCAATGTATTTATTCAATTTTACTGGCGATTGAATGAATCATTGATCACAGAATGCAGTTCAATACAGCTTTGTTTTTACAGGACATCAATTCTGAGATGAACAGAAGACATGAAACTCTGTGAAGACGGACGTCTTTTCTCAAAGAGCCCATGAAGGCTTCCGATTGGCTGATTAGGCGCAGAGCAAATATTTTAACAAGTTTAGCATCTACTTAAAATACAAATAAGTTGACATTTAATTTAGAAGCTCATGTAAACAAGAAGTTATATTTTTCCCTCACCGGTTAATTTTCCTTAAGCAATGATTTTTAGTCAGTGTGTGGAAAATGAGCCTTAAAATGTCAGAAAAAACTGTAACTTGGCATTTTTAAAACCTTCAGTATTTAACAGAATTAATTAAAATAATTCTAGGATTTTAAAATATGAGGTCTGGCAATGAGTATAAAAACATTTTATCATTACATCTATACCCCCATATTGTCTCTCTCTCACACACACTCATACTTATTTCCTATCCAATTTGTTTTCTGAAAATCATGTGTAATTCTACACCATGAATCAAAATATATTTGATTCCCACACCGAATCGAGTAAAATAACTAGTCAAGTACTTGGTACAATGAAAGTTTTAGCTCCCTACTGCCACAGTAGTTTCATCAGGCTCAAACCTGTACACTTCAGGATGACCGAAATATTGTCAGACCACGAACTCGAAAAAATGAAATGTCTTAATGTACTGTAAAGATGATATTGTGTGTACATTGTCACTGTATTTTGTTTTTCATCATTGCATAGGTGTGTGTGTAATTCAGAGCGACATGTAGTAGTCACACTGTTTCTGTTCTCTATGATGTCATTCGGTATGGAGTGTGTCATAATGAACTCTATTTTTGTATGGCAGATTTACAGAAAAAGCTTCAGAATATTCATATTTGTTCTGCTGACATTTTCATTCTGCTACTGTACATAATTTATTTGTTAAAATAAGAATGTGAAATGTATGTGTATAGCTTTAAAAAAAAAAAAAAAAAAAAGATTGATGGAAAATTGATTCAGTCCACTGAAAAAGTGATTTTTTTTTCCCCTATATTTTGAAATCGGTGTCATGTTTGAGAGAAATTATTCTATACTGATCCAGGTCACTGATGTCATCTCAGAGGCCTAGAAATATAACTAAATTACTTCATATTGTATAGAAATGTAAACTATTTGTAAAGATATTTTTATGATTGGCATGTTCATTAATGTATTTTCAGTTTATTGTCTGGCTGTGGGCTTTGTGGTGTAGGAACAGACTGCCATTACAATCACAATACAGAAATCACAATTTTTTTTAATTTATTTTTTACATTGGTTGTGGAGCAGAACCGAATGCAGTATTTCAGCTGTAAGGACAGTCTGGTTTTAAGAATAAAAGAAAAACATTTATTGCCATTCATGTGACAATTTTAGCTGTGATTTTGTAATCATACAGACACTGCAATATTTATTAAAATATGATCATTTAACAGCCTTGAATTGCCACATTTAGATAACATTATCTGAGAGCATGGCACAGGTGCACTTAGGCACATCCAAATCCACTTTTGCTAGTTTAACGACGGAAAAAAATGGTCCAAAATGATTGTACCTACTAGTCTCTTAATGAGTAATGGGTGTTGTTTTGGGCGTAATGTGTTAGAATCTCCCATTCCCCTTAAAAGCCAGTTTGCTCGCCATGCCGGATTCGCTGTTTACATGGTGGAATTTGCGATCCCTTTATTCTCCTTTATATTCTCCTAAATATTATTTTTAATGTTTAATAGTGTGAGTACTGCTGCACATCCCTGTGTGTGTAATAAGCAGTGTTCGCACCGTACACCCGCCTGTAGACACATTACTAACGCGCCCTTTAAATAACACAAAATACTGCGCTATTGACTTCAGACCAGAGACCTATTGCACAAAACTAGGATAACGGATATCTTAAGCCCCTTTCACACTGCACGTCGGACCCGCAATATTCCCAGAACATTGCCGGGTCGCCTTCTGTGTGAAAGCAACCACGTCCCGGAATTGATTACCGAATTGAACCCGGGTCGGGGACCTAGTAACATTGTGGGGTTCGATCCGGGACGAGCGCTGTGTGAACAAAAGCCAAAACTAATGCCGCAACGTGTACGTAGTTATCGTGCGACTCCTAGAGCTTGTTTTTTCAATAATACAACCCTGCAGTGCCAGAAGAGCTAGTCTGTGTTTTAAACGCAGAGAGTGTTCCTATACAAAAGAAACTAAAATTAAACAATGAGAAACGTGCGCAAACTTGACACAAGTCGAGACCACGGAGCTCCTTACTATCCGCACTGAAGCTGAGATCGCTCGCCGTTATACGTCACATCCAGATGTTATATTCATGTCAAATTTGTACACTGCTGTCGTGTAAACGTACCCTGAAGGCACACTTACACCAAGAACGATAACAATAACGAAAGATAACTATTTTAGCGAATAAATTGAGCCAGGATCATCCCGGCTTAATCCCTTATCCTAGTTTTGTGCAACAGGCCCCAGGTTTCAGTTGGTCAATTGCACAGTCTTTTTCAGTTCCTCAAAATAGCAACGCGCCAACAATACGCCTGAACTCACCTGGTTTTCAGACCATCACGGCCATCTGCTTTTGCTATTAAAACAACGTGACGCTGGACGAAAAAACGATAACTCTGCCAGGCTGAATCATGAAAAAACACGTGTCATCGTGTCTGACGTCACTTTGCGCTGGGTGTATGATGGGGCCCTAAAGGTGAAGTGTGTCGTTTCGATGACAATAGTCACTGTCAGAATGAGTGAGATAGCCAATCAAATCAAAGGGGGCGGGGCGTACTGGTAGGGCTTTCGGTTCAGTGCACGCGTCTACCGAACTGTACGAATGCAATCTTTAACAGTTAACAGTCGGCTTGTTTTAACCACAGAACATATTTCAAATGAGTCCCCACGCGAACATATTAGGTATTCAGTCCATTTCATCACAAAATTCAAACGATAAATGCTGTTTTGACGCTCTAATGTGATGTGACTGAGTACGCGTCAGGTCAAGCGGCGCGCAAGGGAACGTAATCATCTCTTCATAAAGAATAAAAATGAATTAATATCTCGTACCGAACCGTGACTTCAAAACTGAGGTACATACCGAACCGTCAGATTTGTGTACCGTTACACCCCTACTTACTGGTAGTGCAAATATCAATGCGACACATTAGTTATAGCAGTAAAACAGTGTGTCATAAGATGTAAGTAGCTAAACATTTCATATTTGACAACTGTTTTATGATAAAAACGTTCAGCAGCATAACGGTAATATTACGAAATGTCATTTTCAATTAAAAATGGTGACATGTAAATCATAACTGATATTGATGTGACAAACGGTTACCATTTGTTACATATTAGGCAGACAAAAAGAAGAGCGAATTTGTGCTTATTAAAAAAAAATCTCTTTCATAATTGAATTATTTTGAATAAACCAATACCCCCCACCCCCACCCTCTTCCCCCCGAAAACCCCCTGTTGATCCCCCTAGTGCCTACGACAAGGTTACGGCCTTGCTTTTAGCTGTGGTGCTATGTGTCATAATGAGTAAGCAACTACTGAGTAGCCAAACGCTGTAGAGCGTCTCGCTAACATAAACCAAGTATCTGCACTGGGTGCATTTTTTGACATGGCACTGGACAAAGTAAACAAACTGGTAGGCTACATTTGTCTTTCTCAATGGGTGCATATTGTCTCATATTGATTGTTGCATTGCAATACCCTGTTTGCTTTGACGTGTTCATGACCTTTTTAATCTTGTCTAACTGTAGCGATTTTGGCTTCCACTCCTGTGCCCGAAGCTGTATGAGCGACATGTAATGCATCAGCTAACCACAGATCCCGCCTCAATGTTTTGATGGTGCCTGGGAGCCTCAATGTTTACACTTTTGGGGGGAGAAAAACCCATAAATGGCATACTAATAGTATTCAATACATTGGGTTAAGAGAATGTGTTTTAACATAAATAAATAAAAAATAGCATAGAATATTTTGAAATGCAGAATGAGAGAAAGCTGGCACCGTTACTTTGTGTATGTGTGGTTGGCAGAGGAGGAATCGCAGCACCTGTCGTGGTTTTGGACGCACCTGAGTGCAGATGTAGCAGATGGTGAATCAAATACACTCAATTTATCAACATCAAAAGCAAATGTCTGGGTTAATTAGGGCCACTGGCCACTTCACATGGAATCAGTTCATTGTATTAACTTCATCCTGATCCCATTTCAGCAATATTCATGAGACAATTACCACTAAAGCCGTTTAGAAATAACTAATTTGATTAATTATATTAATATAAATGGAGAAAAAAGGCACTATGTCGCCTACTGACTTGTGCTTATTTGACATCCATGTTTGCATATATTTTCAGTCGACTGAAAAAAAAAGATAGCAATATTTTTTGCAATGGAATGACTTGAGCACATCTCTCATATCATGAGCAAAATTACAACAATCGCATGACATTTGTTTACAAAATGATTTTCAAAATCCAATTATCATGATTTTATACATGGATGCATGATGAATGAGGGAAAACATTTGCATTTGGATGGATTCCAAATGCATTACCATTCCCAAATAACAGAAAACAATTAAACAGGTTTCAAATTTCATATCGGCATAAACTGATAGGAATTCGCCAAAGTCACTTTTTTCCTCATTATTCAGTTTTGGGATAATTTATTTTACAGTCAGCTGTGTTACTATATCCTCCTACTAAAAAAGGGAAAGGAATCCAATATCCAATTTCATATCCAAAATTAAAGTGGTTTTGCGGCATTATAAATACTCATCTCCCAGCTCACTGCACAAATCTTCATTAACATTTATATTATATTAGCTCAGGGCTGGATATGCACTTTTTTCCACAGGCCATATTTGAAAAATATTCAAATGAAGTTGGTTGTTATGACAATAATCTGTGCAAAGTTTTCTAATGACTCGCACTGCCATAAAAAATAATGGAAATACTCCTCAAAGGTCATCTAGAGTTGACTATAAGTACAACATGTAATATGAGTAATACAACGCTAATACAACGCTTATTAAATTGTCTTTGCACATTTGATAGCGGGTTAGGCATGATATCATGACAGAAAAAAACAAACGGTCATCTCCTTATGTGAAACAGATTTCACTGTGAAAACTAAAATATATATTATTTATTTATTTATTTATAGACAGACTGTATGAGATGTAACGAAATTCATTTTTAAATCGGTTACATTCCAATACATTTGTTACATTGTTCCTCTTTTTTTGCATCAGTTAATAGACTAACTTAGCTACAGTTCATTGTTAGTTTATGTTAGCGCTGGTCTATATTAACATATACAATTTTAGATTTTAATTAAATATTCATTTTAATAGATGTCGATGTTGACAATGGATGCGTTTACATGCACGTTCTTAAGCCGATTATGCCCAATAAGCCGACAATGAACATGGTTATGTAAACGCGGTAACCCGTTTTCTTTTATCGGAGTAAGGTCATAAACGGCATAAGCATAAACCGGTCGGGACAGGTAGTTTTCTTCCACTTACGCCCGTTTCACACATGCTCCGTCTGCAGTGCGTGTGCGGTGCGTGTTGCGTTGCGTGTGCGTTGCAGGAGCCCCACACCCTGTAGTCCTTTCACATATGCTGCGTTTGCAGTCCGCAACTGATCCGCTTTTACATACCACAAACACAGCATTTATTAATGATTTTTTTATTTAAAATCCAGAAGTTGTTACTAATCTTGGCTCATCAGAATTGCAATTCTCTTTGTTTAATCTTTCTGAGTAGACAGGTTAACGTAGGCTACAAGCCTACATTTAAACAGCACTTTTTCAATTCATTAATTCATATTTATATATTAATATACTTTAGATTTAGCTCACACAAAAGGCAAAACATTTAAACATAGGTTATAGCCTAAAATCATAAACATTTTAAATTAGAAACTTAGAATAGTCTATTCAAAAACAGCCGACTCTCGTCTTTTCTTTCGTTTTTAAACCCTTTGAAAAGAAATCCTGCAGGTCAAAAATAACTGCATTTCACCTCCAAGAAAGTACGAGTGCTCTCCATTATGGCACATTTTTTACCTAAATGCCAGGTAAGGTGTCGTTTTGTTGCTTTACTTGAGAAAAAAAGCCATGTGTTGACTTTGAAACAAGAGTACATTTTAATGCATCCGCATAATGCATGATATGCATCCGTGTTGAAATTACTAGATTTTCGCGTCAGTACATGTTTATTTTAATGCGAACAATGTTCTATCACTTTAATGCAGCAACGCAGCGCAGCGCAGCAAAAAATAGACTCGGTACGAAAAGATCCGTGCACTGCTGCAGACGCAACGCTCCTGGAACGGACTGACGGACCGCATCCGCGTGCAGTGTGAAAGCTGCCATCCGTTAACATGGGTACGGAAAAAAATACGCAACGCACACGCACTGCAGACGGAGTATGTGTGAAACGGGCGTTACCTCGATTTCGCGCTGCATGTAAACCCTGATGTAAACGCATTAACCTGCTTTCTGTCGGCTAATTGAAGTGCGCATGTGTGATAGGTGAGAAAAATGCTAATTTAGAGCAGATTTAAACGCATCCAGACAGAGCGAGCTAGCGTTTTGCATGAAATAAGGGCATATATCACAAACGTAGACTCGTTTAAGACCCAGAAAATTGTAAAGAGGTGTTCTCTTTTCTCATGCTGCAGAATTAGCCTAGAAGAGGTTCAGTCAAAACGCTTCATAACTGCATTAGGGATAATACGAGCTGTAAATCTTCCGCTGACACGGTGCACGCTTTATGTAACATCACAACTGACGTAACATTTAAAAAAAAATAAAAAAAACAGTCAGCTACGGACATTATTATTTTTGACGTCACTACAAGAAAATAACCCGGTTATAAAGTCATGTAAAAAAAAAAAAAAAAAAAAATTAACAGTCTTGTAAACGCGGTTTAACTTACTTGCGTTGTCAGTTTACTGGTTTGCATGTAAACGGGGAAAACTGGTTATTTCAATAAGCTGATTTTTTTTTTTAGTTATCAGCTTACTGGTGTGCATGTACACGCACCCGATGAAGGTATGTCACTTTTGACCCGATTAAAAAAAACAAAACTTGCATGCGCTTCGCGGAAGAACATTGTTTTGGTTGTACTTCGGCTCTGTGCGGATGAATATGACACCGCTTTCCAATGAAATTTTTTAGAGCTGCATATGGCAATTTTACATTTATTTAATAAAATAACTCACCTGCTGAGTAATAATAACGGCATCTCCGTGTTGCTTTGACAACATTTTAAATCCCTCCGTTCTCGTCTTCTCTGGAAAGTTGATTGTGGTTTTATCACGAGCTCGACGCGTCCTCTTTTCGCCCGCAGGCTCTCTTCTGTTGGGTGTTTTTTAAATTGGGTATTTGGAGATTTATCAAGCTCCATGTCAACCTTTATCGCTCGTTGTATCATCTAACATCCACTCCCACACGCACACACACCAGACGGAGCAACATCTCTATTCGCGGAAATGACGATACACGCACGGGCAAGTGACGTATGTGCGCGATTTCCCACGAAAACCACCCAGACAGGTCTAAAAATAAATAAAAAAAATAGGCTTACCATAGTGAATTAGGGTAAGTAAAAAACACTGTTTTTAATAAGGACTGATGATTATATCATTTTTTTTAAATTAAAAAAAAAGAATGAAAGTTAAGTAGAGGATATGCACTGACGTCACTTTCCCGCCGCAACACGCCACAGAAGAGCTGCTGCTTGAATGGATTTAATATGAGAAACTGCGCAAACTCGAGAAAAACAAACGATGAGTTTAAACTTAAGTTTCACACAATATTGTTTACTATATAATGTTCCTTAGGCCCACAACTTACAAAAGATCGAGTGATGCATGGATATTGACATGCAGAATCATGATTCCTGACATATGAGCCTGATTTCAGCGCCAGGGAAATACAAAGCAATTTGCCTGTTAATGTTTTATACAATATAGGCCTAATCCAGGTGATCACTTATATCAATGGTATGTATTCTAATTTCGTTTTTGTCAGTGCTAAAAACCATCTAATCATGCAGAATATAATATGATCAATATTTAGCTGATAAGTTGTCAATACAATACATAATAAAATATAGGCTATGATTTTACACCAATATTCAACATATTGACACAAAATGTTAACTTCCGATCCTTTTTCGCTGCCTAGAGTCCAGTTGTTTCTGTGAAATGCAGCAATTAATTTGCTTCTTTTTATTTTAGCTTTCGGCATACAACATACCTCAGATTTCTTGTCAAATCTATTTGTACAAATCTGTCAAATCTCAAAGCTTTTTCCCGTTTTAGCTGTGTTTTGTGTGTTTTTCGCGGCATTCACTCTGGAAACCAATGCTGCCACTCAGTATTTTTGCCACTCAGTGGGGATAACCGCTATTACTCTGGCTGACGGTGACACATTCCCTTTATTGCACCTTTAACTATTTTTAAATGCTTCGAAGTATTTTGAGACTGAATTTTTAAGACCAAAGCATTGAGCACCTTTTTAGACCACACATCTCTTTTGTTTTTAAGTCTTGCCACTCGCTACTTAAATCTCCATTTATTTAGATTTATTAATGCAACGCTTAAGTTTAATTGTTATCGTCTCTGGAACAAAAGCTGTTGACCAACTAATTCGGAAGCTCAGGTGGAGGAAGGAATGAAAAATGGATTTTTTTCCCCTCTAGGATCCAGTGCAGATCAGGGGGAAAATTGCATATTGATTTCCTTCAACATTGTTGAAGTGGGAAAGGCTTCCATGTGCTCATCAGCCTCTGTGATGTCCGTGTGTTTCTCTGTAGACTGATGTTTCTTGAGTTTCGATTGAACACACTGAACTGCTTCTGATGGGCAATGATTTCACGAGTTCGCGGGCCAGAAGCTGTCGAAAATTATTATCTGGTGTGATTTGCTTTCAAGATTTGAGATTTAAGAGTTTCAGACATTACAGATGTGTGCTTTCTATCCTTTGCTTACTGATGAGTTTTGAGGGATCTGACCACTTTTCAAATTTTAAGGCAACCAGGTAACTTTTTTCTAAATATTTTTTACAGTGTACACTTAAAAAAGATTAAAATTAATTAATTAGAAAAATTAAGAATACAATTTATATTTAAATTAAATTAATAAATGAAGGCATTATTTCTTTGTCAATATCATTTTGTACATTTTAAATAGTAATTGTTTCCTCCAAAAGCTCATACTTGTAAATTGGTATGAATTACTAAACATTTATACTTATTTAATAATAAATACACCATTTTAAAATCACTAATTATAATTAATTATACTAATTTAAATTGAATTGTACAACAAATTTCGTATGTCTATATACTTCAAAACTGCCTAAGGGTACATTAACATGACAACGATGTACTAAAAACTGAAAAGGTCACCTTTGCGGCGTGTCACGGGTTACTCTTTTGGGGTAACTGCCGTAAGCTAGTTATTTTATGTTTTTTAAGTTTTAAATATGGATATTTTTCTTATATAAACTCATCGCTTCACTTCAGAAGGCTTTTTATATGATGTTTATCTTATATCGATTTATCTTTCATGATGGATGGATGCATTTTTTTTCTGGGCTTCAAAATCTAATCCTCTATTCACTGCCATTATAAAGCTTGGAAGAGCCAGGACATTATTTAATATAACTCCGATTGCATTCTTCTGAAAGAAGAAAGTCATATACACCTAGGATGGCTTGAAGGCAAGGCAAGGCAAGTTTATTTGTATAGCACATTTCATACCCAATGGCAATTCAAAGTGCTTTACATATAAATTAATTAAAACAGTGGTAACAAATGCATGAGAAAAAAAGAGTACCATATGGACGAATAAACATTTAAAACAAGCATAGTTAAAAACAGTTGTAAAGACAATAATAAGAAAAAAGAAAAAAAAGAAAAAGAAAAAAAAGGTCAGATCCCTGTTATAAAAATAAACATTCTTCAGTTTACAGCCTACAAACATGTACCATCTTTATTAGAGCACCTCTCATTCATTTCTTTCTCAAACACGTTCATAACATCCATTTTGATCACTCTTCCCTGATTTTTACTCAGAAACCTTCTTGTTAAACCCATTCTCACTCATCATACCCTCCACAGATTTACACATACTCAAACCTTATTGTCAAACTTACTATTTCCATCAAACCCAGTTTTCACTCGTCATATTTAACTCAAAAGAACATATAAAATAAACAATAACCAAAGATAAGAACAAAGGTAAACTAAAACAATTATAAAAAGAATAAAGAGATAAGATAGGGTGCAATCAGTCGGACATACAGTGCTCAGAGCTCATTCAGTAAACGCACAGCTAAACAGATGTGTTTTGAGTCTGGATTTGAATGTGGCTACTGTTGGAGCACATCTGATCTGTTCAGGAAGCTGGCTCCAACTGCGGCTGGCATAATAGCTAAAGGCAGACTCTCCTTGCTTTGAGTGAACTCTTGGTATTTCTAACTGATTTGATCCTGCTGATCTGAGTGATCTGTTGGGTTTGTATTTAATCAGCATATCTGCGATGTATTGGGGTCCTAGCTCATTGAGTGATTTATAAACAAGTAATAGTACTTTAAAATCGATCCTAAATGTAACTGGAAGCCAGTGTAAAGACCTGAGGACTGGTGTGATATGGTCATTAAAGTTTAAGATTATTTTGGGGTGAACTAACACTTAAATATAAAATTGCCAGATATACTTAAACACATTGTGTAGTGGAAACCTGACAGAATTTAATAACTCTCAATAAATAAAAAAAATGTATGTGTCACAGCAATTCAATTGCTAGTGCACAATAACATTCTACCTTTGTGTTTAATGTAATGCTTGAAATAAGCAAGACACCATTACAACATGCATTATGAACCATCTTCAAACTCTAAGGATAAGCACAACTCTTCTAAACAACTCTTTCCAAAGTCTCAGAAACACGACAGAAACTCAATAGAATAAATCCTGAAGAGTAATTCCTTCCAACTAAGGTCAACACTCTGAAAGTCACTAGATAATAACCACACTGAAGGCTAGAGGAATCTCACTCAGAGTCAGTCTCGCTCCTGAGCTGATACCAGGATCAAACTTTCCTCTGTCTGTCTTCAGGTCGTGAACCCAGACTGCCGGCAAAAAGACTTAAGGGTCTTTATGTAATCAATACAGCCGAAGAAAAACGGCCTGAGTGTGAAGTAGCTTTTTAGAGGAAGAAAAGGCTGGAATAAAGCGGAAGCAGCCAGTGGGCAGAACAACTCTCCTTGATTATACTCAACAAGACTATGAAAGCACACAAGAATCTATGTGCAGCTGTCCTGATCTCCTATGATTACTCCTCTGAATCCTGGTCAAATCAGCATCGACATGCCTCCGTCCTTCCTACACAAATCCACATTAGCCTTTGTCAGACATTTCAATTTTCTGTCAAGCTGTGCATGTTGAGCAGAAAAGAGCTGTTCTCTCTCTGATTTCCTGACTGTAGCTTCTGTCATGCAAACATGGTATAGAAAATATCTTCACCCCACCCTAACCGCATTCTATTTCTTTTAAGGCAAGAAAAAACTAACTCAAATAATTTTGCAAATATAGCAATATATTCTGCATGTGTATGTTTCAGTGCATTTAAACAAAAAATCAAAATACAATAATTGGGTCAACAAATGAAATGGCTTGCTTTTGGGTGCTACTCAACTGAAAACTTACATGCAGCTTAATTGAGAGTATGGTCATAAAATCTCAAATCATCTCCATTGAACATTACATAATGCTCTTAGGAGTCCGAAAAGATGTTTGCGTACAGTACAGGTTGTGAATCAACTTCAGAAACCGTAGGGGAACGTGTAGCTCTCACTCACTGAAGGTCAGCCACGGTCTAGATTAATGACGCTTTTCTTTACGAGCTCTGGAGCAGCTAAATCAATTTGAGTCTTAATGTGAACAACATGCAGCACCTTTTTCATCTCGGTGGCATTCAGGGCATAACGAGACTTGATGTGAGGACGTAGGGTTAATCACTGGATTGTCTATAATTATGAACGTCTGCGGTGAGCAGTGAGTCATTCGTGTGTGAAACGAGCTGCACTCAGACCTTTAAGAGCATAAAATACACACACAAACACACACACACACACACACACACTTTGTACCCATTAAAGTAATGGTTTTTGTGGAAACTATATTCTCTCCCCTAACACTAACACTAACCCCACCCATGACACAAAACCTTCTGTATTTTTACATTTTCAACAAAAAAATCTGTGTTTTAAATGCCGTTTCCTCATGAAAAACAAGTCCTCATGAGTCAGTGTGCATTCAGTTTAAAGTCCCCACTGGGATAGAAACAAAAATACACTGATTGTCAGTCTTTTCAAACTAATTTTTAATTGGCTGGTTAAGCCTAACTTCTGCATCTCATAAAGCACCTCTGCAATTTTCTCAGTGTCCGAGAACAACTGACCAAATGGTGGCTACTCGCTTAACATACGGGTCAGATGGTCTATTCCTGTTCAAGAACAAAACATGGGGTTCGTAGACAAAATAAACAGCAAAAATTAAGCATATAAATGTCGATAATGACGTACTAAACCTGCAATAAATATATATATATATATATATATATATATATATATAATATTTTTTCTTTTTTTAGTGTGAAGAATATTGTAATACTCTATAAAGAAAAAGTGGAATGAAAAGTAACAAAGTAATGTACTTTGTAATGTACAAAATCTGCTTCACCGTCACTGCGCTGTCGTCATCGTGTGTAAAGCCCACCCCAACGTTTCTGATTGGTGCCGCGATTTCGACGGATTCGAAATGGGCTTGAACTCTTTGCCAGACTACTTGCAGAGCAAGTTGCCGGAAGTTTTGTGGTTGAAATTTTAAAAAAAGTAACAAATCCTTCCCTCACAGGTCAACTTGACCCCCATAGGAATGAATGGAATGTGAGAAATGCTACTTAGCAAAAACCTAAAAATGCAAAAACTTAAACAAAAAAATATTTTTCTAATGTCATGTGCAGTGTAAAAAATATCACCTTGGTTTTACTCAAAAAAAACTCAAGGCAACTATCTGCATCAGACTTTTAAGTATTTTGAACTCATCAAATTTGTGTTTGACCAAATAGCTTTTAAACGTCTGCAACATGCACCCTTAAGTAATTTCAACTCAATCTTCCTGATAAACACAACTCAATACTTTGTGTAGCAGAAACATAATTCAACTAAGCACCATTAAAATTAGATGTAAAAATAAAAAGTGAATACTCTTGTAAGACATGCATTAGTTATATTTCACTATATGTAATATTCGGTAGTAGAGACGATCCTCAGTACTTTTATAAAACGGTTGCTCATTGAGCAAAGCAATATGTGCTTAACTGTCGTCAGTCTAACCTCAGGATCTAATCATCACCACCATGGTAACCCCCAAAACTTCAACATGACAAAAAAAAGTTTCTAAATCCCACATTAATAGAACATTAAACAATAATAACAAGCTGTCCATTTCATTTATCTTGCTTAAAAACCCATTAAGATAAATAAATGTCTTACAATTAAATCTCACGCAAAGCATTCTGGGAACTACAAATCTTCTTACATCTTGCAAGTAGATTGTAAACAATAAAATTAAGTTGTGACAAAATCTTTAATATATATTGATCAAGCAGCAAACATCCTCAAAACAGCAACAGATCACACCTGAGACAACACTGTTATAAAATTACCCTAAAATGAAATATGAGAAAAACTGCTAGATTTATGTTGCAATATCACCATGTGAAAGGGGTTCATTGTATCAGCCAAACCCAGCAGTAAATATTTTTGGTAAATGTAACTTAAATAGTAAGTCAGAAATGCACGTCAACAAAACCTTATCTAGATTATTAGAATAAGAAGTGTGATATATAATTCATTACACAGAATATGTTTTTGCCAAAAATCCAAATTAAGTGAGCTACTCATTTATCCAAGTAAAGTAAAAAACAAAGATTTATTTGTAAAATATAATGATTTTTTAATGTAACAATTACAGCCTCGATTCATTTTTATCAGTGTATCTGAATGCACACAGAAGATAAATGACTTTAGGACACAGCGGAACAGCTCATTTGCTTCATATAGTCATGAAATATGTTATTGTATGGATTAATAGAAAAAAAAATGTACCCGATCAGACTGAGACCATTCACACAGAACACATTTTTGCTTTTAATTAAAAATGTGAGATGCCCAAGCCATAATAAGTGCCAGGGCTGATGAATGGAAAAGGCTTAGTTTTGACTCAAGACACTTTTTTTAAACTTCTTTTAAGAGGCCATTCACAGAGACTAAAAACTCAAGCTCAAGTTAAAAGTAGTTCAACACTTAAATAAATTATGAATGTTCCACAGTAATTGCTGTATCTTGCCAGTATCTTAGCTAATAAGCAGCTGGATCACAACTGACCCGAGATAAACACAAGCATTTATTCTGGTACACCAGAACGGAACATATTGCCAATGCAGGGCACAGCAAAGTGCTGCTGAGGAATTAACATTGATTGACTCTTTATCCAGCTCTGGTTTCTAGGGGACGGCATCAATACCAGCTCAACCTCACTGTTTGTGGCTGATCTGACCTGTTTTGAAGAACTCTAGGAGGTTTTGCAGACGGCAACAGCCACGGTGTGTGTGGAATTCTAAGTGCTTTCCATCAGACAGTATCAGTAATGCTGAAATTACCACAGAGACCCTGATAATACTGACCTTCACCACACTAATGCACAGCAAAATTGCTGACAGCTCCCTTCAGTTAGGAAAGTCTGTTGTAAAGATCCATTTACTTGAGCACAAAAATCCCTTTCCCACATAAACAGGCAACTGGAAGGAAAAACGATATCATCTGTGGGTTTGTGACAAATGAACGCGAGACAGAGCCAAAGACCAGTCTAAGGAGAAATCGTCTGGCACATTAGTTCTTTGGAGACTGGAGAGTGTGTGCGTGTTCGAGTGTGTTAGACTTGAGTTTTATGCTGTGCGGCGCTCAGAATCTCACTGCAAAGAAGCATCAGGGAGATCAGAAGAAGAAATCTTGACAGCTGTAGAGAAAACGCTTACGTGTGGATTTTCACCATCACACACACTCACACACACACACCCTGTTCTGACCGTCAGAGCAAATTCCCATTTCCTGTCTGAGGAAGATATGGACACCTAGTGCTCACCAACTGTTTGTTACTCTGCTTAGAAAGCAATCATCTGTTTTTCTGCAGAACTGACATGAGCAACATGCAGTGGAGAGATGCTGCTGAATTACCAGTAGAATTATACATTTACGATTTTCACTGCCTCATGAAAGACCTCCAGCTGTTCAAAAAACACATTCCCAAAAAAGCCAAGCACAAAATATTGATCCTAAAACATCTCATTTTTTGTGTCATATATTGACAGGGTAATTTGCACAAATCTCATATTGCCTGCACTTTCATTATTCATTAAAATGTCACAAATGTTATTTTTCATTTTTTTTTTCATTTCGAGGAGTACATATATTTTAATTTATGTGAGAGAATGTAATGTTCCTTCTGTTATATTAAATATGCACTATGTAGTATTTTTGCAGTAAAATATCCAAAAACCACTAGGCCAGTGTTATATATTTTGTTCAGTTGAGTACTTACAATATCCCAAGTGTTTTCAACTATTTGTAAATTGTGAGAAAATTGCTATTTTAACTAAAGACTGGGACGTTTCAGCATAGCGTCTGATGAAGTCGCCTGTCAATCGCGTCATATCTGCGCTACCCTCGGTTTTGGGTTTTATTTGGCAGGAGCGCTTTACTCTTAGCAGTGTGTGTCACAGTGTCACAGCAGCACTGCGCGAACGCACAGAGCAACGTCATAACTTCATTTTAAACACACTTAAATGTATCTAATATGATAAACAGAGCTCCATTACCTCATAATCATAACCGGAAGAGGGGATCAGTGCAGGCGCCCGGCGACTGTGTCCCGTCCCGTCATAATAATAGTCCCGGTGTTCGCGAGCCGTGTGTTTGTGAAACAATCTCTCCAGCGGCCGTGCTCAGCTCCACAACACTCGGTCCTGCTCTGCTTTACACTACAGTAACGTTAATAACTGCAAGCATGAACGTGATTTCTGCCCGAGTCCTATTTTCCACCGGCTGTGAGGTGAAGACCACATGTCCCAAGATGCTGCGCTCAAACTTTGCGTCATCAAAATAAGCCTTTGTTTTGAATAGTGCACCTTTCAGCACTACCTATAGATATTAAAGGTTCCTTATTATGCTGTTTAAAATGCTCCTCGTTTTGTTTTGAAGGTCTCCAACAACAGGTTTACATCTTTCCATGAGCCTACTCTGCTGTGATTGGCCAGATGGCCCAGTGTGTTGTGATTGGTTTACCACTTACAGCACTTGTCAGAAGCGGGTTGATTTTACCCAGAGCCATTGAAAAACTTTTTCTATGGCTCTGATTTTACCATAACAGTCCAAGAGTGAAACCAACGATGAAACATGTATAGTTACTCAACCTGAACATCTATCGCAAGGACTACTTGAGCAGGGCGTTTCTCAGTGATACACTACTTTTTGTACATTTTCAAGGACACTATGAGATGTTTCAACCGCGTTTCCTCACCATCAGCATAATTGTATTTTAGCGTGGCACACATGCAGGATATATATATATATATATATAAAATGGTGCATACATGAACTAAGCACTAACGTGAATGACTGATATAACAAATGTTTGTAAAGCGAATCTTGCTCCATCCTTTACCTTTACTCAAAGTAGTAAGAACGACAGGTAATCTACATTAATAAACAGTTTTAGGTAACAGTGGCCCACAGCTGCTTAGCAGAAGTATTTCACTAACAGTAATAACGCCAGTTAGCCAAAAACTTACACAATATAAAACACAAAACTACATATTTTAAACACTGGGTGGAAAATATATGCATTAATAATTATTCCTACTTACAGGTTGTGATTCTGAGGAGCAAGTTGGTAGGCTAAATAAACTGGGTACCTACTGACCCATCTTTCAACAACAAGATTTGCAGCCCTCAATAAAATGACGTTTGTGGGTGGGTCAACTTGTTTGCAGGGGCATAGACTAGGCTACAACATATGCGGGCATTATGCAAATGTATTTTCTAGTGACCTATAACTGTCACGCAGTGGGATTTGAAATACAAATGGCTCGTATACAGGGCCGGATTGAGACTCATTTTCAGCCCTGGAGTTTCATGCCTTAGACCGGCCCACTTTAGTTCACGACAGACTATATTAAAATAATGTGATTCCAACCTCAGAATATAAGTCTGCATAAGGTACACTATTCTCTACAGCCTTATAATTCTTTGTATTTTTGAAAAATATAATTTTCAATACAGTGCAAAAACAGTAGCTTAAGTTTTGTTTCACAGTGAAGATTTATTAGAACAGTAAATAACAGGACAGTATCAGAATCTCTTTTTTTTTTAAAGAATGAATATTCCTAAATATCCAAAAATTGAAATGAAGAAAAGATTATTTTTTTCTAATTCAGAAAACAAGTCAATTTCTTATGTCATTTCACTTGTCTAGTAAATGTATCTTGAATTAAGAATATTTAGATATTTAAACTGGAAACAAGTAAGATACTAAATTAGAAAAAAAAGAAATCAGTGATAATGTTTGCTTATTCACACACTATGGGACAATAGCAGTTTACCTGTGTTTCACAGTAAGAGCTAATCTCTTCACAACTGGGTCCTCGCTCGCTTTCTGACACTAAATGAAATTTGTTACATTTATTTCTCACCACAAATACCCCCTTTTTACAAAGCTTTTAAATCAAGTCACTCAGTTTCATTAATGAACCTAAATCATCAGGTATCATTATTATCTCAGGGCATTTTTCATTGAGCAGGGCTCTCTTCCTATTACTTATGAATGACAATCCTACCTGCCCATTCGGGTGTGTTGGGCTCATGACTGGAGCTTGGTAACGTTACTGGGCCTTGCTCTTCACTCTACACGCAAAACGGACTAGAGGCGGCTGCTGCTGAAGAGCTAAGAAACAGTTTGATACATGAACATGGTTTGCAGACAGCATTGTTTTGCGCGGTCGCATCTTGCACTGCTCCTAACTACCTTAACGGGATAATTACTTACCGGCCTCGTCGTCATCATTTGTTTTTTTGAGTAACAATGTGCACAGCTTAGAACATTTGGCCGCGTCAGTTTCCAGAGCCTTCTTATTTTTTTTTTTATTCTGGCCTTTTCAGCGCCGCCTTTGCGCTTCCTATTACCCATTTTTATCTGACTTTTTTATTTTGAGCAACTTTCAAGGCGCTGTATCGGGGGCGGGGCCAGGGAGTCAAAATATAATCACGTCATCATTAACCTGCAGGCTGCACTCTGTGAGAAAATATTAAGTAAAAAAGAGTGGGACTGCGGTAAAATAATAAATAAAAAGAGTTGGACCGCGGTAAAATAAAAAAGTGGGGCTGCTGTGAGTGCAGGCAGCCTGGGGACAGCATCCATAGTACAACCAAGTGCCATGACAACAACGGCCCTCGCGGCCACCAAAACAGACCGGCCCACCGGGAATTTTCCCGGTGCTCCCGATTAGCCAATCCGGGCCTGCTCGTATAGGCGGCTCAGAGTCGATTCTTTCTTTTGAGAGACAATAATTTATTTATTGTGAACTTTCGACTTTACAACTTTTCAGAATGTTTGACATTCACAAACAGCAATATTACACACTGCATGAAAGAGAATATTCGAAAAACCATCATAGGGGCACTTTAAGCACTAAGCATTTTCTAAGTAGAGACTTTTGTTTTCATTCCTTCTAAAACTCATGATCCGGGCTTTCGGCAAAAAAACCTCAATGACAGATTGAATGAATTTCAACACCAAAATGTTCTGCTATAAAGCGGATATTGTCAGGAGAGCACTTACACTCCAGTAAACAGACAGATGCTAAGTGTAATGCTATTATAAGCATGTCTGTGTCTCTCAAACACTGAGTGCCTCATAACGTGTCAGCTAGAGATGCACATTTAGTTCAAAACACTAACACATTCAAATGACTGTTTATTAGGAAATATTCAAATGCTTGTCCAAACACAATTTAGATATATTTTAATTAAATGGAAGAAAAATAAGTATCTGTCAGTTGATCTGCAGCCTTGCTGTTATTGTAGTGCACTGCTATTATAATGAATGTGAGTGTGACCTCTAGTGGTCTTGGGCTGTTATCACACATACAAACTTAAAATAAAACATATCTGCTCTAATATCTTGATCAGTAAGCTTATTTTTTTATGTTTTAAAAGTATTTTATGCTCAACAAGGCTGCATTTATTTGATCAAAAATACAGTAAAACATGCAGTGTTGTAAAATATTACTACATTTAAAATAACTGTTTTCCATTTTAATATCTATTAAAATGTATTCCTGTGACGTAAAGCTGAATTTTCAGCATCATTAATCCAGTCTTTAGTGTCACATGATCCTTCAGAAAACATTGTAATATGCTAATTTGCAGCTCAAGAAATATCCTGCAACAGCTCTCTCTTCCGTATTAACTGTGACATAGCCTCGTCCACTTTGTTGCATGTTCACGGGGGCAGTGTTTATGATAATAGCAAGGGTTAATGATGTTCAACCCAGGAAGAAGCTTGTTGTAGTCCAAACCGGCCGTTTTTGTGGGCAATAAACTGCTATAACTTTACAAGACAATATCTACGTTTGCATTGAACTTTCAGCGCTGTAACTTCGCAGATACTGTTTATGCTCAAGCAGCAACATTACACACTAAATAAAGTTAAAAAAGTGAAATCGCATACAACCACCCCTTTAAATATATACATGCGCGTGTGTGTGTGTGTATTTATACATAATTATACACAGTACACAAATTATGCAAACATAAACTTTTATTGTGGATGCACTTAATCGCTTGACAGCACACACACACACACATATATACATATACATATATATATAAATTGTGTATACTCTATGAGTCAAGAGTCCTTTTCTGTATGTAATATGTTCTTCTAGAGTTGAGAGAAAAGCTGTGCAGCACCATCAACATTAACAGCTTCCCGTGGAGCTTCTCTGACCACCTGAAATATACAGTTTACACAAGACCTTAAAATCTACAATGCACACGTTATACACTTGGACACAACATACATGTCATTAAATTAGATTTTTTTAAAAACATGCAAGTGGCATACTTACATAACACCAGCGCACTTTACGCAAATTATTTACAAAAAGTTTATCTACTCCAATCTTACAGCTGCAAAAAAGCAGGACAAAGCTCTCACCTTCTGTCCTTTTTTAGATTCTTTAGATGTGGATTTTGATATGCTCGTTACATCTCGCTGCACTTCGGTGAACATCTGATTTAAGCTCTCCACTTTTTCATTTCTCAAAGTGTTTATCTGGGGGAAGAAGAATGTCAACATATTCAAAGCAAAAGTCTCACAACTGTTCAGTCCTGGACACGTTATTAATGTAAATGAACACGAACTTACATGTTTCAGGGACGTCTTGACAGGTTTCGTTTTGGTCTTGGGTTTTGACTGTTTGTTAGCAACCTGAAATACATTCTGCTGTTTTTTGCCTTTCTGTTTATTTTTGGCCATGTTTATCTTGCAGCTTGTCGACTTCCTGATGAAAACTAGACCCAATGAAGCCGTCTGGACGTCCCAGTTAAATGACTATGGCTAGATGTGTATTCGACACTCAAGTAGAAATTAAACGTGTCTAACGAAACAAACTCAACTACATATAAAAACGTTGCCTCTGTAAACAGGAACACGCAGTTTGAACCTCTATGATTAGAACCATAAACAGCTCTCTTACCTCCACCACGTGTGTGCAGTGGATTCTGCGCTTTCCCGTCAACGTGAAGACTGATTAGCGCCATCTAGTGATGTGGCGAGTACGCGAACAGCACTGGAAAAAGGTCCTACGACATTGCACTTTTTTCTCTCAATTCAGCTCTTTAAATCTGCATGTTTGTTCAAGTTTTAGCTATTGAACGACTCTCAGGGGCTCCGCGATAAGATTGGTAAATGTTGAATGGTAGATTTAGATATATCAGCTAAAATATTACAATTTCTAAAATATCTATAAAGTAATATACATTTATTGTTCATTTATTTATCTTTAATAATAAACAAAAACTGTGAACATGTACACATAGGCCATATAGTACATTGTACATACACATAGTACATTGCAGGGGTCAAAATTATCGATTTCTTTTATGCCAAAAAAAAAAAAAAAATCATTAGGATATTTAAAAAAATAATAATTTTTCATGAAGATATTTTGTACATTTTCTACCATAAATATATAAAAGTGTATTATTAGCAGTAATATCCCTTGCTAAGGACTTCATTTAATCATTTATAAATTAGTGTAAATGGATGAGCATGCACATTGAAAAAGTAAATGCAAGACTTTTAAGCAATTATAAAAATTAAATAAATGTAACTGTTCTAACGTAGCTTTGTTCTTAATGAGGCGTTTAAAAATATATTTATAGAATAGTAATACCATGAATAAACTATAAATGGGGTTGATAGTGTTGTAGTACTCGAGACCGATCTTTGTCTTGAGACCAGTCTTAAGACCATTTTTTGAAAGCCTTGGTCTTGTCTCGATCTCGACCACATTTGTAGGCTACTCAGTCTCGTCTCAGTCTCAGACTTAGATGACTCTGGATTTTGTTTCAAGACCAGTCAAGACCACAACTGCTAAGATATTAATACATTGACAGTGCATTGTCTGATTTATTTATTAACATAGTAACCTGGCTGCCTTAAAAAAAAAAATGTTTTATTGTTGTTGTTATTATTATTGAAATTTAACATTTGAGTTGATACAATGAAGGATGTTCAATGTTTAATAAATAGAAACTCAAACTATTATTGTATCTGAACCACATAAAATATTTGATAAATCATGAAAATAGCACAATTTGGCATGTTTCACTGCGTCATCAGAAATAAAACACACAATACGCTTACAAAATCTTTTAATAATATTTGAATAAAAATTATCAATTCTGAAAAAAATGTCATTGTATCAACTAAATTTTTTTTATTTAAATTAACTAAAAAAATATATATATTTTTTGTGTGTGTGTGTGTGTGTGTGTGTTTGTATTGATATTATTGTATTAGTTTTATATGTTTTTGGACCGTGTGTGTCCTGAATAAAAGTTTTGATTGATTGATTGATTTAAGGCAACTTATTTTTTTATCACGTAACTTATTTTTAAAATATTTTTTTACAGTGTGGGTCATTTCATTTGATTGGTAACAGCTCTATATAGTGTCTTATTCTAATTATATTTAAGATTAAAAATAAGTCTCAGGCAGTAATGTGGCTCTTTATGAATTTAAGCAGTTCTGGTCTCAACTCGGTTTGCCCTGCCTTGGTCTTGTCTAGTCTCAACCCCTCAAAGTACTGGTCTTTGTCTTGGTATCAACACACATTGGTTTCGCACAAACTCGTTCTCAAATTGTTCTCGGATTAGGTGGTCTTGACCATAGACATCATTTAGATGTATGGTCTTGACTACAACACTAGGGGCTATAATTCATCTTCATAGAAAGAGTTACCGTAGTTGCAACCCCTGACCACGAGATGGCAATCAAATCCAAAATATTAGTAACTTGATATATGCATATACATTTACAAATATATATATATATACAGGCTATTTAAATAATATATTCATAATTGTAGGATAAAATAATACTGACAATAGCATGTAATTGATGTAAATACACAGCAAAAATATTTTTCGTATTAAGTAGGCTATTTTTGTATTCTTTCCGGTCTAACTAGCCTATCTTTATTTTTTTATTTTATTTTTTTATTATTAATCAAGAAAAGCATTTTTGCAGTGTACTTACAGAAATTACATGTTATTTTCACTATTTTATCCAATAATAATAATAATAATCATTCTAAAAATTTAAATAAATAAAATAAATGTTAAAAAAGTATTTTATTGTAGAGCCTATAATAATAATAATAATAATAATAATAATAATAATAATAATAATAATAATAATAATAATAATAATAATACACAAATTACAGGCTATTATTAGTATATCTGTTGGTGTTCGTTACATTTGTGGCACTATAGCCTCCTATAAAATAGTCGCCTATAGGCGTATACACAATATATTCATCATTTCCCACTCACTGCAGCCTATCCCATTTACAAAAAACCTTTCTGTTTTCAGTCCTAAAGCTGCAAATATTAGCTAGCCGAGTGTTGCGTAAACCTCCGTCCATTCATTCACACCGAGTGATGATTCATAACTGTCATTAATCTGTCACACTGTCACTCTACGTCACCAGAACCTGGCGCGCCACTAGTATCTGATCCGCAGTCCCAGAAGGTTAATAATGCCTGTCGAATATATCATTAGATGATCAAAGCAGCACTCCGATAGTCCCACCGACGCGAGCGCGCATTCCGAAAGAGAGAGCGCGCGCGCGCAATATCGATCTCTGGTGTAGCTCCTCCTGCTGATCACACTTAATATACGGTCATGTGAACACACTGCGTCCGATAAGGCGCTATATAAACCTACAGCTCATCTGTCTGAGGACACACACTTCTTCAGGACACTTGAGAGCCAGGACTTCGCACAGCTGTCTGTCATAATGTCTCACGATTGGGGATACGCAGACCATAACGGTAGGCTAAGACCTCACACGTGATTATGATTTTTCATATTCATATGTGATTTCAAAGGCTATGCAAATATAACATCTAAAATGAACCAGATTATGCCTCATTAACATTTGCACCTTTTGCAACTAAGACATGTCCACCTTGTCACCCAGTCAGCTTGTGACAAGTACAAAATGTACAGATTTTATGTATAGCCTACTAGGCTATATGCATGAAAAAATACATTTTATTTGTGCATATATTTGTCAAATCTAGACCTATATATTTTTTCTTCTCCACGTAAATTTTTTATTAAATCCCAAATAGAGATAATACTTTGGACACTGCAATTCAAATGCAAATTTTTTACCTAAAATATGTTCAAAAGTATATCATTTTTAGGGCAACACTTAACTCAAAGCCTTTATGTATAATGCCTTATAAAGGTATTCATAATCTTCTTTATATCTTTTCATAAATAGTTAAAATGCATTATAATATTCACAGATTCCGTGTCGCATCTAAAAAAAGGTTGTTTGTCGTGCTTTAAAGCACTATACTTCCTAAAGGTGTATTATAATGTCTTAGTTATGAGGTTACAATAATTCAAAATACCATGCAATGCATTATAAGGTACATTACAAGGCATAATTAATGCATTAAAAATACTTTTATAAAGCATCATACATAGAGGCTTTAATGTTACCATTTTTGGTTTCAAATGCATATTTTTTTGCATAAAAAGTCATTTTTATTCCCTCAAGAGCAATAATATCGGAAGGATGCTGCTTAAATGTGTATATTTTGTTTTTTGAATGTAATTTCATGTATTGGGGGAGTAATAATATCGTGTTACAATATATCACAATACAAAAATGCAGCAATTTATATGGTGGATTATAGTGCCAATTTGTATTGTCATAATCTGTATGAATATAATGTATAATAATAATATTTGTGGTTCCTGATAATGCCAAATATCGTTTGTTACCAGTAAAAAGTGACCTACATTATTTGAAATATCTGTGCAAGCATATTCGTCTACATTAATTCTGTATTTTCAGCTTCAGAAGCATGAATATTTTTATTCTGGTTCATTTCCAAACCCAATGTTATCCCAAATTTAGCATTTTAATCATATTTTGTTAACCTTTTAGCATGTCTTGGATTATCTCTATAATATCATATTGTGAGTTCAGTACTGTGATATGAATCGAATCGTGACATGAGGGTGTCGTTACACCCCTATCGTGCTCTGTAAATGCATTTTTGTCCCAGATGTATATAAGGGCACTGTTTAACCTCTGTGTCACCTTCACTGTAGGACCTCATAAATGGTGTGAAACGTTCCCCATTGCTAATGGATCTCGCCAGTCTCCAATAGACATTCAAACCAGTGGAGCGTCTTATGATGAAAAACTGAAGCCGCTTACACTGCAGTACCAACCCAGCACTTCTCTGGACATCGTGAACAGCGGACACTCTTTCCAAGTGAACTTCGCCGATGATAACGACAGCTCAAGTTTGTGACCTCCTTGTTCATTTTTATAATGAATCTCCAGCCTATTCTTGTATTAATCATTAGCTTAACTTAGTGTTCTTGAAACGACTGCAGTGTTAACCTAGATAATATTTAGAAGGAAAGGTTATATAATAAGGAGGCTGCATCTCACTAATGCAATCCCAGAGTATTATTGCACACTATTGAATATGGTCTCTTTCAGGAAGGCAAGTCATTGAAAAGCATTTCAAAAGTTGGCTTTTGCTCCTACTACGTAGTTAAATATTAATTTACAACAGTATTCTTCAGTGTTTCATCTTAAAATAGACAGCGTGCAAATACAATTTTATAGGTTATGTTTATTTATAGGTCTTAGTTTATTTTATGGCATGTCTAAGCTGGTGTAAAGTCTAAAATTAAATGAATGCATGAGAATCTGAAAGCAACACCTCCCTGACCCTTCTCGCTCTCCACTGAAAGCTACTTTGCACAGTTGTGGGAAACCACACACGTACACACACAAGAACTGCATTAAAGAGGCGAAGCAGAGAGCGTTTTTTCTTTCAAGTGTCGTTCTCGTGAACTTTGACAGAAAAGGCAAGTTTAAAATGTAACACATTATATAACAGACTTTATCTTTACATTAATCACTGCACTTGTCTGCTCTAGCTCTGACAGGAGGCCCGATCTCAGGCAAATACAGACTCAAACAGTTCCACTTCCACTGGGGAGCCAGTGACGACAAAGGCTCCGAGCACACGGTCAATGGGAAATGCTACCCAGCCGAGGTATGACTCGATGAGCTCACATGGGCAAACGGGCAAAATAAAAATTTCATTCAATATTAATGTTCCTAATAATTTCATCTTTAGCTCCATCTGGTCCACTGGAACACAAAATATCCCAGCTTTAAGGATGCAGTCGATAAGCCTGATGGTCTTGCTGTGGTGGGAGTTTTTCTGGAGGTCTGTGTGCAGTCTTTCATTTTAGGGCTTATTTATTAACCGCTTTATCAGCAAACACAGGAACGGGTTAATTGAACGGGTGCATCACTTTTGCTTTTGCTATTTTTACACACACACACACACACACACACACACACACACACACACACACACACACACACACACACACACACACACACACACACACACACACACACACACACACACACACACACACACACAGTTTCCATGTTGTATGGGGACTTTCCATAGGCGTAATGGATTTTATACTGTACAAACCGTATTTTCTACCCCTACCCATCACAGGAAACATTCTGCATTTTTACTTTCTCAAAAAAACTCATCCTGTATGATTTATAAGATGTTTTCCTCATGGGGACCTAAAAATGTCCCCACAAGGACAAGGACTTCAGATTTCAGATACTGCCATCTTTGTGGGGACATTTTGTCCCCATAACGTAAGGATTACACACACACACACACACACACACACACACACACACACACACACACACACACACACACACACACACACACACACACAGATAATATTTAGCAGACTATTGAATATAGCACACTAATTGAAAAGAAAAAAAGATTCTGTGTATTAATGATTTCTGACGGATCATGTGAGTGACACTGAAGACTGGAGTAATTCATTTAATCACAGGAATAAATTACATTTTAAAATATATAAAAGTAGAAAAAATATTATTTTAAATGAATTAACCTTTATTTAAATATGAAGTACTAATATTCCTCAATATTACCTTTTACTGTGTTTTGTAACCAAATAAATGCAGCCTTGAGGAGCATAAAAATACTTCTTTCAAATATTATGTCTTAATTACATTCTTCCCACTAAATCTAAGATTTTTTTTCCCCTCCTATCAGATCGGTGAAGACAATCCTAAGCTTCAGAAGGTTCTGGATGCTCTGCATACTATCAAGTGCAAGGCATGTCTACCAATTATTGTTTTGTCTTTTTTTTTCTTTTCTTGCTAAAGATTGAAATCAGTTCTGCTTCATTCACTGTCAATTTTGTGTTTATCTTGCAGGGAAGCCAAAATCCATTCACAAACTTTGACCCAACCACCCTTCTCCCGAAATCTCTGGATTACTGGACGTACCTGGGGTCTCTGACCACCCCTCCTCTGCACGAGAGCGTCACATGGATCGTCTGCAAGCACACGATCAGCGTCAGCTCGGCGCAGGTCCTGCTCATTACACAATTTATACCAGTAATACAAGCATGAGGGAGAGTTTAAAAAGTGTAAAAGCCACATGCTTAGTGCTGAAGTGTGGCATCTCGGGATAGTAGAGATTTGGATGTGCATCACTAAAAGGTCAAAGAACACAGTTAACACACGCTTGTTGATTTGAACAGGGTTTAAATAACATATCCAAATTTACATATCCTATTTGATTAAGGTTTGCAAACGGGTAGTAAAATATGCAAAACACATTAAACTTATTAAAAGTAATTTTTAAAAAAAATGTACTTAGGAATTTTAGGTTTAAATTGTAAACGTTCTGCTCAAAAGTTTGTGGGTAGTTAGAGTTTCTATTTTAAATTAAATTGGTGAAAGTTTTTTTTCAAAAGTTTCCAAAAATAGTCTCTTCTTTTGAACTAAAACAATCCAGAACTTTTTTGCGGTTATATATTGCAGTTTGCACATAAACAAATGTATTATTACAGTTTTTCTCAGTCGCATTGGTGCATTTCTCACATCACTATTTACATTTGCACAACATTTAATGCAGTTCTCAAAACAATTAGTACTAACTGCAAAACCAAGTTGACAGCCTGCAAAAGTGTGTTTTGCTCAAATACACTGTAAAAAAATCCCCGTAAGGTTTACGGTAAAAAAACGGCAGCTGTGGTTGCCAAAATTTTACCGTAAAAAATACAGCAGTAGCGTTTTAGTTTTTACGGGGCAACAACATATAATTTAAAGGTTTATAATGTAATAATCATGGTTGAAAACCGTTTATTTTACAATTCAAAACTGTACACTGTAAAAAAAATACCCATCAAATTTATGGTAAAAAAACGACAGCTGTGGTTGCCAGAACTTTACCATAAAAACATACGGCAGTAACGTTTTAGATTTTACGGGACAGCAGCATATAATTTAAAGGTTTATAATGTGGTTATTACGGTTAAAAACTGTTTATTTTACAGTTCAAAACCATATAATTTGAATGTTTATATGGTAATAATTATGTGTACACAGCGCACTATAAAACAATTACGGTAAAAAAAATATTTAACTGAAATAATATTAAATTACCAACTTATTGAAATGCTAATATCTGTTATGTACCTTTGATATAGGCCGACAGCCACCAATTACAGTGTAGTTCATTTCTCAAAAGCAAGTATTCGTGTCAATGAATGTGTCAGTGTCATCAAGATGAAAAGTCCTGCCACCATTGTTTATGAACAAGATAGTCAAACGGCTTTGTCGTGTTTTCATTATGACAGGTTACAATTTTTGTAAATGTTTTGTCAATGCAAAAAAGTCACATCTTGGTGACACTACCTGAAAATGCTCAAGACAGCACTACTATTTGCATAGCCATTTGAAAAATACAGTAAAGTTACACATTACTGCATTTAGTGAGGTAACTGAGTACAATACACTGAATACCGGTATGTAACATTTTTACTGCATATGCTCTTTGCAATTCTAATTTGTTCACAGCCTTGTGGAAAAGAAAAAAATCCACCCTTATTTACAACAAACATAAACTCCCTTTGGGTAGAGCTGTGCACAACAATATTGCAGTACATATTGGAACTGAACATACAGGACTGTAATCATTCATGCACATCCAGACATTCCTCTCTGTCTGGACACATCATTTCATCTACATCACAGCGAGACACAGGAGACATTTTCCGGAAAAAAAAAAAAAAGATTTTTAAAAATGTGTAAAATTAGCTTGACAGATTTTGACAACTAGTTCAAAATTTCTGTATGTAATGACTCAAGCAATGAAATGAGGAATGACTATTCAGCATTCACAAGTATAGTTCATTTTGACTGACAGGACATAAGCAAATTATAATGTTATAAAAGAGCAGAGAGTTTTATGAAAGCAATTAATGCATGTCCAAAAGCATTTGCAATTTATTGGAAGGAATGAGAAACTGCTACTATGATTTGCACGAATGACTAAATGTTGTGGAGGTTGAATTAACTGTTGATTTATCATTTTTAAATCAATAATTTTACATTTCAAGTAATAATATTGCACAGAATTAATGTTTTAGAGGTTGTTTTTTTATCAAATAAATGCAACCCTGATGAGCATAAAAGATTTCTTTCAAAATTAAAAATCTAGCAGACCGTAAACTTTGAATGGTAGTGTGATTGGTCATCTAAATATAAAATACATTTTTAAATATTTTTTAAAGTACATTGGATGTTATTTCTTAATTAATATGAATCAGTGTAAATATGTGAATTGGTACTGTCAGATTAATTAATCGCATCTAACATAAAAAATTGTGTTATATAGCACACTGTAGTCGCTGCTTAAATAAAAATCATGTGTACTACCCAAATGTGTGCAGTCCAATGAGAAACCATGCAAGTATGATTGATATTATTATAATGATTTTTTTAGTCTTAAAAGTTAGTTCACCCAAAAATGAAAATTTTGTCATTAATTACTCACCCTAATGTCGACACCCGTAAGACCTCCGTTCATCTTCGGAACACAAATGAAGATATTTTTATTGAAATCCGACGGCTCAGACAGGCCTTCATTGACACCAATGTCATTTCCTCTCTCAAGACCCGTAAAGACACTAAAGACGTCGTTACAAAGCCCATCTCACTACAGTGGCTCTACTATCATTTTATGAAGACACGAGAATAGTTTTTGTGTGCGAAAATAAACGAAATAGCGACTTATATAGTGAAGGGCCGATTTCAAAACAAAGATTCGAACGGTTATGAATCAGCATATCGAATTAGGATTTGAATCGCCAATGTCACGTGACTTCAGCAATCTGACGGTTTGACACGCGATCCGAATCATGAATCGATACACTGATTCATGAAGGTTAGAATCTTTGTTTTGAAATCGGCCCATCACTATATAAGTCACTATTTCATTTATTTTCGCACACAAAAACTGTTCTCGTGTCTTCATAAAATGATTGTAGAGCCGCTGTAGTGAGATGGGCTTTGTAACGACGTCTTTAGTGCCTTTATGGTCTATGGTCTTAAAAGAGGAAATGACATTGGTGTCAATGAAGGCCTTTCTGAGACATCGGATTTCAACAAAAATATCTGCATTTGTGTTTTGAAGATGAACGGAGGTCTTACAGGTGTCGAACGACATTAGGGTAAGTAATAAATTAATAATTTTTGAGTGAACTTTTAAAACCGGCTAGACTTTTGCCCTCATTTGAGACAACTGACAAATATATAAAACCGTCTAATCATAGTCAGTTGTATTTTCTCCTCCATTCAACTTCTGTGGCATTAGCACTTTTGTGAAATTCAACATGGCCCTGTTGAATGTTAACA
The DNA here is from genome assembly GCF_024679245.1 of Pseudorasbora parva. NCBI lineage: Eukaryota > Metazoa > Chordata > Actinopteri > Cypriniformes > Gobionidae > Pseudorasbora > Pseudorasbora parva. The sequence continues at coordinate 7,169,141 of NC_090195.1, forward strand.
TCACGACTTTGGTTCGAGGCTGGTAATGTGTACATAACCTCAGGTCGACATGCCTCATTTCCTAGCAGCCTGTTAAATTATTTACTCTATCAATATAAAATTAACTTAACATGAAATGCAACAAAATGTGAGCGCGAATGAAAATCAGTTTAGGGACTATTAATGTTTAACCTGAACACATAAAAAGTAACAGATGCTGAAAACTCACAGTATTTCCCATTCTTTCTCTTTCTATACAGATGAAAAAATTCCGATCTCTGCTTTTTACCGCAGAGAAAGAGAAGGCCTGCTGCATGGTGAATAACTATCGCCCCCCTCAGCCCCTTAAAGGTCGTAAAGTCTGTGCATCTTTCAAGTGAAGGATCCCCCAGACCCCGCCAGCCCTTCCCTCCCTCCCATAGTAGGATATGCAAGCGCGGGGCCCCGGGCCAAGGGCCTCAAAGCACCTTCACCCTCCATGCAGTGATGCTGGGCAACCTGCCAGCTGTCCAGCAGAACAGATGTGCTGTTTGGAGAGTAAAGAGGCTATGCAGGGAAACGTGCGTTTGCATCGTCCCTCTCTCTTTCTTTCTGCTTCATTCTCTCTGGTGTACTTCATTAGTGCAAAGGCTTGAATCATCTGGATTTAGAATGTGTGCCAACTTTGTATGCCGCTCTGATTTACATATGTGATGCACAGACAAACAAAACAATAGAAGTAATATATACAAGTCTATTTGTATTGGTTTAGATATTAGGCCACCATCTCAGATTAAAACGCAGGTGTACGGCCGATCACATGCCATCTGTGCCTGCTGTCCTTCCCTGCCAGGCTATAATCTCTGGCTGCCTCAGCAGTGCCGAAGCTTAATGAAACCCAGTGCACTTTGCCGTCAGGCTGCAAGATCTAGAAAATCCCCATTGCAAATGAACGCACACGGCAAAATGTCCATGTGGGCACACTGGGAAATCACGCACAAAATCTAGCACATACTGTACAATCAGAGCAGCTTTGGTTTTGGAGTATCTGTGCCTCAGATCATTGTAACTGCATATTATTTTCTGTATTTCTGAAAGATGTCATTTATAGCAAATGCTATGCATAAGATTTCAGTTTAAAAAAAAGTAGCAATAATTGCATGAAGCCCTGTTATAATTCCTTAAATGTGCTTTTCCTTGTTGAGTTTTGCTATATGCTTTAACCTTGGACTGTGAGTGAAATTCGTCTGTTCAGCTGTATTGCGTGCAGCAATGCACAAACCATGACAAGCAACACAGTGAGTCTTAATAGAAGCCAATATGCCAATTGATAAATCCTGCAGGTTAAGCAAGGAGGTCATCATCAGCTCCTCTGAAGCACTGGGACCACTGGACTCATGTCTAACATTATGCATTTGTAAAGACAACGGGTTTGAAATTTTATGTGTAATGTAGTATGTACTTTACTTGAATTCGAGGGCTATGTCAAGCAATATTGTTCAGCCATACTCTGATCCAGTCAGATCAGGTTATTTTAAATAAAGATATTTTATGCTTATTCTATGCGTGTCATGTTTTTGTGCTGCCACATAAACAGTATTTATATGGTATATAAAAATACTGCTGTATTTACTAATGCCTTGGTTATTTCAGCAATTAAAGGTGCTAGGCAGTGATTTGATTGCTGTCCATATCAAATATGCACTTTCTCGCTTTTTTTATTCAGGTTTGTAGTAATTTTATTCCTGTAAAGTCAAAGCACATGTAATATAGAGCTTTAGACAATACAGATTGTTTCAGCGCAGCTTTATAGTAACATGAAAATAAATGTTCAAGTAAGAAGTCTACAGTGTTGGGTGTAACTATTTATTAAGTAATTAGTTCATTGAATTACTTTTCCCTTGGAAAAAGTAAAGTAAGGGATTACTCTTTATTTTTTGTGAAATTGAATTACAGTTTCATGTCCATCCTTGAATCTCAGCTTATTGAAATAACCAGTTCTCCCTGTTTATATGCAAACCAGTAAACTGACAACACAAGTAAACCGCGTTTACATGACTTTATTAATAAACCGGGTTATTTCCTTGTAGTGACGTCAAAAATAATAATTTCCGTAACTGATTCAGAGTTATTCCAAATGTTTTGTCAGTTGTGATGTTAAATTAAGCTTGCAATGTGTCGGCGGGAAATTTAAGGCTCATGTTATTCTCTCATGCAGTGTTTTGACTGAACCTCTTCTACTTCTGCTGCATTAGATGAGAACACATTTTTATCATTTTCTTTCCTTCTTAATGAGAAATACTCGCTCCGTCTGGATGCGTTTGAATCTGCTCTTATGCTGCCTGCACTTGCTATCGGAAATTTGATAATTCCGACTTCTGAAGTCGTGATTACGAGATCATTGCATTCAAGTTTCAAAATGTGAGGGCATTCATGTGCATTTTTGTTTTACCTAGGAAACTCTTATTTAAGATAATTCCCGAGAGCACTTAAAGGCAGCATTAGTATCTGCGTTTTTTGTCACGTATCACACAAGCACTTCAATAAGCTCAAAGAAAGCAGGTTAATGCTTGGTAAGATTAAAAATTAATAATAATCAGAACGCACAGATTATAATTATAACAATTTTCAACACACTCAAATGGATCTAATTCCATTTCGCCAAAAAACGGCTAAAAATGTAAGCACTCGTCTGTGGCATAATAAAAGCTCTGCAAAATCAAGGTGTCATCAAGCTACTCCTTTCTTTTATTTTTTATAAGTGACCTCTAGCGGCTAGATATTATTAATGACTTTATGCTTAAAACAAAAAACATTTGAATTAAGCTTATTTTTCTGACCCAGAGACAGATGTTGTCTCTTTTTATATGCAGGTCCTTCTCAAAAAATTAGCATATTGTGATAAAGTTCATTATTTTCCATAATGTAATGATAAAAATTAAACTTTCATATATTTTAGATTCATTGCACACCAACTGAAATATTTCAGGTCTTTTATTGTTTTAATACTGATGATTTTGGCATACAGCTCATGAAAACCCAAAATTCCTATCTCAAAAAATTAGCATATCATGAAAAGGTTCTCTAAACGAACTATTAACCTAATCATCTGAATCAACTAATTAACTCTAAACACCTGCAAAAGATTCCTGAGGCTTTTAAAAACTCCCAGCCTGGTTCATTACTCAAAACCGCAATCATGGGTAAGACTGCCGACCTGACTCCTGTCCAGAAGGCCATCACTGACACCCTCAAGCGAGAGGTTAAGACACAGAAAGACATTTCTGAACGAATAGGCTGTTCCCAGAGTGCTGTATCAAGGCACCTCAGTGGGAAGTCTGTGGGAAGGAAAAAGTGTGGCAAAAAACGCTGCACAACGAGAAGAGGTGACCGGACCCTGAGGAAGATTGTGGAGAAGCACCGATACCTTGGGGGACCTGCGGAAGCAGTGGACTGAGTCTGGAGTAGAAACATCCAGAGCCACCGTGCACAGGCGTGTGCAGGAAATGTGCTACAGGTGCCGCATTCCCCAGGTCAAGCCACTTTGGGATACAGAGAAGCAGCACTGGACTGTTGCTCAGTGGTCCAATTACTTTTTTCGGATGAAAGCTAATTTTGCATGTCATTCAGAAATCAAGGTGCCAGAGTCTGGAGGAAGACTGGGGAGAAGGAAATGCCAAAATGCCTGAAGTCCAGTGTCAAGTACCCACAGTCAGTGATGGTCTGGGGTGCCATGTCAGCTGCTGGTGTTGCTCCACTGTGTTTTATCAAGGGCAGGGTCAATGCAGCTAGCTATCAGGACATTTTGGAGCACTTCATGCTTCCATCTACTAAAAAGCTTTTTGGAGATGAAGATTTTATTTTTCAGCACGACCTGGCACCTGCTCACAGTGCCAAAACCACTGGTAAATGGTTTACTGACCATGGTATTACTGTACTCAATTGGCCTGCCAACTCTCCTGACCTGAACCCCATAGAGAATCTGTGGGATATTGTGAAGAGAAAGTTGAGAGACGCAAGACCCAACACTGGATGAGCTTAAGGCCGCTATCAAAGCATCCTTGTCCTCCAGAACACCTCAGCAGTGCCACAGGCTGATCGCCTCCATGCCACGCCGCATTGAAGCAGTCATTTCTGCAAAAGGATTCCCGACCAAGTATTGAGTGCATAACTGAACATAATTATTTGAAGGTTTTGTAGGTTAACTTTTTTTGTATTAAAACACTTTTCTTTTATTGGTCGCACGAAATATGCTAACTTTTTGAGATAGGAATTTTGGGTTTTCATGAGCTGTATGCCAAAATCATCAGTATTAAAACAATAAAAGACCTGAAATATTTCAGTTGGTGTGCAATTAATCTAAAATATATGAAAGTTTAATTTTTATCATTACATTATATTTTTTTTTAACTTTATCACAATATGCTAATTTTTTGAGAAGGACCTGTATATATATATATATTTTTTTTTTATAAAACAAGACAACATATTTTGGTCCCCCTGTAGTCAGTAAACGTATCTTAAAACTCATCTTTGATCATCAAAATTACATTTAAAAGTTTTTTGCCAGGAAAAAAATCCTTCATGGCTTAAAATAGCTTGAATGTAACTCACACCCTTGCCTCGAGGCATTTAGTATGCGCAGTCTTATTATTATGTAAATTAGCCCCGCCTCCACTCACTCGCACCAGCTCAGAGATCCACTCATTTACGATCACACATTAACGTGATTGGTTACAAGAGAGTTTGTGACTTCAAACACCAGCGGTTTCAAACCAATGTCAAAAAAATGTATTAGAATTTGAGTAAGAACATAATTTGTCTCTTTTGAAGGTGAAGATTTGAAATGAGCAAAATGCCTCAAGTGCAGAATTGCTTACAGCACTTTTAATGTTTGGTTTTTTTAGTTTTGTTTTTTTTACTCCAAGTAAGGCCATTGTCAAAATATAATATGCCATCTCCTCCTCTATTCCAGGGGTTTTCAAACTGGGGTCCGGGGACCCCCAGGGGTCCTCCAGAAGGTTCTAAGGGGTCCCCAGAAAATTTCAGAAAATTAAAAGACAAAGCAAAAATGGAGTCTACCGAACAATCTAATGGTTTAAATTCTAATTATCTCCTTGTTTGCCGTATACATACTTTCAAGATTTGTATGTTTGCTTCGTATCTTTTTTTAGTGAGTTTTTCTCACTATAGTCCCCTTTGTCTTGCTCACTGGGGTTCTTAACACGGTACGTAAGCTGCTTACATAGACCAACTTTATGAAAGACTAAGAATACATAGACCATCATTATGAAAGTTGCTTAAACTAAAAGAAAAGTATATTTGATTGAAAATGTTATTCTTCAGGTTAATACATACAACATTAAATATAGCCAATTTAAGTTCGGAAACAATATGTTGTATTTATAATGTCACACTTACTATTTATCTAACAGTTTAAAAGTATATATATATATATATATATATATTAGATGTATTTTAAGAAGGGGGTCCCCCATAAAGCTTCCCCATATTTGGGGGTCCCTGGCATCATGAAGTTTGAAAACCCCTGCTCCATGTCTTTTATGCCTATCCATCATAAAGGACATGTCAGCACAATCAGGTGTCCAGCTAAAGTCAGCTGACTCTTTACCTCACAAGCAGTATGACATCATAATTCAATCTAATTTACATAAACATACTTTTACCTGCCGGTCGCGCATTGACGTCAAAGCATGCTAATGACATCACAATGACAAATACCGCCTTCAGACTTCAGGTGGCAGACCCAACCTCCCATCGATATGTTACATAAGAACGCTGTCTGGTGATATAAATCAGAGCGAATAACAGTATAAACCTCCCTCACATGGATACACACACAGCAGCAAGTCTGTAGCTCAGTAAATCCGAAAGAGCATCCTGGCATGAACACAGCAGTGCGGCATGAAACATGACCTACAGTCAAGGACGTGCTACACACACACACTAACACACACAGTTCCAGACAGGAACAGCCATGTCCGCAGGCTTTCATGCTAATGAGATTCAAGGAGAGCAGGCGTATCATTGCACATTAAGGAAGACAGAAAGATGTATAAAAACGTATGCAAATACACACACACACACACACACATGCACGTTTCGTGGCATTACTGTCACAATTAATGGAATCTCGCTGTCTGTAGTTAATGTGTCTAATGCTTATCGTAAATCCTCTTAGTAGAACTAGAGACCTTCTGTATGAGTGCATATGCTGCTTTTATGGCGCTCTATACTGTAAATTACTCAATAAAGCTGTTGTGAAGAGCTTGGGAACATTTGCTCTCTGAGGTTCACATGGCATTAGGCCACAAGGTCCGAGGACACTGAAGGCCAAACAAGCAGGTCGACTGAAATTTTAATGTGCCGTGCAAAATCTGAATCTGTATCTCAATCGTGTTGTCCTGTACAAATTTATTATATATATATATATATATATATATATATATATATATATATATATATATATATATATATATAAAACAAGATGTTTACATGATTTTAAGAGAGCATCGTTGTGAACTATCGGTTTAAAGGGGTAGTTCACCCCAAAATAAAGATTCTGTCATTAATTACTCACCCATTAATTACTCACACAATATTTTTGATGAAATCTGAGAGCTCACCGACCCTCCATAGATTGCAACGTTATTACCATAGAAAGGTAGGAAAGACATCATTAAAATAGTGTGACTCCAGTGGTTCAACCTTAATGTTATGAAGCGACGAGAATACATTGTGCGCAAAAATAACGACTTTATTCAACAATTTCTTCTCGTTTGTGTACATCGAATGTCTCTTACATTGTTTTTTGTGCACAGATTGTTTTCCTTGTCGCTTCATATCATTAAGGTTGAATCACTGGAGTCCTATAAACTATTTTAACAATGTCTTTTCTACCTTTATGGGCCTTGAAAGTGGTAATAACATGGCAGTTTATGAAGGGGTCAGAGAGCTCTCGGATTTCATCAAAAATATCTTAATTTGTGTTCTGAAAATGATTGAAACTCTTACGGGTTTGGAATACCATGAGAGTAATTAATGACAGGATTATCATTTTTGGGTGAACTAACCCTTTAAGCATAAATCTCATTAAATTAGCAAGGATTTGGGCCTGTTCACACTAAGAACGAGAATTATACAGATCACTATAATGATTATTTGTCATTTTAAATGCTCAAGCTCAATACAGCAGGATGGATTCTGATTGGTTGTCATTCATAAGCAGGATAAAATTGTTCCGAAAGTGATTCCAACGATATTGTTTCTCTGCGCAGTTACTGCTATAGCTGTGGTATGTATACCTCTGCTATTTTGTAATATTAATCTATATTTGAATTGTTATCTTTATGATCGTAGGCCTTTATGCGTAAAACATGAAAAAAGAGGGCACTGAAAAAAATAAATAAATAAATAAATAAATAATATTATATATATATATATATATTCTCTGAATGACTGCCAGTTGACATGTAGTTCAAAGTTAGTACAATGTCTAAAGTGGACTATTGGGAAATATGTGTTAGCCTACCTTATTATTTTGTGCAGATATATTACTGTCTTTGAGCCGCTGATGTAAATATCTTGTTTTTGGTTTCATTTAAAGCACAGTGTACACAACACTGCTGGATAAGAATTTACACACTACCGTGAAAATGTCTGTTCAATAAATCAATATACTACTGCCTCTGAATGCATTAGACCTTAAAAGGAGCAGAATGGAGGCAGGGAATTTCTCACTTTAGGCGTTATCTGATGGAAATGTTTTTCTCAATAACTTGTGGTTCAGGATATCATACCACATTTGATTATCAGATAGCTGTGACATTTCACCCCCCGCTGCATCTTCAGAAAATCCATCAAAGAAATTTCCATTATCTATAAATAGGCCTAACAGAAGCAAGTAAATGTGTTTTCCGTTTAAAGAGACAAATTTACCAGCTCACACTTATCTCACCTTGCGAGATAAGTGCGAGAGTTATTCATAAAAACCAAACAGTAAAAATATTCATTTTAAAGTTGTCATGAACTGGCTTTTTAAAAAAAAATTATACTGGTGTCTGAGGTCAACTAATGACATTTGTGTGGTTTTTACATTCATAAACATCATAACTAATAAGTAATGAGCTATTTTCTACACTGGTTTTGAGGCTCTCTCCTGAACGCTGGGTTTTGATGGCCGTGCCGCACTGGAGACTTGGAAGTAAATGCCCATGGCTAAGATTGGAGAAGATTTGGATATTAAATGAGCTTCTGCTCCCCTGTTCAGTTCAGTTCACCTGAGGGAGGGATTGTTTTGAAAACGGCAACCAGAATGAATCTCTCACAGGACTCGGAAACTTCTTTATCTAAGAAACACAATGATTTATTTCTCATCCACCCCATATAAGGACGAACCATAGGCATAATGGTTTTTATACTGTACATTTTCTATCTCCTTACACTGCCCCAGCCCCTAAACCTACCCATCACAGGAAACATTCAGCATTTTTAGTTTCTTAAAAAACACCATTTAGTATGTTTTTGAAGCTATTTGAAACCACTTTTATAGTGTGATACCAGTGTAATACCCATGTAGTTATACAAATTTGTGTCCTCATAAACCACATAAACAGGCTCACACACACACACACACACACACACACACACACACACACACACACACACACCCTTCAAATGTCAAGTCAAGAGAGAGTGAACAGCGCAAATCAAGAAAGGAATATTATTTCACTATTTGAAATATATTGGCCTGCTGACAGGCTTCCGTTTTGGTAGCCCATCTTGAAAACACACAGCCCTGTCTGAGTCAATAGTCAAGTGCTAAAGGTATGTTCTGTTAGACACATACACATAAGCAAAATAATCTATAACAATGCAATACTATTACATATAAAAAACACGTTTTACTCACATAAGTGTGCTGCACAATTGCTCCTGTCGGATCCAATATAGAAGTTAGAGCATTGTGTTTTAATCTCAAATGTCTTCAAATCCAGCTCGACCTGAGATTTGTTTACAAAGATTCCGCAGTGAAATGAAGTGAACACATAATGTCTTCCCCAAATCAGCTGGATGTTCAACCACACATTCCTAATATTAGGATCAGAAGGAAGCTTATGCAGCGGCTGTGTTCTTCTAACACGATCTCATGGTCATGCGTATAAATAGTACGAGTGTGAAATCTCGTGGAATGTATACGTCAAAATGAGTTTTGCCGTGCAAATGCTACGCAGTTTTTTGCGTGCATATGATACGCACTTTATGGCGTGCATGTGACACGCTCTTGGGTAGGTTTAGGGTGTTGGGGTGGGGGATACGCATGTATAATACGCCATAAAGTGCGTATCATATGCACACGAAAAACCGCGTACCATATGCACGCCAAAACTCATTCTGGCGGATACATTCCAGAGGATTGCAAACTCGTACTATTTATACGCATTTACGTGAGATCGGGCTCGTTCTTCCACAACCAGGAATAGCGCAATATCTTGCTGTCTTCGGCATGTTTATTGCTGCTGGCTAGGGCTGGCCATAGGCAGAATAGGCAAATGCTAGGGGCGCCACTCGTCCACAGGGGCCCCAAAATGAGTGACTTTTAAGGTTTTATTAATGCTAACTTTTTAATGAATATTAATTTAAAATATATCCAAAAAACCTTAACTATGTCCCCCGACTCTTCCCAGACCGCCGCACCAATCTCCCGCTCCCCAGCTAGCGCTTTAGTGTGTACGATATTAAATGCACGATCAGTTTAACTTTGGGTATTTGTTGTCGCGTCGCCTCTCGCACATCTAATGTAGACAGGACTGCTTTTGTTTTTGGTGTGCTTGTTCGCTCGCGCCAGACAAAGTTGCCTGGTTATTTATGACGGATGGCCGAATTCACCATTTTTTTTTTTTATTGAGCAAATTTACAAAATAATAGCTTATACAAGGTAGGGGATCAATGATATACATACATATACAACGGGAGCATTTCCGTCGTGCTGTGGTGATTTCGTTGAGTTGTGGTGATTTTGTCGTGTTGTGGCGATTCCGTCGTGCTGTGGTGATTTCGTTGAGTTGTGGTGATTTTGTCGTGTTGGGGCGATTCCGTCGTGCTGTGGTGATTCCGTCGTGCTGTGGTGATTTCGTCGTGTTGTGGTGATTTTGTCGTGTTGTGGTGATTCCGTCGTGCTGTGGTGATTCCGTCGTGCTGTGGTGATTCCGTCGTGCTGTGGTGATTTCGTCGTGCTGTGGTGATTTCGTCGTGCTGTGGTGATTTTGTCGTGTTGTGGCGATTCCGTCGTGCTGTGGTGATTCCGTCGTGCTGTGGTGATTTCGTTGTGCTGTGGTGATTTCGTTGTGCTGTGGTGATTTTGTCGTGTTGTGGCGATTCCGTCGTGCTGTGGTGATTTAGTTGTGTTGTGGTGATTCCGTCATGCTGTGGTGATTTCGTTGTGTTGTGGTGATTTTTTCGTGTTGTGGCGATTCCGTCGTGCTGTGGTGATTTAGTTGTGTTGTGGTGATTCCGTCGTGCTGTGGTGATTTCGTTGTGCTGTGGGGATTTTGTCGTGTTGTGGCGATTCTGTCGTGCTGTGGTGATTCTGTCGTGCTGTGGTGATTCCGTCGTGCTGTGGTGATTTCGTCGTGCTGTGGTGATTTTGTCGTGTTGTGGCGATTCCGTCGTGCTGTGGTGATTCCGTCGTGCTGTGGTGATTTCGTTGTGCTGTGGTGATTTCGTTGTGCTGTGGTGATTTTGTCGTGTTGTGGCGATTCCGTCGTGCTGTGGTGATTTAGTTGTGTTGTGGTGATTCCGTCGTGCTGTGGTGATTTCGTTGTGTTGTGGTGATTTTGTCGTGTTGTGGCGATTCCGTCGTGCTGTGGTGATTTAGTTGTGTTGTGGTGATTCCGTCGTGCTGTGGTGATTTCGTTGTGCTGTGGGGATTTTGTCGTGTTGTGGCGATTCTGTCGTGCTGTGGTGATTCCGTCGTGCTGTGGTGATTTCGTTGTGTTGTGGCGATTCCGTCGTGCTGTGGTGATTCCGTCGTGCTGTGGTGATTTCGTTGTGTTGTGGTGATTTTGTCGTGTTGTGGCGATTCCGTCGTGCTGTGGTGATTTAGTTGTGTTGTGGTGATTCCGTCGTGCTGTGGTGATTTCGTTGTGCTGTGGGGATTTTGTCGTGTTGTGGCGATTCTGTCGTGCTGTGGTGATTCCGTCGTGCTGTGGTGATTTTGTCGTGTTGTGGCGATTCCGTCGTGCTGTGGTGATTCCGTCGTGCTGTGGTGATTTCGTTGTGTTGTGGTGATTTTGTCGTGTTGTGGCGATTCTGTCGTGCTATGGTGATTCCGTCGTGTTGTGGCGATTCCGTCGTGCTGTGGTGATTCCGTCGTGCTGTGGTGATTTCGTTGTGTTGTGGTGATTCCGTTGTGCTGTGGTGATTTCGTTGTGTTGTGCCTTGTTTCCATTGTGTTGTGGTTTCATTTAGTATGGCTGCACTACTGGGCCACCGTACGAAATACCGCCGTTCACCAGTTTCTGTGTTTACTAGAAGCACGCACGTGCAACTCTGCCATCATTATGTTAAGCCTCGCCCACCGACTCTATACACGATGTGATTGGACCAACCAGAGTTTGGCTTTGACAGCTCAGAAGTGTATTGCGAGTGGCTAGATGACACTCGCAGCAGATTAGATTTGCTGCTGCTAGGGTGCGTCTAGATTTCTAGGCTACGTAAATAGTCAAATACGCACAAAATAATTCCAAAATGCCAGTCTTGGCGAGTATTCACATAAACACAGTCAGTTATGTTTTAAGTGCACGTAAACAGCTGGGAAAGAAAACGCTTATATTATGTGCCAGGTCTTAAAGTGACAGCAGCCACTACTATATGTGACTAATAAGATCTATTTGGTAGTTTTTTTCCCCATGGTATCAATGTCAAAATTGTAGCAGGTGAAAATGCTGAGTTGCTAGTAACTTTTGAGAAAAACTAGCCACAGTGACTGGTCATCAAAACTACTTGAGCTTGGGCTTCAGAGGATAATCTCTCCATCCATCCTGGCAAAAGCACAGAGGTATTAGTGTGACAGGAGGAAAGTGTGTCACCTGAGACATACTGCTGTTCACTTTGCAAATGGGTCACCTGGTAACTGCTCACTTTCCCCAAATAAATGAATGGGCAGCTCTTTAGAGCTTGCCACAAACACGGGGACAAAGATATTAGTCAAACAAATAGTACACATCAAAGATGAAAATTCTGTCATCATGTTGTTCCAAACCTGTATGACTTACTTACTTCTGTGGAACATAAAGGATGAATATTTGTGATATTTTCAATGGAATGGAAGTAAACAAGGACTGGGGCTGGCAAGCTCCAAAATGACCAAAATGAATACACATAAAAACAGCATAGAAATTTCATAACATATATGACTCAAGCAATATATTCTGAAGCTGTTTAAGGAACACATTAAAATACATGTCATTGTTCAATAAAAATAACACAATATTGCCAAAGGGTTTTAAAAGATTTGAAATATACTGCATGTTCATACAGGAACCACTTTATTTTTTTTATTTTTATTTCATTACATTTAAAAAGGGGCATGTTTTTACTAAAATTCCATATAAGACTGTGTCATACATGTTTGGGATGAAACGAGGTTGAGTAAATGATGACAAAATGTTGATTTTTAGATAAACTATCCTCTTAATAAGCACAAATTATGCATTCAGTGCTCCCTTTCTCAGAAGGCTTTCATCTGCTCTCTGCCTTCTTATCTCCTCTTCAGTGTGCCGCAGTGCAGAGCGTCTGCACTCAGATGTGCCCAGGATATGCCCATCTAGAGTTTCTTCATGAGCTATCGTGGGTTCGGGTTCCTCACATTACCACCTGGTTGCAGCTGTCTGACCTGCACCTCAAAGGTCAGGGGGGAAGAGTATCATTTCTTGTCATGAATCACTACTACATTTTTGTGTCTCTCCACATCCAAAATCCCAACGTAACCATGTCTAATCATACCAGAAAATGCATGCGGCACACACAAACTATTCTGAAATCATAAAAATCAATCTTCATTCAAGGATTATTTACAAAATAGCCCAAATCCTCATTCCTGGAATGGATTAAAATGGGACAGATTAAGTCAGAACACAAGATGAGATAAAATTTTGTTTTGTGAGGAATGGGGACAGATGTTGTTGGAAAGATGTTCATTCATGAGCGAATGCATGACAAGATCTAATAATACTTAAGACTTAAGTTCATTAAAAAAAAATCTAACCATCCAAACTGACAGAACTGGAGAGGATTTGCAAGGAGGAACGGCAGAGGATCCCCGAATCCAGGTGTGAAAAACTTGCATCTTTGCCAAAAAGACTCATGGCTGTATTAGATCAAAAGGGTGCTTCTACTAAATACTGAGCAAACGGTCTAAATGCTTAGGGCCAAGTGATATTTCAGTTCTTCTTTTGTAATAAATCTGCAAAAACATCAACAATTCTGCGTTTTTCTGTCATTATGGGGTGCTGTGTGTACAGTAATGAGAAAAAATTACCTTAAATGATTTTAGTAAATGGCTGCAATATAACGAAGAGTGAAAACTTTAAAGGGTTAGTTCACGCAAAATTGAAATTGATGTCATTAATGACTCACCCTAATGTCGTTCCACACCTGTAAGACCGCCTTTCATCTTCACAACACAGTTTAAGATATTTTATATTTAGTCCGAGAGCTTTTCTGTTCCTTGACTGAAAGTGTATGCACACTATACTGTCCATGTCCAGAAAGGGAATAAAAACATCATCAAATTCGTCCATATGTGATATCAGTTAGTTCATTAGAATCTCTTAAAGCATCAAAAATACATTTTGGTCCAAAAATAACAAAAACTATGAATATATTCAGCATTGTCTTCTCTTCCGTGTTTGTTTTCAATCCTATAATAAAGATTAAAACAGTTATGAATCAGTGGATTGATTCATGATTCGGATCGCCAATGTCACGTGATTTCAGCAGTTTGACACGCGATCCGAATCATGAATCAATATGCTGACTCATAACCGTTTGAATCTTTATTTGAGGATTGAAAACAAACGCATTTATCCCAGCACACAGCATTAATATTCGGTAAGTTCCATCTCAAAATACGTCATAAAAGGCGACCTATCAGGTTGTGAACGTATCTCTATACCTTTAGATTTTTTTGATAAAAATGTGACTTCTATAAGCTGACCAGGACTAAATGTTTTGTTGTTGTTGCTGTTTTTGTTTTTGTTGATCCGGACCAAGTTACAAGTGTGAACACACCCTTGTTCATTATTTTGACTATGCCCAATTCTGAAGAGATTGCCTTAATTTTGAGTGGTGACAAAAAATAAAATGTCTAAAATAAAGTATGCGTATCTGTGTAGGTCATAACAATTGCCAAAAGCCACTTTACTTAAAGGATGTTTTGAGGTTATTCATAAGATTTCATTCATCTCCATTCATAAATAACCATTCAGGACTGAGGTGACTTGCCATGTCAAAATATTGATTGTTACACAGTCCATATTTCAGTAATACATAACATAAAACAAGGGAAAAAATTGGCAGTATGTATAAACCCAAAACAGTGAATAAGCAGAAACATATAACCTACAACCTATTTTATCAAATTTAGATTTTTTTTTTTTTTTTTACTTCTGTAATTTAGATTTTTCTTTGAATAGGAGTATTAAATGAGTGAAGCATCACAGATAATACTGTGGGAGTTGTTAATTTTTACGGTAACCTGACCTGCCTCACTGTTGCTTAAGTTCCTGGAAACTGAGATACTATTCAAAACTCAGTAACAGCAACAAAGATGAAGCATCAGTCATGAGGGTTTTTGAGTGGGCGAGTTAAATCAAATGTACACAGAGTACACTAGCTTTAGATTTATTTTAAATTATAATAATAATCCTGTTGTGTTTAAACGGAGATCAAAGGGGCCCTAACACATGCACCTGTTGAACCCCTGGTGATACATGGGATCTGTAGAATACATTTACATTGAAGCTCCATAAATGGGCTGTCGGGGATAGAGACAAACACAATGAATCCTTAAATAGCTAAAACATAACAAAATGAGGAAACAACAGCTTACTGTTGTCATTTTCCCAGGAGAGTCTGGCGGTCAGAGTGCGGTCTGAAGTGGAGCTGTATGAGAGGAAGTACTACACCAGAGTTTCATACTGACTCATATGAAGAGGGTAACAAAATAGATCAAACACAACGAAATGCTTGCAGAACAGTATAGAAGTATTTCTGTGCAAAAAACATCATTCTTACTCACTAAACACTTATATCTACCATGAGAAAATGTATATTTTCACACTCGGTGCTATTTGGCAGAAGGGTTAGGGTTAGTGTTGCAATATTACCACCAACTAAAACTGGTAAAGCCTGTTAGTGTGCATTTTCAAAAGATGATTGACTGCTTGAGAAGAGATGATTCCTCTCAAAGATTGCGGCTCCCTGATGGTTCCATAAATTATTATTTTAATATTGTTAAAACACAAGTCTATATTATGATAAAAGATGCAATTCCATTGCCAAATGACGAATTTCAATGATAAATAAATGTAATAACATTCTTACAAAAGGACGTATCAGTCATGAGTGTGATTTAAAAAATGTGTGTACAGAGTCAGATCAAAATAAATGAATCATTGTTCAGGAACTGAACAGGGACTGTGCTGTATGTAGGCTATATGAATCACTAAAAAGAATTGACTCATAAGAGTCGTTCATTCCTGAATCGGACTACACTGGTTGTGCTTATACTGAATGTTTTGCACTGTACACTGTAAAAAAAAATAGTGTTTGTGCTGCCTTGATTTTAAGTTGAGTAAACCTGTGAAGTTGTACTAAGTGACAACTTGGATATTTGAGTTGACTAAACTTTTTTTAAAACTAAAATTTCCATTTTCCTTTTTTAAGTTCTATTACTTAATTTTTTTAGGGTGAAGATTTAGGAAGTATAGGTGTTGCGGTGTAACTGAATAAGTGGGTCAAACGTAATTTAGCACAATGTTCTTGTGGAAGAATGGACAGCGCAGAATGCAGACTCCTGCTAGTGTCAATACAGTCTCTAAATTAATGTTCACAGCACAGAATAACAATTACATAATAACCCCCTCATTTCTCATTTCCTTTTTCATGACTTTACCAAGTCATTCAGTTCAGTACAAAGCTCCCTCTCAGGTGATATTTAGTGTTGTACCTCATGGAAACATTTAGTGACCGTAAAGTGACCTGAAAGAGCTTGATGTGGCTGAAGATAGCTGATCTGTCTAAAACCTACTACAATGAGCTGAGACAGTGATGACATTGTTTTGTTTGTTTTTTTAAAAAGGATCCACATCAATGAAGATGCAACTGCCATTATATTACCGTCGGCACAAAATACAAGTTGACAGTCTTTTCTTCTCTATTGTGACATACACTATATTGCCAAAAGTTTTGGGATGTCTGCTTTTACATGGCCTTTAATGACATCGTATACTTAATACGTAGGGTTTATTATGAGTTCACTGCAAAAACTGCTTTTCTTACTTAGTATTTTTTGTCTTGTTTCTAGACCAAACATCAACAACTTTTTAAAACAAGAAGTATTTATTAGACAAGCAAAGCATTGTCACGTTTTGGGAATAAATAACTCAAAATTAAGCAAAATAATCTGCCAATGGGTTAAGCAAAATAAGAAAAGCATTTTTTGCAGTGTTGTCCCACACTTTGGAGCTATAACAGCTTCAACTCCTCTGGGAAGGCTTTCCACAAGGTTTAGGAGTGTGTTTATGGAAATGTTTGACCATTCTTCTAGAAGCACACTAAGGAGGTCAGGCACTGATGTTGGCCGAGAAGGCCTGGCTCACTGTCTCCACTCTAATTCATCCCAAAGGTGCTCTGTTGGGTTGAGGTGCAGGTCGAGTTCCTCCAGGCCAAACTCACTCCTCCATGTCTTTATGGACCTTGCTTTGTGCACTGGTGCGCAGTCATGTTGGAACAAGAAGAGGCCACCCCCAAACTGTTCCCACAAAGTTGAGAGCATGAAATTGTCCAAAATGTCTTGGAGAAGCATTGAAAGTTCCTTTTACTGCAACTAAAGGGCCAATCCCAACCCCTGAACAGCATGGGCTGACCCCGCTCTGTGATTTTTACGTGGCCTACCACTTCGTGGCTGAGTTACTGTTGTTCCCAATTGCTTCCACTTTGTTATAATACCACTAACAGTTGACCATGGAACATTTAGTAGTGAAGAAATTTCACGAATGGACTTACTGCACAGGTGGTATCACGGTACCACACTTGAATTCACTGAGCTCCTGAGAGCGACCCATTCTTTCACAAATATTTGTAGAAGCGTCTGCATCTCTAAGTGCTTGATTTTATACACTTGTGGCCATGGAAGTGATTGGAAGACATGAATTCAATGATTTGGAGGGGTATTCCAATACTTTTGGCAAAACCCAAGTGAAATGTCTTCTAGAAAAACTAAAACAAAATGTTGGGCGAGACTTGATTTTGTCTGTCAGGAATTGATTGGATGGTTGTGGTTTGCAATTGGTGGATCTCATATGAGTGACAGGTTGTCCCGCCCTCATGCCAGTAAACACGTCATCATAGAAGAAAAGTAACACTACAAAAGGAAGGGGACGTTTTGTTATTATACATGACAATGCTAAATGAATTTACTACTGCTTAATTTATATTAAATGTCAAATAATTTATAGTAAATACTGCAATATTCCATTAAAAAAAACAAGAATTGTCCATTTTGATTTCATGGTGACTTTAAAGGGGTGATGAACTGAGGAATCAACTTTTCCTTGAGCTTTTGATAAATAAAAGGTCATGGTAATATAAGAATAGCCTGTAAGTTTCAGAGCTGAAAACTTCCTTGTTAGTCAAAGAAAAGCTTTTATAGACACCAGGCTCAGCAAACGGTCCTGTGCTTCATACTGACGTCAGTGCACAACGACACCGCCTCTACTGAATAATGAGCACATGTAGTTCAGTAGCCCCGCCCACAGACTCATGGAGGGCTCGTGCTAGCTGGTCAACAACAATACATCGAGGAAGATTAAGATATTGCGCTATTCCTGGTTGTGGAAGAACACAGTCACTGCATAAGCTTTCTTCAGATCCTAATATTAGGAATGAGTGGTTGAACTTTATTTTTAATGAAGTTCCAGCTCACGTGGGGAAGACATATTCACTTCAGTTCGTTTGTAAACAAATCTCCGGTCGATGCTGGATTTGGATCCGACAGGAATGGTGCAACACACTTATGTGAGTAAAACGTGTTTTTATATGTAATAGTACTGCATTGTTATAGATCATTTTGCTTATGTGTACGTGTCTAACAGAGCATACCTCAGCACGCTGGACATGTATGGGCCAGGGCTCGCAAAGCCCGGCAGGCCGATCAATCTCTTAGTATTCCATTTTCGAGTTGACATCTGAAGGGCGGTGTAATATAAAAATAATAGTCCAATCAAACGCGGGTCGATGAGAAATAAAACATTTTGTTTGTTTGATAAAGACCTTTACGAGTCCTGTGGTCGAGAGAATCATTCTGGTTGCCGCTTCTCCCTCATGTGAACTGAAACTCATTACATATGCAATTCTTATCCAATCCTAGCCGTGGGCATTTACCGTATTTTACGGACTATAAGTCGCACTTTTTTCATAGTTTGGCTGGTCCTGCGACTTATATTCAGGTGCGACTTATATATCAAATTTAATTCATACTGACTGACAAGAATAAACATATAGCCGCGAGTATGCGCTCTATGCTGCTCCTGTAGCCTAATATTTACTTAAAGACAACAACTTAGAAATACTGAACACAAACAAAATGCCCCCATAAAGAAAATCTTATTCTGCAAAATACAAACAGCATGTAGTAAAATATGCAGCGGAGAACGATTCACACAGCGTTCGTCTCGCGCAGCTGAGCCTCTCCCGGCAGAGAGTTCAAGCATCTGTGGACTCGTTCCTTCAGCTCTGGCCATCTTGCTTACAGTCCGCAAGTAGCTTTCTTTTTCTTCTTCGTCACAGTTAAAGTAACCTCTGCTTTTCGCCAGTCCCTTACAAGTTTCTCACTCACTTCAAACTTTCTTTCTTCTGCTCGGGTTACGCAGTGAAGCGGGCACGAGCGAGTGCACGTGAGCGGGTGCTCGCATGCGAGCGCGGCTCCAGCTCTGCCCTAATGCGACTTATAGTCCAGTGCGACTTATATATGTTTTTT
This sequence comes from Pseudorasbora parva, assembly GCF_024679245.1. Classification (NCBI taxonomy): domain Eukaryota; kingdom Metazoa; phylum Chordata; class Actinopteri; order Cypriniformes; family Gobionidae; genus Pseudorasbora; species Pseudorasbora parva. The sequence goes on from NC_090195.1 coordinate 7,188,381, forward strand.
TTCCGCGTCATGACGCATTTTTTGACTGATGCGACTTATACTCCGGAGCGACTTATAGTCCGGAAAATACGGTACTTCCAAGCGTTCAGGAGAGAGCCTCAAAACCACTGTAGAAAATAGCCTATTACTTATTAGTTAAGATGTTTTTATGTAAAAACCACACGAACATCATTAGTTGATCTCAGAAAACAGTATATATATAATTTAAAAAAAACAGTTAATGACACCTTTAAGATAACAGAATGTTATCACAAAGCCTGACTTTCACAGAATATATGCATGTGAACACCAACAGAAGACCTTTTAATAATGTCTCAGGGTGGTTTCATGTTCTTATCACATGAAAACCCAAACCGCACTGCTGCCAACTCATGGTGAAAGCTGATTTGAATCATTTTCATGGAAACATGTTTAAACAAAGATTACTAGTAAGAAGCAAACTCATTCAAAAGATCCAGAAATGCATTTATCTAAGATTAATTGATATACAGTTGTAGAAACTAACAAGACCAGCACTATGGGAACCTAGATGTTGCCCTCTCTGAATTCATAACAGGTCCTTTTAGACACGCTGGCTGATTGTGATCAGACTTCCTCCTTGGTGATGAGGCAGGTCTTAGAACATGAAAGTTCTCAAACAATCGTTCTGCAATCAGCCTGCATGCACCAGGCCGCCTGGAGCCTGTTCGCAAACAACTATGAGACAGTAAACAAGTTTGTGATAGCAGCGATGGGTATAAGCGCCCCGGTGGTGTGATGTTTCCAAAAACAAAGTCGCTGTCTTTATTTTCAGACATGAAAAATTCAAGTGGCCCGGATGGATTTCTGAAGATTCCTATCTTTTCTTTGACCTGTCACTGACACTTGGCTTCCACTGTACGAGTAACAAAAATATTTATACTGAATATAAACGATTTGATTCCAAAGATCAGCTGAAGTCAAGAATCATAAGCATATATCAATGCATGATAAAGTAAGCATGCTCAAAATAAACATGCAATTATTTCTTCAAATATTATCTTAAAAAAAATTATGCTTAAGTCCTTTATAATGTTTTGACTTTAAATCACTTGAGCTTGAATGGATATTATATCACCCTAAACTCCTATAACATTATGTAACATATTAGTATTTATATAAAATATTTGGAACCCCTCTGTATATCATGCATACTTCTAAACTTTCATTAAACAGTGTCATTATAGTCCCAAAAGAAGCTTATTGAGTAACAAAGCCTTGCATTATTATTAATTTGGCTATTGGTCTAATGGCTCTAATGCACACTGAACTCAGCGGTTTTCCAGATAAATAAAAATGAAAACCAGCCAAAAAACAAGAACAAGTCTTTTGAACCCTAATTATAAAACAATATGACTCATTGTGAAAATTACTACCAAATTATGCTCTAGTTCATCTGTGCAATTTCATCCACACAGATCTCATTGCTCCATGTTCTATATAAAGATAATAAGCATCTTAGCTAAATCCACATCATTATACGGCACATGGAGGCTGTTCCAACCCTTCACAACTGTATCGGTGGAATTCACTGAACATCTTGACACAGTTAACAGGATTGCATTACCTGGTTAATGAACACAGTGGCTACTGAAGCACGTTATACAAGCGTTATTATCTATCTATCTATCTATCTATCTATCTATCTATCTATCTATCTATCTATCTATCTATTTTTTTTTTTTTAGCACACTTTACGTTTAAACTAGATCTCCACATTTTCAAAGGAAAATGTGGAGTGGTGCTTGCCAAGGAATGATTTTCAATCTCCATGTTATTATTTCAAAAACACACAGTAGTAGCATAATCTATAAAAACCAGGTGTGATATGATACCTTCGTCACGATTTGATACATATCACAGTACAATATTATTGCTATAATCTAAGACATATGGTAAAAAAAAAAAAATTATTTTTGATTAAAATGCAAAAACTTGCATTACCTTGGGGGTGGAAATTAATTGGTTTGGACTAGGTAACCCAATGCACAGGACAATACTGAAACCAGAATAAAATATTCATGCTTCTGTTCTGAAAATGAAAATACAGAATTATTTTAGAATAGATGAATATTCTTGCACTCTGTCAATGACTAGTTACATTTAAAATAATACTGGTAACATTTTACGGAAGCTTATTGCATTCAATTTAGAAATAAAAATCTACGCTGTTTTTCTGAATTAACGAGTTAATTATCTCAGAATTATGAGATAATTTTTAATTAATAAAAAGTCTTTGCTCTGTTTTTCTGAATTAATGACTTAATTATCTCAGAATTGAGATATTTTTTTCTTCAAAAAAATATTTTGTTCTGTTTTTCTGAATTAATGAGATCCCTCAAAATTCTGCTTTAAGCTGGATTGCATGGAAGTAAACATGTCCCGCCTTTCAAGTTTAATCCGGTTTTATTTTACTTTTGGTTTGAAACACTGCTGCTGTCTTTAAGAAATATAAATGGTATTGTTTTTAGTGCGTCACTTTTGTGCAGACACCTCAAGATTTTGCTGTGTTTCTTCAGGATCAGTTTAACCGATATGGTATGCTTTGCGAGCCCGAGGTTATGAAAATGCATATAAATAGTACAAGTGTGCAATCTTGTGGAATGTATATGCCAAAATGAGTTTTGGCGTGCACATGGTACACAGTTTTTCGCGTGCTTATGATACGCACTTTATGGCGTATTATACGGAACAAACCCCCCACCCCACCACCCTAATCTTACCCAAGAGCGTGTCATATGCAAGCCATAAAGTGCGTATCATATGCACGCGAAAAACTGCGTAGCATTTGCATTATATCAGTATACATTCCACACGATTTCACACTCTACTGTACTACTGATACGCATTACCATGTGATCGTGTTAAGATGATGCATCTGAAATGCATTCAGGCTGGCTACGTGGTGACACAAGAGACAATCAGGCAATCAGAATGTTCTTTTCTGCTGTCTTGAGGTGTCTGCGCAAAGTTGACGCACTAAAAACAATACCATTTATATTACATAAAGACAGCAGTATTTCTCACAAAATGCGTATAAATAGTACGAGTGTGCAATGTCGTGGAATGTATATGCCAAAACTAATTTTGGCGTGTCTATGGCACGCTGTTTTTCGTGTGCATATGATACGCATTTTATGGCGTATTATACATACGAACCCCCCACCCCACCACCCTAAACCTACCCAAGAGCGTGTCATATATACGCCATAAAGTGCATATGCACGCGAAAAACAGCGTATCATATGCACGCCAAAATGAGTTTTGGCGTGTACATTCCACGACATTGCACACTCGTACTATTTATACGCATTTATGTGTGATCGGGTTGAATAAATCGTATTAAATTTGAAAGGCGGGACATGTTTACTTCCATGCAATCCAGCTAAAATATAGCTCTTGGCAGGATTTTGAGATTAATTCAGAAAAACAGAACAAAATATTTTTTTTAAGTAAAAATTATCTCATAATTCTGAGATAATTAAGTCGTTAATTCAGAAAAACAGAGCAAAAAGGTTTTATTCATGAAAAATTCTCTCGTAATTCAGAGATAATTAACTCATTAATTCAGAAAAACAGAGTAGATTTTTTTTCTCAAGTGAATGCAATAAGCTTCAGTACATTTGGCCTTATCAGGAACCACAAATATTCCCCCACTGCATTATTATATTCAACATTATATAGTAGTTTAATGTAGAACTGATACTTATTTTGGGTGAACTATTCACAGATAGCTAATCTGTCTAAAACCTACCACCATGAGCTGAGACAGTGATAACATTGTTTTGTAAAAAAACACAAAAAAAATGAACAAGGATCCACATCAGTGAAGATGCAGCTGCCGTTATATTAAAGTCGGCACAAAACAAGTTGTGACAGTCTTTTCTTCCCTATTGTGACACACTATATCGCCAAAAGTTTTGGGATGTCTGCCTTTACATGCAACTGAACTATATTGACATTCCATTCTTAATCTGTAGGGGTTAATATGGAGTTGGTCCACACATTACAGAGTAGCCTGATGTCAACATATCCAGATTCTAGTCAGAATATGAGTCTGATACTGCTCTATTGGGCTGTGATTATGGGGCGTGTTTCAACCGAACCAGGGAAGAAAATGCCTCTGCACTCAACTGGATAGACCTGCAACCAATCAGAGCAACTGAGTAACTGAGCAACGCAAAGTGAACAGAACTAAACTGATGCAAGAAGTAGAAGAAGATGAGTGTTAATGATCTTTGCCGGTGTTCTAAAAATAATTTCAGGATACACGGAGCACTTGCCAACATGATTATCATTATTGAGAGAAATAGTAAAAGTGAATCATATACGAACAAGTACTTTGGTCAAGTACTCTTAGGTGACGTGGATGATTGTGTTACTATTGATCATCTGTCTATCATCGCATAAAGCCCGCCCTGATAATCTGATTGGTCTGAACAGCTCTGGTTCGCGCACAGTTGCTCCACAACGGATCAAACCAGACCGAACTTCCCGACCTCAAATGTTGTGGCCTCTAAGTTCGGCCGGCATCCAGGTTAGGACTCTTGCATTATCAATAGATCTTGACAAAAAATTGATGCATCTCTTGGTGGAAATAACATCACAAATATTTCCATCAATGTTTGAGCCTGATGAATCTTGACATTGTCATCCTGGAATATGGCCATGATGTGTCGTCCTACATTGTTTAAGAAATGAAAAGCTACACACTCCATTAATTAGGGTTAGCAGAACTGTTGCCAAACATCCTAGAAACTTAATAATCACTGCAATAATAATCCGATCACAGACTCCTAAGCATTTGCGATCTAAATCCAAACAGCAACTTTTTTCAGCTGGGCTGTGTATAATGGTAATCAATTAATGAAGATATAAATAATGAATACATCAAAGTGCTATTTTTGTAAGGGAAGTTTTGTAAGTTTCTGTAAATCAATGTTCATGCTAAAACATTAAATAAATAGGGTGAATTTTGGTTGATTGGGACACGTTTTGCTATTGACTGGGAATTACATGTCTTAATCAACCTGAATTCACCCTACATAAAAGCACCTGCCATGTTTTGAAGAAAAAGAAGAAAAAAAACCACAGAAAGAGTGCTCAGAGAAAACTCCTACTCATGCGGTAGGAAGGTGAGATCTGAAGATAGGCGTTTGCACCTCTCTCGGTTAGACTGTGGAGCTCAGAAGGGAGGCTGATCTCTATTTCCTTCCTGGATAATAAAGAGAGACCTGGGTAGTCACAGTATATATACAGCCACCCATAGTCCACAGCATGTGCCAGACGCAGCATGATTCATTACTAAAAGATCTACCGTGGTGGACGTGGGCTTAGAAACAGCAGCTGAATGTTTCTCTCAATAGCTCTACCTTTCTTTTCTTTTTAATGTGCTATTGTCCTGACAGAAGGGGACTGATAAACATTTATAGGAAGCACCGTTTTGCTTGGCCTGTTTCCTTTGCCTGCTAATTTAGTCACAGGAGAGCAGAGAATAAAAATATTAGTGGTTTCAGGATTTTAGGATATTAAAGAACAATCCCTCTCTGATACCGAAATTACCCTGTTATTAAGCAGTGGTCATGGCTGATGAAGGGTTGTTCTGGATAGTATCCATGACAACCTGCTAATGTGCTTATTATGGGATGATAAAAAGCTTGATATTTGGCAGGGACACGAGTGCAGAACTCATTGTGTCGATGTAATGTGCGCAGGCAAATGTGGTGGTTTCAGATGCTCTGATATCATGCTACTGCATGAATACCACATTGTGTTTAACATGTTCTCTACTGGTATTTCAAAGATTGCCTTTGTATTCTCATGGTATAAAGCAGTACTGTGGTGAGATATCAGATGGAACGATATGGCAATGCTCAGTTCGGTTTAATTTCATCCGTTTAGGAAATGTAGTTTGCACAGGTGCCACACACATCATTTATACACGCACACATATAAATTCATATAAATATTGACAGCATATTGTCCATGATTACAATTGATTTAACGTAGAAATAGCAGTCGGTATGAATGAGTGTTTAAACCTCTTCGTTCTCCCCCCTAATCCACGACCTGATGGAAGTACCACAAACTCTCAATGTAATCAATGGGAAGAGGAATTCATTATCACATAGGCTTTTTTAACAATGCGCTCTTTAAAAATGTATTGAAGTGATGTCTGTTGAACTCCGATAATCCTAAATGCAGTCCTGTTTAACTTTGTCATTCTATTTTTACCAAATAAAGTATCAGATTATGATAATTCCTTTGATACATTACTATGAAATGCTTTTTTGGGCCATGCACCATGACAATATCCATGTAAACAAAATACTATAGTCCTTCAAGTACTATAGTAATCTGATACACTGAAAAAAAAAACAATGAATTAAACCATGTTATTAAAGTGTATGTTTTACTGAAAAACATTCAAGAAAACAACACAATAGATACTGTTAAGACACCATATCTACATATAGTGCAGTGTTGTAGTCAAGACCAGCTCATCCGAGTCGAGACCAGACAAAATCCACATACAACATTAGAAACTTATTTTAATTAATTATTTAGTTACGGAGGGCATGTAGAGTGACTGGAGAAAAATTGCTGCCTTTTTGATGCAATGTGTATGTGCCGGAGGGAGAGAGGGCGGGGTGTCACATGGTGTTGGGGGAGATCTGTCATCGTATATGTATTCATTTTATTATTTAATTAAACAAGATTTGGTTTTCTCTGTGACATTTTTGTCCAACTTTGTGTACATTAAATATATTACAATTACACAGTTGAGACAAATAATGCAGCAATGTGTAGCAATCACTACAGGTTGATGGCAGAAGTGAGAGCAGGCGGGTCACTGGTGTGAGAGAGAACATGGTGGAAGTCATGCGCAGTCACGCAAAAGAAAATCACCAATCAATGGACGTGTCAATCAAACATCAGTTTAAAGAAATATTAAAATACAGTAATAATCATGAAATATTTTGAATGGGACTCGAGTGGACTTGGGAATAAGTCAAATTTCTAATATGTTTGAGTACAAGTCAATACCACGTCCTAATGCACATAAGTCCATGACAAGAAGACCAAGACCATTAAAATATTGTCTTGAGACCGAGTTCAAAACCGAGTCCAAGTCTCGAGTACTGCACTGGCACGGCACATGAACACAGACCTCAATACATGGTACACACACAGTGTCGGTAACATTCGATGGATCTTTTTAAAGTATGAATGTGTCATTTTGAGTAGAAAATTAGATGTCACAAAATGAAAAGTTCCTAAAGCTAACAACAAAAGCAATGATAAAACAGCAGGAAAATAATGAAAAATAAACCTCATTATTTACCTCAGAGCATGAGGGGAACACCAGTATCAGAAAAGCGGTCGTTTTACTTATTTTTATTAGCCTAGAAATCTAGACGCACCCTAGCGGCAGCAAATCTAATCTGCCCGCGAGTGTCGTCAAGGAACTCTCAATACCCTTCTGAGCTGTATTCGCCTAACTCTTGCCGGACCAATCACATCGTGTATAGAGTCGGTGGGCGGGGCCATAATGACGACATCCGAGTTGCGTTTGCGTGCTTCTAGTAAACACGGAAACTCGCAAACAACGGCGGTTTAAGAAGTTAATCATGATTAATCACATCCAAAATAAAAGTTTGTGTTTACATAATATATGTGCGCACTGTGTATATATTTATGTATGTGCAGTGTAAGAAAAATGTTAAAAACCTTTATATTTATATAAGATAAATTATATACAATATATACACATGCAAATAAATGTATACATGAAAGAGTGTGTATTTAGTTTTAGTTTTTAGTTTTAGTTTTATTTGTTTATTTTCGAACATGAGAGAAATAAAAATACAATAATGTTCAGACATTATTAAAAGAAACAAGTAAAGGTGAAAGATAAAAAAATTAATTCTATCTCATGAACGAATTTTTTTTGATTTATATAATAATTATACACAGTACTACAAACACATATATAATGTAAACACAAACTTTTATTTTGGATGCGATTGATCGTGATTAATCGATTGCCCAGCACTTACGTTTTTAAATTGTACTTACATTTTAAATAATTACCTGCATGTAATTACATCTATAATTACAACATTAACACTTCGCTTACACCTAACCCTTCCCTTAAACTTACCCACACCACCACACATGTCCCTAACTTTACCCATATCCCACCTCAATATCAGCAAAAGTGTTTTGCAATACAATATGAACACAATAAGTACATTGTACTTATTTTACATAAGAATATGGTAGTTTAGGCTATAACGTAATATAGAATTTACATCTCTTACTTCTTTTTTTGTTTTTGCTGTTGTAGTATTTACTTCACCACAGGATCATTTTTTATCTTTTTATCAGTGTAGTCAGGTATCTTGGATGTGTTCCAAACTACATTTTTCACTCAGAAATAGTGCAGTGTTTAAAATATTTTTCTATCCATTTATAGTTCTAGACCCTGAAGGGATTTTGAAGAGTACAGGACCAACATGCCAATTTTTAACATACTAAATTTAGCCCAAATTTAGTTCAAAACACTAACTCCAAGTTGAAGTTTGCATTATTATGACCCTTTGAAAACAATTATGAGCACCGTATTCAAAACTCATGTTCTGAAGTGGAGTTCTCTACCGAACCATTAATTTCATATATAAAGTAATTGATTTGCAACAAAAAAGACAATCGGTTGAGGCAGTGTCTGTATGGATCCTTTCTAGCAGAACAAATGTGACCTGAATTGTGCACAGAATGACCTCCAACTGAGAGATCAATATTGTGTTGTCAGAGTTTCCTTTCTAAAGGCAAATATTAGAGATACAAATAAATAGCGGATAGATAGCAGAACCAAACATTTTCTGAATAACTAATGTAATTTATTACTTCGGTACAACAAATTATTGAATATTTGGAATTCCATCACACTAGAAATAAAAAATAAAACATTTAAAAATAAAAAGGCAATAGCGACTTTTTTTACCTTTGCAATTGCAAGTTTTACATCTCACACTTCTGAGAAAAAAGTAAATGTTCAATGACAGCAGCAAAATAATAAAAAGAAGAAAAAAATAAGCTCGAGAATTTCAAACACAAACATCTCTCTTTCTATATTACCTTTAAAGGACTCACAATCTAGAAAAATGTGTCTTTAAATACACATGGCGTCTACCCAGATACAAAAACTCAATGACGGAACAAAATTGTGAAGAAGGACAGTCTTGTCATTTTCCCCTGTGAGTAACACGAGACAGTTTCTGATCTTTTCAGCTGAAGGATAGGAAGAACAGCTCATTAGATAAGGGCTGGTTTATTTGTTCTGAGACAGGAAAAGCTGTGCATTTCCTTTCTATTAGAGTCAGAGTCTTCACAATCCCAACTAACATCCCCCACTGACGCCAGTGTCCTGCACTGAGGGAAATAATCTCCCCTCCCCTGACTCTAAACCTAACCTTAATATAAACCTTAACCCTGACTCTGAACCTGACCTTAATATAAACCTTAACCCTGACTCTGAACCTGACCTTAATATAAACCTTAACCCTGACTCTAAACCTAACCTTAATATAAACCTTAACCCTGACTCTGAACCTGACCTTAATATAAACCTTAACCCTGACTCTAAACCTAACCTTAATATAAACCTTAACCCTGACTCTGAACCTGACCTTAATATAAACCTTAACCCTGACTCTGAACCTAACCTTAATATAAACCTTAACCCTGACTCTGAACCTGACCTTAATATAAACCTTAACCCTGACTCTGAACCTAACCTTAATATAAACCTTAACCCTGACTCTGAACCTAACCTTAATATAAACCTTAACCCTGACTCTGAACCTGACCTTAATATAAACCTTAACCCTGACTCTGAACCTGACCTTAATATAAACCTTAACCCTGACTCTGAACCTAACCTTAATATAAACCTTAAAGGACAACTCCCGTGAGAAATTAAAGGGGGGTGAAAAACTCAGTTTCAGTCAACCTCATGTCAATCTTGAGTACCTATAGAGTAGTATTGCATCCTTCATATCTCCGAAAAGTCTTTAGTTTTATTATATGTATAAAAGAAATATAGGCTGTACCGAGTCTTTCCGGAAAAACCAGAGCGCCTGGAGGCGTATCGTGTGAGCGGAGCTAAAGAATGACGAGCGCACAAAGCGGTGACGTCCTCAAGCGTGGAGAAACTCATGGCTATCACAGATAATGATCCAGAATCATTCGGAGGCTGAAATAAATTGAACAGGAGAAACAGCAACAGCAGGACGTCCGTCTCTGTGGTATGTACTGTATTTAGTGGCCTGTCAACATTTGTGTGTCTTTACTCGAAGTTTATGAGGACATGATTCGGTTTATGGACTATTGTATGTGATTAAACCTTAGCAGTAGCAAGCAAAACGGTTTTGCACGTCAGACTAGTGTAACGTTATAACTTACATAGAACAACAATAGAGTCCGTTAGCGCATTTGAATGACGAAGCACGCGATCGTGTCGTTTACTCACGCGACGAGCCAACAGCAGAGACATTTGAAGCAGTTTTACTCACCGGCTGCTTCCAAAACAGGACCGAACCTTTATCGCTGGGACCGCTCCGTCAAAAACACACTTCTTTGGTATGATTTGGTGAAGTCCTGACAGCAGTGAATGGTGGAGATCCACTTTTGCGTCGCGACTGAAGCGTTGTGAAGCTTCCCGTCATTTCTGCGTTCAAATCGGTTCAAATGCAGCGCTGCCTTCCCGGAATGCTGTGCTGAAGCGTTGAAGTCACCCATAGGAATAAAGTGGAGCGCGGCGCCTGGATCGACTGGATCTGCACCTGAGTGTTTATGGCCGTGCATTTCCTCTCGCTCTAGTGACGCGTGCGCATCCTACCGGGAGAAGAGCCCGTACAGCCCATACACGGACCTTCCGATCTATGAACGTCAACCCGAGCCATACTCAAAAAAAACTCTCCGAAACTTGTGAGAAACCGGAAGGAGTATTTTTAACACAGAAATACTCCATCAAACGTCCAACATTAGTTTTTGAAACTTTGTCTATGTTTAGGATGGGAATCCAAGTCTTTAACAGTGTAAAAAGCTCAGTATGCATGAAACAGCATTTCACCCCCCCTTTAACCTAGGGGTAATTAACAGATGGTCACTGACAAGATTGTTCTCTGGGATACGTTTTCATGAAAATCGATTGTAAAGAGTTTTATCTCTAAAAACAGATTAGTTTATAACGCTAGTCTATAGGGCACAGGGTAGTGAAATTAAATCGCTAGTTAATACCACTAACAAGGCTCAAAATAGCGTCACACTAACACGGTAGCATAATGAGGGTCCCTACGTGCAAACCTGAAGGATTGAGAACTTTGTAAACGTACAAACAGTTTAATAAGAAGATACTTTATAAAGACAGTACATTACACAGTTACGGACAGGTGCCATCTTGGAAAACACGACTAGTCGAGCGACGAATGCTGTGCTAAGTGATGAACAGTGACTTGGAATCTCTTATGGTCCGTTGTTTCCGGAAGAAAGCACTGAACGCAACAGAGAAAAAAAATGAATAAAAATAAAAACACAAAAATCACAAACTTAATTCCTATTGACCAGCTCACTTAGAATAGCGTTCATCACTCGACTAGTCGAGACTGTTTTCCAAGATGGCGCCTGACCGTAAATGCATAATGCATTTAGTCGCTATAAAGTATCTTTTTATTCAACTGTTTGTACACTTACAATGTTCTCAATGCTTCGGTTTGCATGTAGGGACCCTCATTATACTAAGCCTAACCTTAATATAAACCTTAACCCGACTCCTTCAGATAAGGCCAGTGCTGAAAATGATAATGAATACATTTCATTTTACAGTATACACAGCATTTGACACTAGACAGTGCAAGTGAATAGAATGCAGAAGATCTTTTTTTAATGTTGCTCAGCGCAGTGAATGTGATTTCACCAAGTAGAACATCATACCAGTCAACCAATCAGATTGGAGGGATAGGTGTTAAGTTAAAGGGGGGGTGAAATGCTGTTTCATGCATACTGAGCTTTTTACACTGTTAAAGACTTGGATTCCCATCCTAAACATAGACAAAGTTTCAAAAACTAATGTTGGACGTTTGATGGAGTATTTCTGTGTCAAAAATACTCCTTCCGGTTTCTCACAAGTTTCGGCGAGTTTTTTTCGAGTATGGGTCTATTTGACGTTAATAAGAGCAGAAGGTCCTTGTATGGGCCGTACGGGCTCTTCTCCCGGTAGGGTGCGCGCGCGCGTGCGTGACTAGAGCACACTGTAAACAGTCTCTCAGCTGCAGATCCAGTCGTCCGTGAACACTTATGTGGCGCCGTGCTCCACTTTATTCCTATGGGTGACGTCGAGCGACTTCAACGCTTCAGCACAGCATTCCGGGAAGGCAGCGCTGCATTTGAACCGATTTGAACGCAGAAATGACGGGAAGCTTGACAACATCGTTTCAGTTGCGTCTCAAAATGGATTTACACGCCACTGCTGTCACAGGACTTTACCAAATCATACCAAAGAAGTGTGTTTCTGACGGAGCGGTCCCAGCGATAAAGCTTCGACGGTGAGTTAACTTAAACTGCTTCAAATGTCTCTGCTATTGGCTACCGTCGCATGAGTAAACATCAGTAAACGACACGATCGCGTGCTTCGTCATTCAAATGCGCTAACGGTTACTCCATTGCTGTTCTGTATAACGTTACAGTATTCTGACGTGCAAAACCGTTTTGCTTGCTACTTCTAAGGTCTAGTCGCATACAATAGTCCATAAACCGAATCATGTCCTCATACACTGCGAGTAAACACACAGAAATGTGGAGAGGCCATTAAATACAGTAACTTACATACCACAGAGACGGACGTCCTGATGTTGCCGTTTCTCCTGTTCAATTTATTTCTCCCTCAGATTTGATTGTGGATCATTATCTGTATTAGCTGAGATAGATGTATTTGCGCGCTTGTCATTCTTTAGCTCCGCCCACACGATACGCCTCCAGGCGCTCGGTTTTGTCCGGAAAGACTCGGTACAGCCCATATTTCTTTTATAAATATGATAAAACTAAAGACTTTTCGGAGATATGAAGGATGCAATACTACTCTATAGGTACTCAAGATTGACATGAGATTGACTGAAACTGAGTGTTTCACCCCCCCTTTAATGACAAGTTTAGCCTTACAACAAGGATTAGGGGCGTTTACACCCTTCTTATTCACCTATCAATTTCACCCTCTGATTTAGAGATATAAGTTACGGTATAAGGTTAAGCTTAGAGGTAGGGATAGGGTTGTGTTTTTAAACAGAAATGTTGGTCCAGGATCAACAAAAGATGTTTATCTAGGAACATGTCTTACTTGGCATAATCACAGTGACCTGGTTAACACACTATCTTATAAAATAAAAAAATTAAAAAACACTGTGAAGGTGCTGCAAAAACAGAAAGATACTTTACGTGTCACAATGGGCTGCAAAGTCAGCAAAACGCAGCAGTAGTTTCTCGCAGCAGTAGTTTCTCTTTCATTCAAGAAAAACTCCAAATACATCAATAAATGGGCAATAAAACACGGGTAGCAGATCAACACCAACATAATGATGAGAACAGACAAAACTAACAAAAAATTAGTGCTATATACAAGGCAAAACACCAAAATCGCATAATGTCTTGAGTAGTACTTATTTTGAATAAGTAATTACTTCATGACTGAAAAAAAGTATGTTAAATATAGTATGAGTGTGTGTAGTATCAGGATAATCCGGAAGTACTACATTCAACATGATGTTATTGTCACATGACCTACCAGCGTCAGTTGCGTCGCTTCACTACCAGTAGGTCATCAATGGACTTTTTACCTCCTCTTTTATGAGCACTGTGAATTCGGACACACTTCTTTTGTCACACTGTTTTTTGCCTACTACATAGTAGGAAGTATGTGATTTTAGATGCAGCCTAGGGAAGAACAGGGGTCATAGATTAAACACAATTGTGGCAACAGATGAACAGAAACAAAGAAAACAACAAAAGTCAGGGCCCGTTTACATGACACCGTTTTCAACTACGAATTGAAAAATGTAAGGGCCAGATTTACTAAACAGGGCAAATTAGCACAAGAGTGCAATTCCACTAGCCTAGAAATCTAGACGCACCCTAGCGGCAGCAAATTTAATCTGCCCGCAAGTGTCGTCTAGGAACTCTCAATACCCTTGTGAGCTGTATTCCTCAAAATCTGGACGGCCCAATCACATCGTGTATAGAGTAGGTGGGCGGGGCCATAATGACGACGGCCGAGTTGCGTTTGTGTGCTTCTAGTAAACACAGAAACTGGCGAACGGCGGCGGTCTGCGATTCTGGAAGACTTGGAGTTAAGCTTTTCTCTGAGAAAAGAACAAAGAACGGCACTGAAGTCATTCTTAAAAAGGGAAGATGTGTTCGGAGTTTTGCTGACCGGATACGGTGAATGTTTAATCTATCAACAAGCTCTGTTTCACCTCCGTTGCTCTGGTTGGTTGTAGCGCTATCCAATCGCGTGCAGAGGGAGTTTGAAAGACAACCGTTTATCCCGCCCCTCGGATTGAGCCCTGTCAATGGTGAGTTTCCAGACCAAACATCTTGATGTGGGTCTGGCTTGTCAGGCTACAATTCCACCGCAAACGGGCATGAAATGTTATGCTCTTGATCTGACGACACAGAAATTAAAGAACAGACGCAGCCGGATCATTTCCATAATGACCAACGCAATCTACCAGTTAGCGTCTGGTTTAAGATGCACTTTTTTTGGGCGGTAAATAATGGTGCATACACCAGTAAACTGACGAGCACAAACCTTAGTAAATCACCATCATGCATTATACATTTAAATACTGTACTCCCATAAGTACTGTCTCTGAAAGAGAAACTCCTACAAATGCATGTGCAATAAACTCAGCCACAAAAATAACCGTCCACACCTTTTCAGCATGTCTTAGTAAATCCTGTACAATGACAAAAGATGGTTTGTGCTGGAACAAGCTGTTAGCTAATCTAATTAAATATTAGTTATCGCTGTTCATTTACATAATATATCATTTTGGGGTGCTGAAAGTGCAAACTTTTGACTTCAAAACGCATGTTTAAAAAAATATATATACTATTATCGTCTCAAAAATGTGATTTTGTGAAAACAGTGACTTCATGTGCATACTGTATTATGTGTTCAGTCTATAGACGACGTGCAGCGTTTCTTTAAAACATGACATCGCCAACTACTGGCCTGGCAGCATAATAATACAGCGTTTTTAGTCATTTCTGCGGATCAGTGTAAACAGGGACAATTTTGACAACAGAGTCGTCTGTATGCGAAAAATGCAAAGGAAAGACATTTCCGTTTTAGTATCATTGCCTTGTAAATATCCTCAGACAGACTCCTGACAATATGACAGACAGTAGTCTGTTTACATACAGCAACAATTAAAAAGAATGTGTCCTATGTTAATCGACTCAAAAAGTCACATATATTTAAGTGCTAATATAAAAGACGAGGACTGAAAAAACTCTAAATGCGATCTTAAAAATAAGGTTCCAAAAGCTGGTGATGGCATAGAAGAAACATATTGATTTTAAAATAACCATTTTACACTTACAGAAAATAACTGCAATGGAAAGGTTCCATGGATGCTAAAGGTTCTTAGTGGAACCGTAGCACTAAATAAGCTTTTTTTTATAAGTGTAAAATTTAGAGTGCCATGAACACACTATGCATTTATTTTGCTGTGTTTGTGTATTTTTCAGGTAAAGATTATAAATAAAGCAACTTTAGTGGCCAGTGTGTGTATTATTTAATACAACCGTGGTCAACTGTTTTAATGTGCTCTATAAATAAATGGGAAATTAATTGAATTACAACCTCACTGAAACCTATGCAAAGATTAAAATAAAATAAGTTCAAATAAAAATGACATCTACCGAAACTAAAGTGAAAGTGACAAGTACTGTAACCAATACTTGGAATTTGTCCTGCATTTGACCCATCCATGTTAGTGCACACACATTAGGAGCAGTGAGTAGTGAACACACACACACACACACACACACACACACACACACACACACACACACACACACACACGCGGAGCAGTGGGCAGCCATTTTGCTGTGGCAACTGGTGGTGATTGAGGGTTAGGTGCCTTGCAATGAGAGCGGTATAGTCCTTGACCAAGATGTTAACCCATTTAAGCGGCAACATGAACAAGCTTGTTAAATGGGTTAACACCTTGAGACGTTCATGAGAAAAAACGAACCAGATATCCAGCTTGACTTATGAAGTTGCTGACTAACGGTTTGAACTGTGTGATGAGATCCAGAAAGACAGATCTTACTCACCATCACACTGAACACCTGATCTGTCCGAGCACGCCGGTTGCTGTGATATCCACATATTATTTAAGGGTGCAAGGCATGCTATAGACCATCAAAGGGGTTTAAAAGATCATAGATGTTTGACCAATCATTTAAGTTTATTATATGTAATACCCACCCAAACATCTCAGTTACATCTTAATTCATTTCAGTGCCAAAAATACCCATGGCTGTGGGTGTGACCCAGCTGAGATGAGTTATACTGTAGCTCAGAACTGCTGACCTATGAAATCACTGTCCAAGACAGTATAACATAACCCACATTTATATCATTCACACGGAGAGACCGAAAACTCTCCCATAGATGTAGAACAGAACACAGGTCCTTATAGCACAAACACAGTCATTAGGTTATGGAGGTGACCTGTTCTACATAAACAGGTGAGATCAATGGGGAATTAGTGTTGGTAATTTAATCTCAGGAGAACAGGGATAGGGTTGGGAGTTACATCTGGGACATTTCTATGACACTAAAAACACAGAAACTTGTTTGAAGTGACTAAAGCTAAAACTTAATTGTATTGCTAAAACTTCTGTGTGATTAGCTTAGCTTAGATTACTTAGATAGAAAATAATAATTTTATTATCTCAAGTGTTTCTCCGAGATATCAATGAAATTGTGAGATTGAGTGGAGGTTTTATAGTTTCAATATCCTGGATTAAATGCTGAGAAATAAGAGCCCAGTGTAACTGTACTCAGATTTTCTGCAACACTGAAATATATATATATATATATATATATATATATATATATATATATATATATATATATATATATATATATATATATATATATATATATAAACATTCAAAAGTTTGGGGTCAGTTAGATTTTTTGAAAGAAATTAATATATTTATTCAGCCAAGATGCATTAAATTGATACAAACGTATCAAGGTGTCTACAGAAATGAGCATATTAATGATTTCTGAAGGATCCTGTGAAACTAAAGACTGGAATAATGATGCTGAAAATTCAGCTTTTCATCACAGGAATTACATTTTAAAATATATATTGAAATAGAAACCAGTTTCTATTAAACTGTGATAATATTTCACAATATTATTGTTTTTAATGTATTTTTTATCAAATAAATGCAGCCTTGAGACTTTCAAAAACATTTAAAACTCTTACAGACCTGCAACTTTTAAATAGCAATCTCAAGCACTTCACATCAAATGGGCATGTTCAAAAAAGGTATGCTCTTACGATACGTCAACAATTTTGTAATTTCTGTCTTTCTCTTTTTTTCAAAAGGAAGTTGATACTTAAATGAAACATAATTCAGTGTTTAATTACAGAACTATCATATTCCTAAATCAGTGAAGAATATCTGATTATGTAATTCAGACCCTTTTAACTTAATTTGAAAATGATAATACCCATACCCACAGAATATGGGGGGGGGGGGGTTAATTTCCCTCAAATTCTCTGGAGATCAAAACATTAAAGATTCAAAATACCATTATAATAACAGTGATCAACCACCAATTTTTGTTACACACACACACACACAAAACTAATCAAGAAGATGGCAACACAATTACTCTACCTTGACTCAAAGAAGGTGATTAATGAATCACTATAATTAAGGCATTCAAGCGAAGTGACGAACGTACATCAAGAGAAGTGACATCAAGCAGAAACACACTAAAGTCTGAGACAGGTTCTTCAAGCTTTTGTTCACACTAATTAGTTGTGAAAGAACCTGAGAAGATAAAGACAAAAGGAGAAACTCTAAGGCAAACTTGCATCCTTAACAGGGAAAGCTATCCCACAATGCATGTGGCAGATGAGAGAGAATAATCTTGATTTTAAAGTATACTTGTATTTCAATCAATACTATATGAGTATCAATAACAAATGATTTAACTAATTGTGCTGTCCTTTCTGTAATGGGGTATTGTGTCATCAATTTATACGTGTAGTGTTGCTACCTATGTATAGTGTCCCAAATCAGTCACTCATGAGGTTATTTAGGCAGCTGCATATATATATATATATATATATATATATATATATATATATATATATATATACACACACACACACACACACACACACACACAACCATCCATTATATGAATGACCCATATTTGCCAAAACTGTGCAGCCATACAAATAAACTCAACCATTCATTCCCAGTGCAACAAATAAACCAGATCATTATAACTGTCAATAATATTACCAACGACATCTAAAGTCAGAAATATACTGTAGCCTACAGAATTATCATCATTGCATATAATGCATTGTTTTAAATAATGATTTGAAAAGGAAACATTATGTATTCATATACTGTGCAGTACACCATAAATAACAAGCCTCCAAAGATAGTCTATTAAACTTGGATTTCTTTGAAAATAATGTTTTCCTGTAATTCTACAGCAGCCACATTTTCTCTTATTATTAACTAACACAGATATTGTTGACAGACCAAGCAAAAGAAAGAAGAGCCCATATTTAGTGGTAGTGCACAGAGGTTATTTATAGAACCATGTTAATTAGCTAGTCCAGAGTGTATTGGTCAAAACAGCATAACACTGTTTCTCTCTGTCTTTCTCTAGGGGAAAGTGGGGTAAGATGAGCCATTTTTTTACTTATATGGTCCTCAAGATAAGATAAAATAAGGCAGAAGTATATCTAAAGTAATTTCAGGATGTTTGCTATCATTTTAAATGATCAGAATACATACATGACAAAGGGTTCTAAAAATATGGCTTCTTATATAAAAAAGTGTTCCTGTGGCTCAATTTACCCCAGGTTAGGGGTAAGTTGATCCAAGTCAGCGGATAAATTGCCCCATCTGGGTTTAAACTGACAATCTAAATTAATCTGAATCAAAATGTGAAATTGTAAGATAATTGACCTCTTTTAAAATAAATAATCCAATTGTCCTATTTTAGTGTTATTTATTTTCTTAAAACTAACTTAAACAACATAAAACCAATCAAATGAAGTTGACATTTCAATATCTTTAGTTGTTTGCATTTCTTAAACAATAAGTAGAACACCAAAGTTGTAATCTTCCCAAAAACAGCCTAAACAGAGTTTGTTAAGTAAATAAAAATAAAATAAATAAAATAAAAACTGAATTATAACAAATTAATGCAACTGAAACTAATAAACATTTTAGTCAAAATGTTACTGGCATGGTAGTTTTTCTCTGGGATGTCGAACATGTTAGGGCATCAGGGTCTACAGGTGTAAAGATAGGCCTTCATTAAGCATCTTATGGGTCTGATCAGACAAGGATTTGTTTTAATATTTGTTCCTACAAAATATACTCAAGCTAAAAACTTTTTTTTTTTTAGAAAATTATAAACTAAACCAGTTGTGTAACATTACATTGAAATTATACCAGTTTATACTTCAGAAATTTAACTTAAAGGGTTACTTCAGCGATTAGCATTAAGCTTTGTATCAGTAGAAACCCAGTAGTATATTCAAATTATGGTACAGTGCCATGATAGGGTAAGTTTTTGCCCCATTGCTGCCATTTTGGATAAAACTTGCTAGCTTACCAATTCAGGCTAATGTTTAGCTAAAGGATTCTCATGGTTTTAAACATTGCTAAATCAGCTATATGGATCATAAATATTTAAGAACTGGACAGATTTGCTTGCAACCGACATTAAATCTGTTATGCTAAATTTTAAAATGTAAAATTATTTTTTACAGTAAATGGGGCCCTTCCACTCCTCCCATGTGCTGTTCACAGTCTGGTAGAAATTATGGGTGGCTCTAAAATATAGTCACATAAAAGTGTACACTTGCCAAGATAAAGGGGGTGGGTCAACTTACCCCACTCTCCCCTACTTACATTTTTCCCACCAACTTGGTTAATAAGGTAGGCCTAGTCATTTTCCAGTGAAACTGTGGGACAGGAGGTGATAGACAGGGCGTTGTTATTGTTTGAGGCACATAGATTTGTAGCCTACTGCATTCTTACCTTTCTATGAATCCCTGAAGGCATCAGCCGTTTCTCATTTCGTAGAATAAGGAAGAAAATATTTTAGATAATTATTTTAGAGGTATGTCTAAGCTTCTGTATGCTGAGTGAGACTCGTTAGATCAGCTACACTCAATTAAACGTGTTAGGCAAGTCACATAGCATCACCAGTGATGAAGGTGTGTGTGAAAGGCTTCTTGACAATAGGCCTAATATTTTTTGTTTGTTTGTTTTGGCTGTTTTCTGGTATCTAGCTTGTATGTCACCTGTAAAAAAAAAACGAGAAGTGCCGCTCTTGGTTTGTTTATTTGTTGGCCTAACCCTTAAAAAAATGTGGCCTTTAATGTGTCATCCCTGAGGTGACTGTTAATCAGAGATGATTTAACTATAGCGCTATATTTCAAACGGGGGAAGGAAATGTTTACTTACTATCATCTGATGGCTGACAACGCACTTCCTTTTTCAGATGCCTGTATGCTGAACGGTGTTGAGGACGGAGTGTTTCAATTTAAAGTGTCATAAACATAAGGCACATGCACACATTTGTGTGTGTGCGTAACTACTGAACAGTAATTAACTAATAAATCTCGCCATGAATAAAATAAGTAGGCCTTTGTAAACCGACATTTTAAACAGTAACACTGCCCCCTAGTGCATTATGTCAAAGCCTTTTAATTGTCATGCTACACATAATGCATTCATACAGTGAAATATATTTTTCCACTAGACTAGGTGTGCGTGTGCGTGTTTATACCTGTTTATATAACATTGTGGGCACAAAATGTGCCCACATAATGTGCCCACAAAGATGGCATATTCGAAATCCTTGTCCTTGTGGGGACATTTTTGGTCCCCATGCGGAAAACATCTTATAAATCATACAGAAGGAGATATTTTGAAAATGTAAAAATGCAGAATGTTTCCAGTGATGGGTAGGTTTAGGGGCAGGGGCAGTGTAGGGGCATTTCGCTAGACGTGATGGTGTTTTCATCCAATGTATCTTAAGCAGCACACTTTAACATTAACCATTAACAGCTAAAATCTTATCATCACAGTGACAGGACAGTGTTGGTGTTGCAGGTTGTTAACTGTTGCTTTCAACTGCAGGTGTTACACTGTTGAAAGCTAAAAATATATGACACCTGAGGATGGAAACCTTCAGACAGTTTCTGCGAGTAATTACTGAAATAAATAATTATTTTTTAACTAAATAATAGTTTTTTAATCTTACCAGAAGCAAACTGAACTGGTTTGAGATTTTTGATGGTGCCTTTGTCACAGCATATGGCCATTTAGGTGATCTACACAGGCTAAAAGGTTATTAAAAATGGTGAACATGGAATGAAGTTAAAGTTAGATTACAAGATGTAATAATATAATTTTTTTAAATCAAATTAAAAGCATGAAAAGCTTCATGTTTTCCCTGTGTCAGAGTGGGTGTGAATGTGAATGTGTCCCAACACTCAGTGCTGTGGGTTGTGTCAGGAAGGGCATCTGGCGTAAAACCTGTGCCAAATCGTGTGTGTGTGTGTGTGTGTGTGTGTGTGTGTGTGTGTGTGTGTGTGTGTGTGTGTGTGTGTGTGTGTGTGTGTGTGTGTGTGTGTGTGTGTGTGTGTGTGTGTGTGTGTGTGTGTGTGTGTGTGTGTGTGTGTGTGTTTGTGTACATGTTTTTCTAGCCTGGTGAGGACTTCAACCTGAATGCACACAGACTCATGGGGACTCGTGTCACCGTGGGGACCTAAATTGAGGTCCCCATGGGTACAAAAGCTTATAAATCATACATAATGAGTTCTATTGAAAATGTAAAAATGTAGAAAGTTTCCTGTGATGGTTAGGTTTAGGGGCAGGGGCAGTGTAGGGGGATAGAATATATGGTTTATATGGTATAAAAACCATTACGTCTATGGCAAGTCCCCACAAAGATAGCGCACCAGACGTGTGTGTGTGTGTGTGTGTGTGTGTGTGTGTGTGTGTGTGTGTGTGTGTGTGTGTGTGTGTGTGTGTGTGTGTGTGTGTGTGTGTGTGTGTGTGTGTGTGTGTGTGTGTGTGTGTGTGTGTGTGAGAAGCAGACCCTGCAAATGAGAGGGAATAATGCTATAAAGATGACGAAAAACATGAAAAGTATTACTATTTTAGCCAGTTGTATAAAAGTGTGTGTTTAATGCATATGGCATTTCACCACATACATGCAGATGCTATAGTACAAGTCATCGGTTTTCAAACATTATGATGATGATGACCCCCAAATATGATGAACCTTTTATGAGAACCCCCTTCCTAAAAATACATCTAGATATGTTTATGCATCAAAAAACATTAGATAAATAGTAAGTGTCACATTATAAAAACAACATTTTGTTTCCAAACTTAAATTGGGTTTACTTAATGTTGGATGCATATGAAGAAAAACATTTTCAGTTACAAATTATTTGTATAAGCAACTTTCACAATAAATTTATGCAAGTAGCTTACAAACTGTGTCAAGAAAACTGCCAGTGAGCAAGACAGAGGGGACATAAATATTATAGTAAAATGAATTTTAAAAAAAGCATTTAGAAATGAAACTTTGTGCTTTGTCTTTTTATCGTCTGAAATTTTCTGGGGACCCCTTAGAACCTTATGGAGGACATCTGGGGGTCCCCTGACCCGTAAAAATAAATAAATAAATAAATAAAACTGGTAAAGGTGATCTGCAAAGGCTAAAAGGTTATTATAAATGGTGAACATGGAATGGAGATCGAGATAGCATGTATAGTAGCCTATTATATATAAAAAGAAATTAAAAAGTAAATGAAAAACATCACTATTTTAGTCAATCGTATAAAAATGTTAACCTCAAGCAAATATTTAATTTATTTAACATACATGTACTGACATCTCCTGGTTTAACTAAGAATCACGTCATCTAGTCATTTTAATGTAAAACCCATGTATTTTACCAATGTATACCCGTTTATAAAAATATACTCCGTTTTCCAGATATGATATTTATGTTGATATGCAATACACAAATCTAGAATATGTTTGGCTTAAAAAATATAAATAGAATAAAGAAAAAGACAATATCTAATAAAGGGCGGAGTTTACTGTCTGACCAATCCCAAACTACAACTTCACGAGTCTTCTTTGTACGTCACCTGACTCCTCAATTCTATAGTGCGAGCGTTGATCTGAGATACTCTTGTTTTGTTTTTTTTCTTGCACAAACTTGTTTTATAACGTTTCTCCTTTTTTGTTTGTTTCTGGATACAGATAATCTTAAAACGCAAGCAATAAGGTAAGAACAGACTGGTATAGATTTCATTGCTGTTAGTAACGTAAGATGTTTGCAATGAAATGTTGCAATAGTTGTGTCGAATAAGTAGATTTTCATATGAATATATTTTATAATTTTTGAATTCACGACAGAATCAGACCAGGCATGACTGAACAAAAACAAAGGATTATGATGTTTATTTATTTATTATGATTTTTTTTGCCTTGACCGCGTGACAAAAGTTGTATCAGACCAACGCCCAAGTTGAGTAATATATGACCTTTCCTTTTCCTTTTAGAAATATGTTTCGTTCGTGGACATCTAATGCCAAACTTGTCGGCAAAACTGTTATAATTACTGGAGCTAATACTGGAATTGGCAAAGAGACAGCCATTGACCTGGCAAAGAGAGGTAGGGTATGCAACATTGTTTCTATAACGTTTTGTTGTCATATGGAAAAATGTTATCTTTCTGTCTTGTCTTTAGGAGCACGGATCATTATGGCATGCCGAGATCTGGAGAAAGCAGAAGCAGCCCTGAAGGAAGTTAAGGATTCTTCAGGAAACCAGGATGTTGTTATCAGCAGACTTGACCTGGCAGATTCCAAATCAATCAGAGAATTTGCAGAGACCGTCAATAAAGGTGAGCTATTAAATTCCTTTATGCATGTCTTCCTCATATAACACTGTATTGATGAATCTGGGTTGTCTTTCAGAGGAGAAACAAGTCAACATCTTAATCAATAATGCTGGTGTGATGGTTTGTCCTTACGGAAAGACAGCAGATGGTTTGGAAATGCAAATAGGGGTGAACCACATGGGTAAGCGTATATAATTTGTCCAAATCGGTCATCATTTTTAACTCTGAAAGGAATTAAGGGAGACTTCAGAGCTGTCCTTCTTCCCGTAGGTCACTTCCTGTTGACACACCTGTTATTGGATTTAATTAAAAGATCAACACCAGCAAGGATCATTAATGTCTCATCCATGGCACACAAATGGGGGACCATCAACTTAGAGGACATCAACAGTGAGAAGAGCTACGATAAACAGAAAGCCTACAGCCAGAGCAAACTGGCAAACATTCTGTTTACTCGCTCGTTGGCAAAAAAACTAGAAGGTCTGTCTCATAATTTTTTTTTAAAAATATGGACATTTACATTGCTTTTTTGTTTTGTTTGTTTTTTAATAGAAATATGTTTAAGCATAATGTTTTTAATATTTGTATTATTTTATTATTCCAATTAGAATTAATATTTTCATTTATTAAATTATTTAAATATCACTAGAATATCTAAAATATAATTTAAAATAATATAATATATTTAAAAAAAGTAATATAATATACAATAAAAATATATTATTCAATATTATAGATTACCAAATATGACAATAACATAATATAATATAAAATTAAAACATATTGTGTAACGTTATATAACATATTAAAACATATTTTAAATGAATTTCTGTCCCATTTTTGCCCCTGCCCTTGGATCATTTCTGACTCTGTCCTGGGTTGTGCATTTGTACTTTATGTTAATTGTTAATCTAGTCCAATGACTTAATGATTGATGTTTTCTTGTGGCGTCAGGTACTGGAGTAACAGCGTATGCTCTCCATCCTGGTGTGGTTCAGACTGAACTGTGGAGGCACTTGAATAAATTTCAGCAAGCCGCCATGTGGTTGGCAAAGCCTTTCACCAAAACAACTGTGCAGGGAGCTCAGACCACCATCTACTGTGCCGTGGCCCCTGAATTGGAGACAGAGAGTGGCAAATATTACAGGTCAGTGTTTTTTTTTTAAATCTCAATCTCAACATTCTGCCTTAGAAAAGAGTAAATTATACCAAATTACAGTAGAGTTTACCATGTAACACCTGCCCACCCTACTTTCTATCCAAAGTACAGTGTGAATAGGC
This sequence comes from Pseudorasbora parva, assembly GCF_024679245.1. NCBI lineage: Eukaryota > Metazoa > Chordata > Actinopteri > Cypriniformes > Gobionidae > Pseudorasbora > Pseudorasbora parva. Next base: position 7,213,960 of record NC_090195.1, read on the forward strand.
CAATAGGTCATATTCTGTTATCTTTCAGTTGAATAACACTATGATACAGCATTCAGATACTGCTGATAAACTTTTAACTATAGTGTTCATAAACGCTACAGTTCAGCCATGTTTTAAATAACCTGTTAGACAGTGCTTAATTTGATCTGGATCCTGTTCTGGAAAATGTCCGATTTTGGATTTTTGCGCTCCGGCATTAGGGTTTAAACATCAATGGGACAATTTAATTGTCTTTAATTCGGCACATGTCTGTTAACCTACCCCTAACCGATAAACACTTATTATTAAAAACATGTTAGATGCTTTATTTTTAATTTTTATTGAAAATAAATGCCTTTCCGATCTGACATGTGATAGGGAAAAGGGAATAGAGTGAGTTAGGCAAAAGGCAGATTCGAACCTCGAGTCAAATTGCGTCAACTTTCAGCCATGTGTCTTACCTCTACACTATTGCCGCTGTAAATGAATCAGTGTTTTCCGTAATTTTGTCTATCCCAACCAGACGTTAAATAAACAAGGCGCTACATGTGTACTTAATGTAAATGGCATCTACTCCAGTAAAAAAAAAATTGCGTCCGACAGCCATGGTTTTAAACGATCCGGCTTTAACAAATGAATTACATAGTGACAGTGTGTGCATGTGAGAGAGACAGAAGGTGTGTTCGACATCGGCTGCGGCTGGATGCATGCGATCGGCGAGAGTAGCCGCGTGCAGGCGAGGAGGAGCTGCAAACGGAGACGTGAAGTCGGACACTTTCTACCTCCTGCAGTGACGCGCTTGAGCTGTGTTTTATCACAGCTGAAGTTAAATAAATGCAATATTTCTCAAATACACAGATGTTTCAAATGATATTTTCATCTAATACTTTATGTACTGTTTAATAAAGCGTCTATTTGGACAAGATTAAAGTTCAACATATAAACATACACTATCTATGAAGTGTTGTCAACGGTTTTTATCAGTTTTAGTTTGATTAACATGACAATATATCATCGCGACTACATGAACAGAGGCTTTATTGTTATAAATTAATGATTTTTGAGCATTAGCGTAACATAAAGTTTTAGAATAAACAGGAAACACACGTGATCGCTATCATGCGGTGAGTCCGGCCAATCGTGGATCAGCTGTGTCGTCATGAGAGCTCGAGCAGCCTCCTGCAGTCCCCCTTGAGAATCTCTCGAGTCGCTCTCGCGGTACTTTGTTGACATACGTCACAGTCACGTGCCGTCGGCGCTGTCTCAAGTCGGACAAAATTTCTAACCAGCATGCAGTGCTTCAAATCAGCCGCCGATCGGTCTGCGCATCGCTGGGTGAAGTCGAACAAGCCTAGAGTGAGCGCCAGTTTATGTTTCGCTATTGGCCCTCAACATATTTTTGACCAATCAGCTTTCTTAAGTTCAAAACCACCCCCATTGGCTGGTTCTTACTGCTTATTGTTTTTGAATGGAAAGGAGCAGAACGTTTGGATGAAGTGCATAGCTGACAAATTATTCTAAAAAAAACAAGTTATCACCAAAATATCAAAAAAGACAATCAACCAACTTTTTTTTTCCACATCGGTGAGTAAAGCTGATGGTGTTTCTGATTAAAAGAGATAGAGAGATCCCCTGAATAGCAGGAGACAAGCAACAGGAGCTCAAGAACAAGAACAAGAGGCGACAGTAATGTCAGTGAGAGAAAATATCACTGAACTCAATGATGTTTGGTCTCAACATAGCAATATACATAACATGATACACCAGGCTGTAGTTAGGGCCATGCAGAAAACTTGTCAATTATGCTTTATGTTGTTGCCATAATCGTTTAGTGAAGTTATTGTATTTTCCAGGAAAACTGAAGTTGTATGGTTGGTCAGTGTTGATCACAGCATATTTGATCATTTCTTTTATCCTGCTATTATTTACAAAGTAAGCTCTACTGTTAGACAATCGTAGCACATACTGACCTGTCTTCTGGTCTCCACGCAGTGACTGTGCACCATCTAAATGCTCTAATGCTGCCATGGATGATGAGATGGCCCAGCGCCTCTGGGAACTCAGCTGTAAGATTCTCAGCATCACATGGGAATGAACTCAACTCTTTTCCTGATGACTTTATTGCAGTCTGCTTGAGAGTGGCGAATCTGTCAAAATCAGAAATACTAATAGTTAATATCAAAAAGAGAACTAGCTTGAAAGACATTCAAATATAATGATTCACATTATGTGAAATTTAAAACTTATATTTTGTAGTTTTTGGTCTCAGGTTGCTTATTATAATAATAATAATAATAATAATAATAATAAAGGTACATATTTATGCACTAAATTATACAGAATATTATGTGAAATGCCAGATTCAGGTGATTAAAAATGTTAATATTTATGTGAATATTTTTAATACATATTCATTTTTGTATCTTGGTATTTGCAATAAAAAGTTATGCATGCATATATACTATATTGTACATATTTGTATGTTATATTCAATATTGTTGTTCGACGAGAAGGTTTTGTTCAGACTTCGGTCTAATTCATCCCAAAGGTGTTCTATCAGGTTGAGGTCAGGACTCGGCGCTGGCCAGTCAAGTTCCTCCACACCAAACTGGCTCATCTTTGTCTTAATGGACCTTGCTTGAAGGGGCCAAACTCTTCCCACAAAGTCAGGAGCCTTTAATTGTCCAAAATGTTTTGGTAAGCTGAAGCATTAAGATTTCCTTTCACTGGAACTAAGGGGCCAAACCCAAGCCCTGAAGAAAAACCCCACACCTGGCCCCCTCCACCAAACCCCAATACTTTTGGCAACATAGTGTATGTACACTGATCAGGCATAACATTATTCCTAATATTGTGTTGGTCCCCTTTTTGCTGCTAAAACAGACCGGATCTGTCGAGACTCTAGCAGCAGCTCCTTTTAAGTCCTGTAAGTTGCAAGCTGGGATCTCCATGGATCAGACTTGTTTGTTCAGCACATCCCACAGATGCTCGACTGGATTGAGAGATCTGGGGAATTTAGAGGCCAAGTCAACACCTCACACTCGTTATGTTCCTCAAACTATGGTTCATTCCTAACCCATTTTTGATTGGTGAAAGAGCACATTATCCTGCTGAAAGAGCCCACAATCACCAGAGGAATACCAGTCCATTAAATGGGCATACATGGTCTGCAACAATACTTAGGTAGGTGGTGTGTGTCAAAGTAACATCCACATTGATAGCAGGACTTAATATTTCACAAGCATCACACTGCCTTCGCCAGCTTGCCTTTTTCCCCATAGTGCATCCCGGTGCATGTGTAACCGAGGTGAAAAACACGCACTCTTAAATGTATTACAATAAATTATAGTATATTTGCATTGTACTAACATACTCAAGTACATTTTTAATGCATTTAGTAGTACATCTTTTTAACCTGGAAAGCGACGCACCCGGCCATCCACGTGATGTAAAGGAAAACATGATTCATCAGACCAGGCCACCTTCTTCCATTCCTCTGTGGTCCAGTTCTGATGCTCACCAAACTGATGTTGGTGCTTTCTGTGGTGGACAGGGGTCAGCATGGGCACCCTGACTGGTCTGTGGCTATGAGCACCATACACAACAAACTGATGCGCTGTGTATTCTGACACCTTTCTACCAGAACCAGCATTAACTTGAGCATTTTGAGCTACAGTAGCTCATCTGTTTGATCGGACCACACAGGCCAGCCTTCACTCCAAAAACCATACCATAACGTGCATCAATGAGCCTTGGCCACCCATGACCCTGTCACCGGTTCACCACTGTTCCTTCCTTGGACCACTTTTGATAGATATACCCCACAAGAGCTGCAGTTTTGGAGATCTAGCAATCAATTTGTCTCGTCAAATTCGCTCAAATCTTTACACTTGCCCATTTTTCCTGCTTCTAACACCTCAACTTTGAGGACAAAATGTTCACTTGTTGCCTAATATATCCCACCCACTAACAGGTGCCGTAATGAAGAGATAATCAGTGTTATTCACTTTTCCTGTCAGTCATAATGTTATGCCTAAAGATGCTAGTGCAGCAACTCTTGCTGACTTGGTCACAATGACCAGTTCTCATCTCTTCTTTCACTCTGACCCAGTCACCATGACGACCTCTAATCAGCTCTGCCTTCCCTCGACCCCATCACCATGAACAACCGCTAACGGCAGCTCTGGTTCCCCTGACCCAGTCTCCATGACAACCTACAACTGCAGCTTTTCTCTCCTTTTGACCCGTCACCATGACAACAACTCACTGCCCAATAGTGATGCAGGAGAATATGAAACTAGCACCACCTAGTGGGCAACCAAAGTTCCATTGCCTGTCATCTAATTTCTCAGGAGTAATAAAGCTGCAACATTATATATATTTTTTAAATGAAGAAATTATTTCAAACCAAACAGATGTTTGAACATGTTCCATATGTAAGCTACTCTTTGATACAGTAAATTAAAAGAGCTGTACAAATAAAAGAGTGGTAATAATCTGAGGCCACTACTGGCAAATCACGAGCGCTATGAGAATCAAGCCACTTTTGTTGGGGCAATTAACCACTGAGGTAATTGAAAGGCATGAATGGAGCTCTGTGTTCAGTAATGAACTTGCATGTCATTCTCTCCTCACATCACTCTGTCCTGATGGAGCAAAAGAAGCAGAAACCGCAACGTAAGTCCTGTTTCCAACTTAAATGAATTGGTCTATATTTCTAACTTGAGTTGTAGTTTATATCCAGGGATGTTAGGCTATTATTCACTTAGAAAAAATGGTTTTACAGTCTGGTGGCCACATAAGAACCATTTCCACAAACTTTTTATTCTCTGGTTGTTTAAAAAACCCTCTTGCTTTAAAGACCCCATAAATATATTGACCTGAAGAACTAATAATGTGAAGCAAATTTTTAAAGGTGCGTTCATGCCATGTCGTAATTAAATAACGATCCTGAACTGTAAAAAGCTTTTACACATGTGTATAACTTATTACAACATGCACTCTAAAAAAATGTTGGCTTAAAAACAACCCAAGTTGGGTTGAAATTGGACAATCCTAGCAATTGCGTTGTTTTAACACAGTGGTTGTTAAATGTTTGCCCAACATGCTGGGCAGTTTTATTTAACACAACTATTGTTTAAAAATGGCTTTAAATATCCCAAAATAGGCTGGAAATTAAAAAACAGAGGCAACAATAATAATCAAAAGGTGAACATTTATTAATAAGCAATTTAATAAATGTTTATTGTTTAATTATTATTCATTAAAATTATTCATTTATTAATGTTAATTTCAAACATATTTTGGGTTTATTTTAAGCAACCAGTATAGTAATTTCTAAACAATAGTTGAGTTAAATAAAACTGCCCAGCAGGTTGGGCAAAACTGATTTAAAAATTTAACCCAACCGCTGGGTGTGTTTTTAACCCAGCATTTTTTTGAGAGTAAACCAGGGTTCCTCAGACTCGGTCTTGGAGGGCCACTGTCCTGCAGAGTTTAGCTCCAACTCTAATTAAACACGGCTTCCTGTAATTTTCTAGTGATCCTGATTTAGGGTGTGTTCGACCTGAAGTGGCGCTGCACAGAACACAGAGCGATTAGAATGCATACTGGACTTAATTTACGGTAATTACTCATGGTGTGAATCCATTATAATCAGAACCATAATGCCAACTCAGCCTGTATACAACTTCACATTTTTCCTAATGGAAATTTAATTCATGATTTCACAAATTCATATCATGGGAATTAATATAAGGTCAAAATGGCTTGCCATAACACGTGAGCTGTTCATGTTCTCGGATTCGGACTTAAATGTTTCTCTTGCTCAAAATAAATCTGCAGTGGTCTCATGGTGCAGTGGTCACATGGTACAAGTAACGGCTCTCTGAAAATTAGGAGTCCTAAGTCATAATTATGAGTTCTGCGATCATGTGAATGCTTTTTTAGGTATTACGACATGGTGTCAAAGCAGCAATACATCCCACATTATTAATAGGCCTATATATACTTTGAAGTATTCTTAAGATTCAGCAATGAATCCTCTTCTTATCAAAAATATGATTTCTTGATAACAATGATATCGTCACATACATATGAATTATTGATATCAGAAATTAATTTCAACTAGTTATTTTTACTAGTGAAATGTCAGCATAGGCTGCCCTTCAAAATCAATTGTTAATATGAATAATTAATTTCTTACTAGTTAAAATTCTTATTATTTATAATACTCATTATTAAAAACCTTTATTTTTATACACTGTAGTAAATTATTTTTAAAAAATAAGTTACCTGGTTGCCTTAATTTTGACTTCATTGAAATAAAAATTTTTAGTTAATACAATGAACATTTTTGAGAATCGACAACCTTTATTCAAATATTTTTTGAAAGATTTTGTAAGCATATTTGGTAATTGTTATTTGTGAAGATGCAGTGAAACATGCCAAATTGTGCTATTTTCATTATTTATCTGTGAATTGAATTCTTAATATTAGGAATTTATATTTTTACTAGTAGTAGGCCTTAAGTAATTGTTGATATATATATATATATATATATATATATATATATATATATATATATATATATATATATATATATATATAAATTATAATGAAATAAATAAAATTTAATTCAATAGTATATATATATATATATATATATATATATATATATATATATATATATATATATATATATATATATATATATATATATATATACTATTGAATTAAATTTTATTGGATTGAATTTCTGATATTTGAAATTGGAATTTTTGCTAGTAATATATCAATTCTTCATATAAACAATTGAATTTGAATGGCAGCCTAAGGTGACATACATTTCACTAGTGAAAATACAATTACAGATATCAAGAATTATAGTTTTTACAAGTGAAAATTTTATTTTTGACATCAAAAATTTGAGTGATGACATCATGGTTGATATTAAGAATAACATTTTTAGTAGAATTCTAATTCATGATTTTAAAAAATTAGCATTTTAACTAGTGAATATTTAATTGTTGAAATCAAGAATGAATATCCTTTAAAATGATTAAAAGCCAAACGGCTTGCCATACACTTGCCATTTCTTATTTACGGTAGTTGGCGTGAACCCAGCATATCTTAACCTTAATTTAGCTATTCAGCATGAAATTAGCTTTTTATAAAGATCAGATCATTAGGCTACTTAATGTTCTGGAGCACTGTAACAATAACATCAACGAATATTGCTTAATTTAATTATTAATTATAATTTAAGATCACTCCCCTTTTTAGGCAATAGTTAATGCAATAATGTTGCAACATTCAAAAATGTGATATAATAAAATAACTTATTTTTAATGCCCAATTTAATAACGTACGCATCAAGTTTAATTAAAGCATACTCAGATAAATACATTTACTGCGTTATTTGCATGTGTGGTAATTTTGTCAGTCAAAATATAATTTTCTGCATGCGCCCGTCAGTGGTCGCTCTCGGTTTACTCCCTGGAGATTTTCACGCAAAATGCGTCAGGATAATCAAAAACCCCGCATGCATCCTGCTCTATCTAAACCTTATTTGAACTAGTTTATAGCTATAGCTAGTTATAACTTTAATGCCTCAACCACAGTTATGATATAGAGAAACTGAGCTTTAATTCATTTGGCAGAGCTTTCCCCCTCTTAACTTTTTTCTTTTAATCTGTCAAAATGCCGGTGAACATGGCTGGATGCACCACAGACTGCGTGGAGAAGCCGATCTCCATCTGCTTCCAGAAGTTCGGCCGCTTTGTGGGAACTTACCCGTGGTGGTTCTTCATCTCTCCTCTGTTGATCTCCGCGGTGCTGGGGAGTGGGTTTTATTTCTTAGAAGAAAGTGAGGCCAATGACATTGAGGATCAGTTCACACCTGTGAACGGTCCTGCCAAGCTGGAGAGGCAGTTTGTTCAGGAAAACTTTCCGCAGAACGACTCGGTGTTCTCCAACCAAAGACTCTACACGGACGGAGTTTACGCGTCCTTCATAGCGGTATCAAGATCCTCCAACATCCTCACAGATGCTGCCTTTCGGGAGATAGTCACTTTAGACAGGAAGGTCAAGGAGCTGAACGTGTCTACGGGTCACGAAGTGCTCACTTTTGAGGGACTTTGCGCAAGACGATACAATAAATGCATACCCAACAAGATACTGGATATTTACAAATATTATGGAACCAATTTAGAAAAGACCGAGTTCACCTTCCCGTTCTTTCGTTTCGGATTCTCGTTCATTTTCCTGGGCTACTCGGTCGGTGGAGTGAATATAAACTCTTCTGTTATTAAAAGTGCAACAGCAGTGCGCCTGTTTTATTTCCTGAAGGAGGATAATCGTACTAGAACAGACGTATGGCTCAACGAATTTCTAAAGGCTTTTCCAACTAATTTATCACTAAAATTCATTAAGGTAGGTCATATTTTATTTATGTACGGTTCAAGGAAGTTGTTGGTAATCGGGGCTAGTTGTCACAGGGACTATAGGCCTATATATATTTTTTCTAACACCTTTAAACTAAAATCATATAATATATTTTAGCTCTTGGTTTTACAAGTGAACTATTGATATGTGTTCTCAATTTTTTTATTCATTCATGTTTTTAACATTTTAAATGTCGTTATTTGATCAATTCTGTTGGTTGAAACATTTTAAATTTAGCTTTAAAAAAATAAATTGGCCTGTAATAGGTATTACTGGCCGATTTCCACTGTGAAAACTTACCCCTCCCTTATGCTGTCTTTGATAACATGCACAATGAGTAGTGCTGGCTGCAGAGCACCTGGACCTCAAGGGCGGAGCTTAATCTGTTTAATGGGTGGAGAGATATGGTTAGGGTGTGGTTAGGGGATGCAGCTCCACCCTTCATGCTCACAGAAGGTCAAGAGAGGGGTAGCTGGAGCTCCAGAGTGGGTGGGGTGCTGGAGGTAATGGCTCTCCCCATTGGACAACATTTGCTAAATTAACTTCATATATATTTTTCCTAGGCAATATGTGTGGAAATGTATGTTTAATTTATGTGTCCTTTTCTTATTGCAGCTGACAGCTGTTTTTAAAAGGATTGTGACAACTAGCTAAATCTGAAATGATGATCATTTGCCTCCTCAGGTGACCCATTCCACCTCTCTGTCAAGGCAGGTGGAATTTGAGGCAAACACAAAGGATGTAATTCCCCTCTTCTCTATCACATACGTCATTGCCATTGCATTCTCAATTCTTTCTTGTTTGAGGTATGTTAACCTGAATAGTTAGGCTAATTTTTAATGCACACCTGATTTTGGCAGGGCTTCTGTGCAGACGCTTTACATGTAGACATTTACATTGTGGTATGACTTGAGTTAAAAAAAAAAAATCTGAATTGTAGTTCAATATTCATTAATTCATTCGTTCATTCATTTAGCCTGGGAAAACCAAGACAACTTCCAGCAAATTTAGATTTGCTCTGAAAGTAGTCTGGCAACAAGCCCATTTCTAATCCGTCGAAATCACGGCACCCAACAGCGACAGTGAAGCAGATTTAGTACAATACAAAGATGGATGCCGCCGTGGAACATCTCTCGTTCGAATCAGCTATCACTTCTGTTTTAAGCTATTTAAACGTTTCCTTTTCGTTAAAACCCGAGCAAAGAACAACCCTCAGCTACCAGATGTGGATTACACCGGGTACTTTAAAGGTGAACTATGTAGTATTTTTGCAGTAAAATATCCAAAAAGCACTAGGCCAGTGTTATATATTTTGTTCAGTTGAGTACCTACAATATCCCAGATGTTTCCAACTATTTGTAAATTGTGAGAAAATTGCTATTTTAACTTAGGACAGGGACGTTGCAGCATTGCATTTGAGAGAGTCGCCTGTCAATTGCGTCATATCTGCGTTACCCTCGGTTTCGGCTTTTATTTGGCAGGTGCGCTTTATTCTTAGCAGTGTGAACAACTGAACGCACGGAGTAACGTCATAACATCGTTTTAAACACACTTAAATGTATCTAATATGATAAACAGAGCTCCATTACCTCAAAATCATAACCGGAAGAGCGGATCTGTGCAGGCGCCCGGCAAATGAGTCCCGTCCCGTCATAATAAAAGTCCCGGTATTCGCAAGGCGGGTATTTGTTTAACAATCGCTCCAGCAGCTGTGCTCAGGTCCATAACACTCGGTCCTGCTCTGCTTTAGACTACAGTAACGTTAATAACCGCATGCATGAACGTGATGTCTGCCCGAGTTCTATTTTTCACCGGCTGTGATGAGAAGACCACATCTCCCAAGATGCTGCGCTCACACTTTGCATCATCAAACTACGCATTTGTTTTGCATAGGCGCCCTCCAGTGGACAAAAGCTCCATAGTGCACCTTTAATGAGGAGGATGAGGAGTGTGATCATGTGCTAACACACACAGCAGCTCTGGATCTGGCCTTTCTGGGCTTATTTCCTCACATTAGATCTGATAGTCAAGTAAAAATTGTAGATAAATAACTAGCGTAACTATGCTCAAGTCTGAAAATGTTCTAACACATCTGAAATTACTGAATTTGAATATAGTTTGTGAGACAATTTTCCAAAGACTCTTTTATTATTTATTATCAATATTATTTTATTTTCAAAATATTTCAAACGCTTTCCAATTACAATACAAATGCCTTACAACAGGGGCAAATGCGATCAGAGCTTGATGTTTTCTGTTCGACCGTCAATCCGAGATGTTTCAGTCGGTCTGAGATGCTATTAGGTTTTACAAATTTTGTAAAAATGTAGTGGCGGTGGACACCAGCTATTATCATATTTCTTTTACGACAACGGCAAAAGTCATCAGTAGCCATTACAACATCTTCCTCAAAATCACAAACAGAGAATTGCTGTCTCAGATGTTTCTCCGTCGCTCTGCTACGTCATCGTCCGTTGGTGACGCTCCTTTGGAAATGATTTGTCTATGAAGCTTTGCCAGACCATAACTCAGTTACTACTGAGAATGGTCTGGTTTTAACCAAGCTATCATTCATTCATTATTTCGCTCAATTGAGCGGAGTTAAATTAAAATGTTATATTTTAAATTTTGCTCATATTTCAAATTTGGAAATCATTATAATGCAAGATATATTATGCTGCATCTTCTGGACCGAGTCTTTCTTCATTCATTTGTCAAGTAAAAGGCAGTTTATAGGGAACGGAAATTATTTGTTTAACCCAGAATGAATGAACGAATATTGTTTGAAAATGATTCTAAATAAGATTTAAACATTGTATTTAACCACGATAAATTATTTAAAAAATATATTTTGTCTGTTTTTTCCAGGTTTGACTGTGTCAGAAATAAAGTATGGGTTGCCACATTTGGGGTGTTCTCTGCTGGGCTGGCTGTTCTGTCAGCTTTTGGGATGATGTTACACATTGGTGTCCCATTTGTCATGACAGTTGCTAATTCTCCATTTCTGATATTAGGTAATACATTCATTTTAAAAACCAGTGCTGTACAATGCTGAAGGGTTAGTTCACCCAAAAATGAAAATATTGTCATCATTTACTCACCCTCATGTCATTCCAAACCCATAAGACTTTTGTTCATCTTCAGGAACACAAATCAAGATCTTTTTGATGAAATGTGAGTGCAACTACCACTTTAATGCATTTAAAAGTTCATAAAGAGATTGTAAAACTAATCCATTTGAATTGAGCAGTTTAATAAAACATTTCTGAAGAGACTCGATCGCTCTATATGATGAACAGATTGAAGTTTAAGGCTTTTATTCACATTCAAACATTGATCAGCGAACATGAACCTCATTGGTTCTTGCTGAAGCTCAAACGTGATGCGTAACACAAGAATGAACCTCATTGGTTCTTGCTGAAGCTCATACGTGATGCGTAACACGAGAATGAACCTCATTGGTTCTTGCTGAAGCTCAAACGTGCTGCGTAACACGAGAATGAACCTCATTGGTTCTTGCTGAAGCTCATACGTGATGCGTAACACGAGAATGAACCTCATTGGTTCTTGCAGAAGCTCAAACGTGCTGCGTAACACGAGTATGAACCTCATTGGCTCTTGCTGAAGCTCAAACGTGCTGCGTAACACGAGAATGAACCTCATTGGCTCTTGCTGAAGCTCAAACGTGCTGCGTAACACGAGAAAGAACCTCATTGGTTCTTGTGGAATCTTACGGCTTTGGAACTACATGAGGTTCAGTAATTAATGACAGAATAACATTTTTTGGGGTGAACTATCCCGTTAATGTTTACTATCAGATTAAACAGGGATTTTCTGATGTGTTTTAAATAGGGATCGGAGTGGACGACATGTTCATCCTCATTTCCTGCTGGCAACAGACGAATGTTCACGATCGGGTAGAGACTCGACTGTCTAATACATACAAAGAGGCGGCCATTTCAATCACCATCACCACGCTCACGGACGTACTCGCTTTCTACATCGGGCTCATGACGCCCTTCCGCTCCGTCCGCTCCTTCTGCTTGTACACCAGCACCTCCATCCTCTTCTGCTACATCTACAGCATCACATTTTTCGGAGCGTTTCTCGTTCTTAACGGACGGCGAGAGAACAGCAACAAGCACTGGCTGACCTGCAAGGAAGTACCAGAGGAGTGCCCTATGGGTCAGTCGAAGTGGTATGAATTATGTTGCGTGGGAGGCGCTTACGACCCTCATTCTGGCACGGAGCAGGTACAGCCCATGAATCACTTCTTTAAAAAATACTATGGGCCTTTTCTGACAAAATCGTGGACGAAGGTCTTTGTGATTGTGATTTATTGCATCTATTTGATTATCAGCATTTACGGCTGCTTTCAAATTCAAGAAGGAATCGATCTTCGTAATTTGGCAGCTGATGATTCTTACGTGGTAAAATACTATGACAACGAGAAGGCATATTTCTCTGAATATGGCCCGAACATCATGGTTGTCATCCGACGGGAATTTCCATATTGGGATGAAAAGTACATGTCAGATCTTGAAATTTGCATTGAAGATTTCAAAAATTTATCTTTCATCGAAAAGGATATATTCACCTCTTGGATCAAATCATACAAGTACTACGGATATCACACGAAACTCAATCTCAGTACCGAAGATGTCTTCAAAGACAATTTGGGAACATTTCTGCGATTTTATTCCGATTTCAAACAGGACGTCAATTTCACCAACAACTCCATCCATGCGTCTCGCTTCTTCATCCAGACCGTTAATATCTCTACCGCACTAGATGAGATGAATATGTTGAATAAATTAAGAGACACAGCTCAAAAGTGCCCTGTTCCTTTACTAGTTTACCACCCTGCCTTCATCTACCATGACCAGTATGCAGTGATAGTCACCAACACTATCCAGAATATTGGGGTTACAACGGCTGTAATGCTGCTCATCTCCCTTCTACTCATCCCAAACCCTCTGTGCTCTCTCTGGGTGACCTTTTCTATCGCATCTGTCATTGTGGGGGTCACTGGGTTCATGGCATTATGGGATGTTAATTTAGACACCATCTCCATGATCATTCTTGTCGTCTGCATTGGTTTTTCTGTAGACTTCTCAGCTCATATATCGTATGCCTTTGTCTCCAGTAAGAAGCCCAGTGCGAATGAAAAGGCAGTGGAGGCTTTGTTTAATTTAGGTTACCCTATTTTGCAGGGGGCTGTGTCTACTATTCTTGGGGTGGTAGTGTTGTCTGCTTCGAAGAACTACATCTTTAGAACTTTCTTTAAAATTATGTTCTTGGTAATCTTATTTGGTCTCTTCCATGGGTTAACTTTTATCCCAGTCTTTCTGACCTTTTTTGACATGTGTAGTGGCACACCAGCTAAGAAGAAACCAGGCCATGAAGAGCAGGCCATGAAGAACAGCCACACCAATAATGTTCAAGCATCGGCAAAGGATGCTGAGGTGAAAGAGCGGAAAATTTACGATAATCACAATTTTCTACCCGACAACCACCGAACATGTCGGTCTCAGCCATGCTCTGACATATGGATGATAACCGGCAATAATCATAATGTCCAAGAAAATCACATGTGTGTGGCAAGCACTGTCCCAATGTTCAGAGTGGACCATCAGACCTATGAGGTTCACATGTATACACCCTCTGATGATGCCATGTTAAGAGTCAACTGTCAATCAAAACAGGGTCAAAATTGTATTTTAGGAAACAGCAACCACATTCAAGATTCAATTATGCCCACTCTTAACTGTTCTGATCTGTCCATTTTGTAAAATCTTAATGCTTCATTTTCTTCCAAATATGTCCTGTTTGTATGTGTACCACTTTTTATATGTTTAAATTAGAATTACTAATGTAATTTTACTACTGTACAATGTAATATAAATCAACAAGACAAAAACATGGCACTTTTTTTCTACAAATATCAATGGGCCACTGGTTTTAGGACTTTTAATAAATCTTTTAAGAAATATGTTTACAAAATGCACCACAGATGTAAGCAATGTACACTTAAATCAAACAACAACTAGACTATTGTATAACTAAACTGTAAATCATTCATAAAAATGTAATACGGTACATTTACGTAAAATTGGTTTTATGAATGATTTACACGGAAATGTATTGTTTCATGAATGAGTCCCAATCTCTCTGAAAATATTGAAATATCTAGTTTTGCTGGATATGCGGATATTTATATTTGGTTATATATAACATTTACAGTGATGTAGTTTTAACTTTAGTGAAATTAACTGAATGCACATGTATCCATACTTTGCTCTGTATTCATGAGGTTTACAATGTTTTCTTAAGAATTGTTCCATGTGTAAAAGCTCATTAAAGACATAACTAAATACACATATTTTAACTATTTTTAGAGGCTTGTTTAAACAGCCACAAAATGATTCTTGACTTTTATATTTTCATAGCTTTACTTCAGTAGTGAAAATGCTGTTGTGCTTTCTTTGAGAAAAGAGGATTGCCTGATTAAGGATTATAAGAACTGTGAACATTTTCTTCTTTTACACCAGTTTTGTTTAGTATTTTTCCTATTATGAATGATAGAGTATTATCATTTAAGGGGAATATACATTTCTATTAAAAACTATTGTTTAGTTCACTCAGTTTTTACAGTATTTCATGAGCCTATTTCTGCATTTCTTTATGATTGCAAAAAAACCTCAGTGGATTATGCATTTGGCAGTAAAATGGTGGACATGCCTGAACTTTGATCTCTGATTCCTTGGTAATGATAGGTCTAGGAAGGTATAAAATAACTAAAATTGATGTTTGAAATCAATATTTTATTGTTTGCCATCCAATATTTGAAATGTATACAATACAACAATATATTTTGTAATATATAACAAGCAAAACAAGTATGCTAAAAAAGGGTAAATTTAATTAATATGCATTCCAATATCCAATGTACAAGATGTTAGAAAGATAACTTTGCATTACAGGTGTACAGAAATCTCTTCATCTGTGCTCTGTTTTATCAATTCAGCCAATGAGGACAGTGTACTGTTTGGATCAAGCAAAGCAACAAGAGGAATAGTCACACCTATCTCTTGAAACAAACGATTCTGCAATGTCATGGCCAGCATTGAGTCGATTCCTAATGCAGTGAGCGCAGTTTCATCACTAAAATCATCAGTATCAATGCTGCAAATTTCAGTCAGAATCCCTTTAACATGGTCATCCACTGATAACTGAACATTTATCCTGGAGTTTTCAAGAACTGTGGTGTTTTTCAGTTCTTCTTCCACTAAAGCAGACAGGCGAAACTTTAGAGACACATTCTGAGAGAGAACATGGTTCTTCAGGTTACTGAAATTGAATTTGCAGACCACCTGCTGGGGATTGTTAGTTATCAGGCAGTGCTCTAGTGCTTCATGGATCTCTCTCACATCCATGATCATTAGTCCTTTTGTTTCCAGGAATTTTTGAAAATGATCTTTATTCATTAGCAGGCCCAGTTTAAGGGGTCCCCAATTGATTGACTGGCCTGCAAGTCCAATATTGTGTCGGTAGTGACAAAACATGTCCAGAAAAGAATTAGCTGCTGCGTAGTTAGCTTGTGCTGCATTTCCAATGAATGAGGAGATCGAGGAATAGCACACAAAGTAATCAAGTGTCTGACTGTGCAGAGTGGCAAGGTGAAGATTAAGAGCACCACAGACTTTAGGTTGTAGGACTTTTTGAAAAAGAGATCTATCAAGGGTTTCCAGTAATCCATCGTGCAGCACAGCAGCACTGTGGAACACCCCTCTGATTGGACATGAGAAAAAATGTTTTCCAATCACAGTAATGGCTTCCATCACCTCGTCTGACACAGAGACATCACACTGAAGAGTGATAATTCTTACCCCGTATCTCTTCTGGAGACTGTTCAATTCCTCTTGTACCTTCTCAGATGGTGTACTCCTTGAGAGAGTGGCAATGAATCCTCCACCCCTGTGGGCAATAAACTTAACAGTTTCAAATCCCAAACCAGAGAGACCACCTGTAACTATGTACACACCTTTCTTTAAGAACAGCTGATTTGTTCTTGGAAGCAAAGGGATGGTAGACATCTTGCTCCTAGTGTCATCACAGTTCAGAGCTATCACATCCAGAGTGCTTGCACTGAAATAAGATCCAGACTGCTCAAAAGACTGAGGAGACATACCTTCAGGGGGTACCATCTGAAAAGAACAGCTTTGTATTGATGGCCATGCTTTGTGTAATTGCATTCCCTTTAGCCACTTCTGTAGAACAGCTCCATGTGCCTTAAGACCTGACTTCTGGAAGATTTTGGACATCTCAAGAGTCTGGAAGCAAGTTCTCTCACTATTCCTTTGAATTCCATTTATTGTAGAGTAGCATGGCTCACGGACACCACGTACTGCAATGATGTGATCTGCATTGACAACACTTACAATGTCTGTCAGAAGCAAGGAATCATATGGAGGAAGAATCACAAAAAGAAGACACTGCTTTGTGTTTTGGACTAATCGACTTATTTCAGTCTCTGTAAAAACTCTCCAGCCTGATTTACTTGCTATCAGTGTCAGTAACTTGACCAGGGCTGAGTCACGATCAGTAGAGAAGATGCCCAAATTTTGCTGTTGTTTGGATTTGGGTAACACACACCGCAATATCTCCCAGATTAGGACAAAGTATGAAACACATGGTGCATCCTTTAGAAATGGAAGCCTTTTCATTTTGAAACACACATCTTCTGGGATGATGACTTTGGAAGTTGCTTTTACAGGGTAACAACAGACAACATGGTCTCCCACTTTAATTTTGCTGACATCATTTCCCACTGCTGTAATGGTCCCGCAGAAATCAAGTGCCAGAAGACTGTGGTTTTGTGTTGTGTGCTTGCTCCAATACATCGTCTGACCAAAGTTTAAGTCTGAAGTACTAACTGGGAAATAATCTGAAGAGTGCACACATACCTTACTCAGCTGAACCTCAACATTTTTCCTCTGAATAGTGTGGACTGAAGTCGCTGAAGGCAAAGCTGACAAGCTGGTCATCCTGTAGGGACTGTTTGTCTGCAAAGTGATGTCCTGGGACTGTAGGGTTTTTGACTCAGTCTTCACCTCCCTAATTGTAGTGACAGGAGTACGACTTATCACAGCAGAGTAAACTTTCCCTTTGCTGATGAAGACTTCTGGACACTCTTGGGCTTTGTACGAGTTAAGCACATAAGCCAGTGCTTCTATATCCTCTCTTGACACTGTTGAAAGGTCAATGAGCTGGAAAGAGATGCCTGACAACTCTGCAGCACATGCCCTTGTCATTCCAGATAACACAAATCCAGAACTTATACTTTCAACTGTTCCTTCTGCTGACTTGTATGTAATGACACGGACGGAACACATCTTACTGCAGCTTCTTAGAGACAAAACAACCTGACGGTAAAGTTCACAGCTGTCTAGCAAGGACTCTAGAATGACTTCAGATTTCAGGTGACTAATATTCTGAACACCCCAGATAAACAGGATCTCATCCAGTTCCATGACTGCAGCACTGCATGGGGACCTTAATAGTAATTCTTGGACCTGCAAGGCTAAGTTTTTTGTTAAATCGGGTTGAGGAAGAAAAACTGATTTTGGATGCAAATATGGCTTCAAACCTTTAGCGATACCCAAGGTGTCCTCAAAGACCAATGCCTTGATTCTTCTAGGGAAACTGCTCTCAGCATGAATGCCATCCTTCTGGTTATAAAAGAAACATGATTCCCTGATCGGTGATTGTCTTCCCAGAAAATTAATTCTGACATTTCTTAGCTCAATCAGCACATGTCCATCTTTGTCAGTGAAACAACCACAAACCTCAAAGTAGTCTGGCATTTCTTTAGACAGTCTCATATACATGAACATCTTTTCACGGGGAGGTGCAGATATAACCATACTACCAATAGCAGAGGGAAATCCAGGACGGATGGTGCTAGAGACTAATGCTAAAACTGAGGACATTTGCAAGAAGTAATCTAGGACCACTGGGTGCAAACAATACTCATACAGATGATTGAGTACTCCCGCTGGAATCCTGACACTAGTCACTGCTTCCTTGAATTCTTGTCCATAATGAATGTCACCAAGTTGTTTGAAATTGGGCCCGTACTCAAATCCTACATCATTAAGAGTGCTATACACATCCTTTGCTTCAATGACTGATGGACATCTCTCCAAAACAGCACTGAGGTTAATTGTTTGCTGTTCTATCATAGCTGGACCCCTTTCATGGCTAATGGTGCCTGAGGCATGCACAGTACTAGAGGACTGAACTTGAAATGTGGTTGTGTCCTTGGATGTATCAACTGTTATTTTCAGAGGAGGGCAATTTTTTGTTAGAACAAACAAACTTTGAAAGTTGATTGTGAGCTGAAATGAATTAAGAGGCCTCTTTGGAATAGCAGTTTCCATTACAGATGCGAAGGCTAATTCAACATATAATGCCCCTGGGGCAATGGAGATGCCATTGTTCTTGTGTTCCCAAATGTAGGAGGTAGTACCTGCTGACAGGTTGCACTTGATCACTTTGCCATCACGTTTACTTGGACTTATCAGTGGATGTGGACTGCGAGAGATAGTGTCATTTCCACGTCTTACATCCTCAAAGTATACCTCATTTGTTTGACATTCAAACTGATACTTTGGGAAAGGTATAAGCTTTGTTTCAAACCCTTTGTAGAACTCGTCCCACTTCACATTGACCCCCAACTCAAACAGTTTTGATACTGTGGTGAACATGGTCTCGTGGTCTTTATCTGGATGGACTGAAGTGAGCACTGTAGTGTCATTTCCCAGGATCTCCATGATGTTCCTTTTCAGAGCCCGCCTTGGACCGATTTCCACAAAGACTGTGTTCCTTGTGTTGTTGGAAACTGATTTAATTGCTTGTTCAAATGCAACAGGCTTTCGGATGTTTCTTGCCCAGTATTCACCTGTTACAAAGTCTCCTTGATTACACATCTCTCCTGTTACAGTGGAAAACAGTTCACACTCCATTTCATTCAAAGTTAAATGGCCGATGCTGTCTTTGATTTGGCCTAGTATAGGCTCCATCATATGACTATGGTAGGCAGCAGGAACATCCAGGACATGAAGGAACAGGTTCTTGCTCTTAAACGACTGAAGCTTTTGGTGAACATTATCAATAGCTTCTTTATCACCTGACAGCACACATGACATAGGACTGTTCACAGCAGCTAGACAAATCTTTCCTGAGTATGTAGGGAGGATTTCCAGAATATTTGGGACAGCAATGTTACCAATGACCAGCATCCTCCCACCCGTCACTTTTGTCTGCAGATTACTGCGATGGTAGACGACCTTTACTGCATCCTCAAGAGACAGCAGACCAGAGCAATGAGCTGCAGCAACCTCTCCCACCGAGTGTCCAAGAACAATATCCGGCCTGATGCCCCAGTGCTTCAGAAGGTGAACAACTGCAACCTGGATTGCAAAGAGAAGTGGCTGGACAACATTTGGTTTAGAGAAATCTTCATTGTCATAGCTGCTTGCGATCTTTTGCAAAATACTGGTGCATCTGAATTTCTGGAAATAGTTTTCCACCTCTTTGACTTTGTCCCTAAAAACAGGTTCTTCTTTCAGTAGCTGCTTACACATTCCCCTATAAGTAACGCCATTTCCACAAAATACAAAAACTAACTTTAGGTCCTGCTTTATTGGGGCTAATTTCTTGTTCATGCTAGCTTCGAGTAGTGCTTTTAACTCTGACACAGATGATGCAGTGAAGACTTTCCTAAATTTGTGTCTCCTGTGGCTTCTTCTGCAGGCAGCTGTATAAGCAAGAGCTTGAAGATCAATGGTCTCATCTACTGAAATCCTCTGATACATGTCCGCAATGCACAACTGAAGAGACTGATCCGTGGCTGCAGACATTGGAAGCAGTTTTAGGGGTTCAAGATTGTGGCTCTCGGAGGCTGTAGCATAAACATACTCGCTGATTAAGGCATGGGCATTGGTGCCACCAAACCCAAAGCTGTTTAATCCAGCCATCCTTTTCCTTGATCCAGAGTATAGCCATTTCTCAGCTCTAGTGGGGATTTTAAGATTGAGAGCTTTAGCATCTATGCTGGAATTTTGTGCTGAGTAGAACACAGAGGGGACAATGATTTCGTGCTTCATCATTAACAGAATCTTTATGAGTCCTGCAACACCTGCTGCAGATTCTGCATGTCCAATGTTACTCTTAACAGAGCCAATAAACAGAGGCCCGGAGTTTGAAGGTCTTGCTTTGGCGATGACTTTTGATATACTTCCAGCCTCAACTGGATCTCCTGCGGGTGTTCCAGTCCCATGAGCTTCTACATACTGGACATTTACTACATAATTATCTGAGGAGTAGATCATGTGAAGTAGAGCCTCCTGTTGGGACATGGAGGGTTTGGTGATCGGTGTGACCGTGTGGCCATCTTGGTTTACGGCAGTCTTATTCACAATGCCCCAAATATGATCAAAGTCCTCAAGAGCCTAAAAAAGAGAATTACCAGATTTACTTCCACAAACAATTAATTGAATTTATTAAAAAAATTATAAACCATAACTGAATGCAATATCAATATTATAAACAAGATTAAAAAAACTAAAATAGCTACCTTTTTCAAAGGCTTCAGTAGGACTATACCACATCCCTCCCCTCTGCCATACCCGTCTGCAGTACGGCAGAATGGTTTGCTTGTGCCTTCAGGTGAGATCATCTTTGCCTTGCTGAGGGCTACAAAGACTCGAGGCTCCAGGATGCAGCTGACCCCTCCACACAGAGCCATTTCACAGTCCCCTAGAGATTAAGTAAAACAAGGATGATTAATAATATGAATGTCAAGCAATGAACCCCTCCACACAGAGCCAGTTCACAGTCCCCAAGAGATTTGGTAAAACAAGGATGATGTAAATGTCAAGCAATGAACTTTAAAATTAAAATAGTATAATTACCTTGTTTGATTGCCTGACAAGCAGAGTGAAGGGCTACTAGGGATGAAGAACATGCACTATCGATGGCAAAAGAAGGTCCAGTCAGATTAAAGACATAGGAAATTCTGTTGGCAGCTATGCTCATAGCTGTTCCTGTGCCGTTATAGTGAGTTATTGTGCTGGGACAGTTGTTCAAAAGTGTTTCATAGTCCCTGTTCATAAGACCTGAAATCAAACACAATATATGGTTTCAGTATCTTAAAAACAGCCAAAAGTTAAAATGTGATTTACGTGTACTAGATGTATTACCTATGTAAACTCCTGTTTGGGTTCCGCTCACTTTTTCCAAGGGTATCCCAGCATCCTCTAGAGCTCGGTATGCACACTGCAGCAACAGTTTCTGCTGAGGGTCCATGTAATCAGCTTCAGCCTCACTGATGCCAAAGAACTTGTGATCAAACTCATTGAATCTGAAATAAGACACACATTTTATTACTTTACCATTTCCCTTTTTTAATTAACCATAAACCTCAAATGTATCATCATGAACTGATTATTCCCACCCTTCAATGAGAGCAGCTTTGGTCGTCTGTGTTTTTCCTGGTTTACTCTCATCAGGATGAAACCACTCTGATGTATCAAATCTTTCATCTTGAATCTCTACCACACAGTTCCTGCCCTCCACAAGAACTTTCCAGAAATTATCAACTCCCTCACCTGTGAAGGTATTTGAGAAGTCATGCAAATGCAAAAAAACATGTCACAAAGTGTAGATGTCACAAAGTGTAGATCAAGATAATAATTAAACAACATATCTACCTCCTGGGAAGTTGCATCCAATTCCAATGATCGCAATATCCTCATCCATTTTGGCATTGTTGTTTTTTTTTCCTTCAAATTATCATTTTATTTTGCAGTCTCTTCAGAAAAAATAATTATCTGAGCTCAGCTGGTCTCCTCATGGTTGTGACCAGTATTTGTCAGTTCCCTACAAAGTCTAGGCAGTTTTATAAAGCCTTTCACAGCTGAAAACCAATGGGAAAACACATTTCTTTCAACAAAGGGTCTTTAAATGTCCAATACTTCCTCTTGTAACAAAACTCTATAATTACAGACTTGGATAGAGATGTAAAACACTGATTGCAGTTTCCCTCACTCAAAACAACAAAGCTATTGTCTCAAAGCTATTGGGGTGAAACTCTAATTCATGATTGACTTTAATTGACTTCAATAAAGGAACATATAGCGAATGATGAGAAGGCAAAACCTAAATGTGTGTAGACCACTAATTTTAAATAATAAGATTTTTATTTTACACACCTAACCTGATACCAGTGATTATCAGACTGAATGGTTTACTGCCACTCTTTTATTTTATAAGACATTAAACGTAATTTATTAACCTAAATCCCAGCTTTATATTCTTACTTTCAGGAAATGACAAGGGAATAGCCTTTATTTGTGTATTGTATTTAGTCACATCCATGTTCATTTCTGGTTGAGAGAAATGGAAATAAAGATGGTATTAATTTCAAAAGCAAGCACACTAATAATTTTTCAAACACACATATATACAGGGCTGTCACCTGAGCCGTTTAAACACACATGCAGGCAACCCAAATGTGAAAGATGATAGCAACAGGAGGCTTTTAGCTACCCCTGGAGTACTCAAATAAATAACTTAAAGAACAAGATCAGTATGTATAAAAGGTCCAGCGGAAACATTCTACAGTACTCCAAGTTAATTGTTTAGATTTGCATTTACAGATATAATTATTCTATAGCTGTGGATGCACAAATAAAATGGACATTCTGAAGTCAAGGATTCATTCTGAAGTTCATAATTGAACAATCTGTACTATTGTGATTACAGAAAATGAGACATCCTGATTTAGACAGAAGCCCACTGGCATTTGATTTCAAGGAAAATGCCCCATTTATGAGTTAAAAGTTGCTTTGCTTTCTGCTTTTCTCCATTTCTTAAAATAACAAATGCTTCAATTTGATGACTGGGTAACAAAGAATAGGATGAATAAAGCAAGTTTAACATAATTTTCCTGTTATATACTTTGCTTCCAAGCAAAATATTTACGGTTTAACTGATTAGTAGCAATTTACATTGGTTCACAGCTTATGCATATGTACTTTTGGCATCAATTTACCGTCTCAAATTAATAGGACATATCTGAATTACAGTTAACTTCTGTGTCTGTTTGAAAGCCAATGTGCTGCCTGAAAATGAGAGAAGGCTGGAAAGTCTTGCTTATTACAGATGCTTATATTTACAGGTAAGGTTGTAAGATTGTAGCTTAAAATGTCTCTGTTAATCCAGGACTTAATCATCTGGGTTCCAGCGACTTTCCCTCCAGGATCATCTGAATTTCCTTTGCATCCAGAGTCTCATAAGTCAGCAGGGCATCTGCCAGCAGCTTGTGTTCTTTGCTGTACATCTTAAGTAGCTTCTTTGTCCTTTCATATGAGCTCTGAGAGAAAGAGAAAATGAGGAGGCTGAATTTCCACAATCATCATATCAAATATCACTGACAAACAAACACTAAAGACCTACCTGCAACAGGACCCTGACTTCCTGTTCTACAGCAGCCCGGGTCTCTGGGCTATGGTTTGCCAGGTCATTATAGGTCATGACCCCCAGCTGGTCAAAGCAAAGAGAGTTGAGTGAACTGCAGTTACAGGCACAACAGTAATTCAACAAAGGCTTCACACAAGTTTCTGATTACGACAGGATCCTGACGTTAAGGATGGGTGAATGTGTGTGTAGTTTAGACCCTGCATGTGCGCTGCTCATTTTTGGAAATTGAGTATGAACTGAGTGCTGGAGAAGGGATTAGGATGAAACAAAGATTTAAGTCTGGAATGTGAGCGCTCACACCACTCTAATGGCTTTTAAACACGTGGAACGACTCAATGGCTTCACCAAATCACTATTTGCTTCTTTTTGAATACATTAAATAATTATTTTCACTTGAAATGTGATCTGATGGAGATGGGGAGTTTTATTTTTCCTCTAAAATGGAAACTAATCCTGGAAACAGTTGAAATCATTTTGGAAAATTCT
The DNA here is from genome assembly GCF_024679245.1 of Pseudorasbora parva. Lineage (NCBI taxonomy): Eukaryota > Metazoa > Chordata > Actinopteri > Cypriniformes > Gobionidae > Pseudorasbora > Pseudorasbora parva. Next base: position 7,238,416 of record NC_090195.1, read on the forward strand.
GACATAAGATTAGAACTACATGTTGTTTAGGTAGCCAGTTTGAAACAATGTCTATGGTAACATCCTAAACTGTAAAATGACCATAAATAACTACGCAGATTTGACAAAATCTAAAATATTTAGAAAATGATAAACCTCATATGTCAGCCTAATAAATTGTATTTTAGTTAAATAAATAAAACTCCTCGGATATGTCCAAAAGTACATTAGTAGCTAAAATATTTAATATTTGTAGTGTTTCATTTGATTTTGATTTTGGAATACATGAACTTTATTTAAAAATATATTTTTAAATGTATTAGTTTTTAATCAATTCACAAACCCCAGTTTGGGAAACTCTTGCCTAAATTATGAAATCTTTTCTAACTACATACTGTAAGAAAGAAAAAAGAAAAAAAAAGAAGTAACATTAGTTTTCACCTTGTCACTCATTCCAAACCGTGTCACCATCATCTGTGCTATTTTAGTGGCTCCATCAAAATCACTGGATGCTCCTATAAAATAAACAAATAAACTGTGATGTTGATATTTCCAAGAATACAACCGATAGCAAGGATTAGTTAGGATTACTTCTCACCGGTGGTGATGTGATCATTTCCAAACACCAGTTCCTCAGCGACTCTGCCGCCCATACTGATGTCCATCTGAGCCAGCAGCTGGGCCCGTGTCTCACTCCAGCGATCGTTCTCTGGCAGCAAGGATACCTGAGAGTGACCAGAGAAACAATAAAAGCATCACAACAGGTTTATCAAAATCTAGCGAAAGACAAAACGATTTGATTTTTTGACAAAATGATTTTTTCTGAATCTTCAGTTTAAAACACTGGAAAAAGTAGCAGAAACACCCAATAACGGCATTGGTTATGCACGTTGTAGTCTTTGAGAAAAACAAGAAAAATCGTGTGATTTATTTTTGTTCAATTTACCCTTTTTTATGACACTTGCCCACATTCAAGTGTTGATAAAAAAAAGAATGTATGAAGCTAGAATAAAAAACAAAATTCCCTTCAAAAGAAAGGACTTTTTTTTGATATATTGTTGTTGTTGTTGTTGTTTTTTTAAACACTGGCGGGGAAATAGTTAATATTCCGCCCTATATTGATAATTATATTATTGATGATAACTAAAAAAAAATTTGATATTAAAATTATATACAATTTTGTTTAAATATATTACAAATTAAACACAAAAAAACAAAACCTACAATCTGTAATTTTACATTCTTATAATTTTCAATAATTTATTTCAAGAATATAACTTTTTTTATTATAAACATTTAATATAACAACATTATAAATGTATAGTACTAGAATAACATAATGTACAGTTAACATGAATATTCATTTAGAGATTTGATAAAGATTAAAAACTTATTTATAAATTATTATTAAGTGAATGTTAGATGATAGCAACCTAAAACTAAATTCAAAAATATATGAAATGAGCATGCACAATTAAATATTCAATATCGACTGATACTGATAAATTAAAAACATTTATAACATCGGCTAATAAACTTGTCTTCTTTGTTAGATAATCTGGGTAATGTTGGGGGGTATTTAGAAAATGAAAATGAAAAATGCTATAAAAAAGTGGGATACTTAACGTTATAATAGAACAGTGAGACCAATTATTACTCACATGTCCCAGCGAAGGGCCACGTGGCATGATGGTAGCTTTGTTGATGGGCATGGCGTCTTTGGTGTAATAAGCAACTATAGCGTGTCCTGACTCATGATAGGCTGTGATCATCTTATTTCTCTTGTCTATCTCCACACTCCTGCGCTCTGGGCCTAGACAGTAAGAGAAGAGGATTTTAGGAAAGAATCTCTTTGCACAAAGCACTAATCCCCATCACATGCTGCAGAGACTAAGCTGTCCAGCGCTACTGTCCTCACCCATCAGGATCTTATCCTTCGCAAACTCCAGCTCCTTCATGGTCACCAGGTCCTTCCCATCGGCTGCTGCTTTCAGTGCCGCCTGGTTCACCAGGTTCTCCAGTTCAGCTCCAGAGAAACCCACTGTTCCCCTGGCAATGATCTCTGCATCAACAGCTACAAAACGCAAGAAAAACGATTCTTTTATTGGATTGTCCTATTTGAGAATCTTTGGGAACATATTTGGTTTCTCTTAATAATTCTTACCAGAATCCACTTTAATTTTTTTCAAATACCACTGCAGGATTTCAGTGCGTCCCTTCACATCTGGTCTTGGGACAGTGACCTGCATGTCAAACCGGCCTGGCCTCACCAGAGCACTGAAACACACATCACCAAGAAGATGATTATATTAAAGGCAGATTATATTAGTAACAGTAAACTGTTAACTAGAGTTACTGAAATCATAATAGTGCCCATCAGAGAAATATATGTCAAGTGATTCAAATCAAAACTACCTGCTACATGTTTCATGTGAAATCCAGAGTCATATATTCTTGGATGAAGATGAATGATGATAGGATTTGTGGTTGTTGCATTGATGTTGACAGTTTTTTTTTTTTTACAACCCTAAAGTTTTTTGAGATGAATGCCTACACGTTAAAAAATGTGGCTGAAGAAACCTACTTGTCCAAAGCTTCAGCAAAGTTTGTAGCTCCAATCACAATGACCCCTTCGTTGGGTTTAAATCTGAAATCATCAAAATACTAAAATAAGACCCCAAATTCTTTCAAAAAGAAGAAATGTAAAAAAAAAAAAAAAAGCCATGGACTCACCCATCCATCTCAGCGAGCAGTTGGTTGATGGTCTGTCGTGAGTACGGGTGCATGGGAGACTCGATTCTCTTGCCTCCTACACTGTCAAGCTCGTCAATAAATATTACACATGGTGCACTAGCTTTGGCCTCCTCTGTGAGAAAAAAAACAGCAAAAACATTTGTTAAAGCGGTCATGAATTGAGAAATCAAATTGATGGATCTTTTGACATAAAAGTCAAATATCCAGTTAGTTTCAGATAAAATATAAAACAGCTTTTATTGAAACCAAGCTCAGAAAACGACTTGTTTCGGATTTTGTCACATTGTTACGCATAGTGCAACAAGACAAAAGACAGACTACAAAAGAAGATCAAACACAGGATCACTCCAGCAACAAAACGATAGGCTTACAAGACATTTTGTGTAAAAAAATAGTCTTTGCATTGCCATCCTTGTGATCCTAACATTAAGAAAGTGTGGATTGTTTTTAATAAAGTAAAACACTGTTTGTTTCTTTGCTTTATTTTACTGCAAATTCGATTTTGAAACAGACAGTTTGAAGCAGGCTGAAAATAAAAAGATGATGCAGTGCCAAATACACTGGATCCGTCAGTGATATTGCAACACACAGGCGTGTGTAACAGTGTTGTTACCATGTGTTACTATTGCTTTGTCTTTTACAGATCGTTGGATATATATGGAAGAAAGCACACAGAGAATATTGTTTTGATCCAAACCATTCCCTGTAATCCTGAACAAAAGCTTCAGTGAGTGACATCTGTAGTAAATTAAAACACGACACACGAATAGGATGAACTATGAATAGCCTATAAGAATGACAGTGTGACAAAAAATGGTACATTCATGCATAATTCTGTTTTTACACAAAACCAGTGGCGGAACTAGACTTTTATGGCCGCGGAGGTGACCAAGGCTACATAGAGCTGGAAAGAATGAGTTTAATACTTATTTGTTTTCATTGTTTGTTTTGACCCATGTAACATTGTATTTAAAAAAAAGCTACCAAAACTGTAGATACCAGTAAAATTTTACAATTCTTGATTACAACTGAGAATCCACAGAAAAAATTAAAAGCCTAATAACAATTTTAAAACATTATTTAATACAAGTGAAGAATCACCAATACAATAAGAACAGTGCTAAGAATTAAGTGTTTTCTCAAATTTCAGGTCTAACAAATAATTCAGGTACAGAAATTGAATAATTAAACATAAAATAACATTGCATAATCTTCACTGTATCAATTAAATATAGATGAATGCATATTAAAGCCTGCTATAAAAGTTATTCAGTCAAGATCAGTGGGTTCTTTGATTAACTTTAATGACAGGTGGCAGGAGGTAGACTATAGGCTGCAGTCACTTTAAGACCAAATGCACAATATTTAATCCAATTTTGACACGCATACGATTTCTTTGCACTGCAACTCTGCAATTGTGCACGACCCCCTTTATTCGTCTGTTTGGAAACTAATTCTCTTAATCAACATGAAAAGATGAACAATGTGCCACACTGCTGCTCAAAATAAATGCTTCTTTCAACAGGAGGTGAATTTGAAGTAGCGTCCTAAATTTTGGCTTCGACCCTGCACAAAACACCCCAAGTCATCCTTTGTCAATTATAACTGTAAGTACTTAAATTTTATTTTAACCAAGACTTGTAAAGCAAATGTAATACGCATGTAAACATATGTTTCACATGGTTGGCAAATGTTTTGACTATGTAACGAGATCGGAAGTTTTCAAAGCAATTCTACGCGTGTAATGGCGGGGATGTTGAAGATTATTAGTTATACTTTATTTCACCGTGTCATTGTTACAGTGTAATTATATATTGAATAATGTAAATTAACTTCATGTGCTTACTATTATGTTACGGTAGGATTAGAGTTTGGTTGAGGGTTAGTTTCATGTAATTATGCATAATTTACTGTTATTACTATGTAAGTACATGTAACATATGTAACAAGGACACTGTAAAAAAAAAACGTTACCAATTATTTTAATATGCAAAAGTGTTACCCAATCATATCAGTGGGTGTTAACTTACAAGTCTTGAATGCAGTGTGTTTGTTGTGATGAAAACATTCAAAAGAGAGGGTCAAAAACATGATAGACAATAGCTTATTACTTCTAAATAAGGATGAATTTTGACGTTAAAAAAAAAAAATCTTGATAAGATTACAAGCGGACCACAGAGAGCATAATTGTTTTTAAATGCAGTTCATGATCCTTTTAAAGTAGGTAAGGAAGTAGCTAAAGTAGTGGTTTTTTACAGCATGAGCATTATGACTATATCGAGGGATATTGAGGGAGACTATGTTTCCCTCAAAAGACTCACTGAAAAGGTTCCTGATGCGACTCGCTCCAACTCCCACAAACATTTCGTCAAACTCTGACCCGGAGGCGTAGTAAAAGGGCACGTCTGCTTCACCTGCCACAGCTCTGGCCAACAGGGTTTTTCCTGTTCCTGGAGGTCCCACAAGCAGGATACCTGAAATGCACATCCAGATTAGACCTTTCTACAAAATTAAAAACAAAAGAATGACCATAGGCAAAAGTGTTGAATTTCACCTTTGGGAAGTTTACCGCCAAGCACAGTGAATTTCTGAGGGTTTCGCAAAAACTCGACAACATCCTGAAGTTCGTTCTTGGCCTCCTCTACACCTTTCACATGTTCAAAGGTAACATTTTTCATTTGAACAGGGTCCACGGCTGAATCCAGACCAGAGGTGGTGCGAAAACGAACTAAAGTACACAGATGAAACGAACATACTGCATTCGAATGATCTCATCAGAACGCAAAAATACAATTGATCCTTTATTATAAAAACTGCAGAAGAAATTCAGCTGCAGTCAATGATCGGTCAATATATTTCAGGCAAACAAATATAAGGAATTTATAAAATGGGAAACAAACCAGTGTCGGAAAACGATCCTTTACCCGAGAAGAAAGGGCTTCTGGACACACCATACAAGCCAACAAGAAGTAGGGCAAAAATAATCAGACGTGTCCTCTTCGCAGAGTCTGTTAGAAACGCAAAAAGTAAGAATGAAGTTCCTGCCGCAGGCACATTTTTACTATTAAACATATATACATTTAATATATCACCTTGATTCCTCCGTGTCAATGCCTGAGCCTTCATGAAGCCCTCAGTGAAGCCAGTCTTAAAAGCATCCTGGTGAGATTCTGACAAGTTATTCTGTTTCAATAACTGTTCAAAACTCCCCGTGTCTTGCTTTTCCTTCATTAGGAGGCCCTGAATAGGACAGGAATAGGTTAATCTCTCAGATATAACCTGTTGTATATCTGAGAGCATACCTGCATGAATTAATATTTCATCAGTGTCATGCAGCTCACTCACTTTCATAAAGACTGGCGTATAATTCTCTGCTTCTCCTGGAGCTTCAGAACCAGACAGCAGACGTCTGGCCTTGGACCTCATCGTCTTGAAACCTCTGTTTTGGACCCATACTAAGCATGAAAACAAACAAACCCAGAACTCAATCCATACAGTGGCTAACAGCATGTAACTGTGTAAAGGCCCTGTTCACACTAAGAACAATAAATATAACTATATTAGCATCCGCATCAATAGATGATGAAGTTTATTATAAGCAGCATGCACAGTTATATTACCTGCCACTTTAAATGCTCAAGCTCTATAAGATAGAGTGGATTCTTATTGGTTGTAATCATTTTTATTGTTTATCAGGTGATAAAAATTGTTCTGAAAGTGATTCCAGTGATATTGTTACAGCTGTGGTGTGGACTGGGCCTCTAATTCTTTATATTTTGGTAATTTGTATATAAAGATTACATTGCAGATGGTGCAGATCTACGCAGGCTGTCTGGAGGGGGCTGGAGTTTTGCCTGTGAAACACCGGAGAGCCATAGAGTCCAGTGTGTTTGTGAGAAAACCCTGTGGTAAGATATACAATTTACATTACACAACAAAGTCAAGAATAAATCACTTAACTGACAACAAAATGGGCCTTTAGTTTCCAAAGTACAAGACTTTTCTCACAGTGTCTGAAATGGTTAAAGGGTCAGTTCACCCAAAAATAAAAATTCTGTCATTCATTACTTACCCTAATGTTGTTCGACACCCCATCTTCAGAACACAAATTAAGATATTTTTGTTGAAATCCAAAGTTTTGAAGTTACAAAGTTTCGAACGTTTATGAATCAGCGGATTGATTCATGATTCGGATCACGTGTCAAACTGCCAAACTGCTGAAATCACGTAACATTTGCGATCTGAATCATGAATCGATACACTGATTCATAACATTCAAAACTTTGTTTTGAAATCGGACCATCACTATATAAGTCGTTATTTAGGGGGTTTTTGTGCACAAAAACTATTCTCGTTGCTTCATAAAATGATTGTAGAGCCACTGTAGTGAGATGGAGTTTTTAACAACGTCTTTAGTGCCTTTATGGGTCTTGAGAGACAAAATGACATTGGTGTCATGAAGGCCTGAGCCATTGGATTTCAACACAAATATCTTCATATGTTTTTTCTGAAGATGAACAGAGGTCTTACGGGTGTCGAACGACATTAGGGTAAGTAATTATTGACAGAATTTTCATTTTTGGGTGAACTAACCCTTTAATTAAAAGATTCAGTATATCTAAACTCCTTCTTTCTGAGAGCCTCTCAGCTCTGATTGGTCAGACGGCCCAGTGTGTTGTGATTGGTTGACCGCTTACAGTGCATGTTGGAAACTAAAGGCTCTATGATCATATCTGAATTTCAGCTCCGGGTCTTCCTCAGCACTTGTAACGATGGCATCAGTTATAATGTATCAATTTGAGCCAGAGTCCTCATCCTTTGGAAATGCACGCAAAGTGGATTTGCTTTCGCAGAGCTGAAAATAGTGTCTTCTAGCAATGTCGACAACGCAAAACAAACTCTCCCAGGCCTCAGCTAAAACTACAGTGTTTGAGCGTCAAAGTAGACATTGTTCACATTCAGTCAATGAAGATCATATGCTGCCTGGCATTAAGCAAATTTATTACAAACCTATGTAGCTTCATACAGGAAGTAAGACTGAAATTACTGACCACTCGTTTTGGGCAGTTCAGAATCAGCTCTTTCTTTTGGGAGATGGCAAGTCAATTTACCCTTGATCTTTGAAATTTTGCAGACCCTAGCAGCGATATTACACTGTACATTTAAGGTGATATCCAAAAAAGTAGGTACTTTAAGACTGGAAAGTTGTTGGAAATCAGAACACTTGTTGGTGTACAAAATTTCACGGGTAATATAGTTATCTACTTAGTATTCAGGTACAGTAGGTTAGAAATAATGGGAAAAAAATTGCTGTGAAGCTGGAACAACTTATTTTGTAATTCATCAACAGCACAATGTTGACAAAGATGTGGTCGCATAAACATATTCTGTAAGGGAATAAAGCGAATGATTGCGCTACCAACAATTCCGAGACACAAAAATACTTTAAAATATGATAACACTATATGTTGTGGCTAACCTTACCATATTTGTTTTGGAAGAAGGAGGGGGCAGAAATGTGAGATGTTCTCCATGCTGTTGAGTTTTGAGCAGCGCTGGAGATGGATTTCTCTTCTGGATCTTTAGAAGGCAGCAGGTGTTCCAGAACATCACTTACATGACTGAACCTCAGCTCTGACAGACCCAGGTCCTTCAAGCTTAATTTGGGCTGTAAAACAAGCAAGTTAGACCCATGAAGCCCAGTGGAAACCATTGTTATTGGTGGTCTTTTTTATTTTATCGTTTTAATAATTTTGTTGCTTTTTGTTAATTTTTCTAAATTTTCTATTATTTTTTGTAATGTCTGTATAGTTTTTTAGTAATTTTTTATTTATTTTATTTTTGGTTGAGAAATGAGAAAAAGAGAAATTTTGCCTTGGTAATTAGCTGAAATTAAATAAGTTGACGGTTTTTTAAAAATATTTTATTTCAGTAAATGCTTACTTTATTTCAAGCTATAATAACCTTGGCGTAAACATGAACTCTAACATGCACGTGCTATAAACGTGTGTGCGGTTTCTGTGGCTGTCATACCTCACTGAGAAGAGGGTCGTGTTCAGGTGAAAGGTCTCTTTGTAGACTCTGCACCGATGCAGTTACGGTCGAGTTGGCTGAACTCTTCAAGTACTGGACCACATTGATTAGATGGGTCAAAGGCACTGTTCCCTAAAAAAAGTACATTTTGGTCATGTTGCATAAATTGGTGTGGAGAATACTGGTTAGCAAATGAAAGAATAAAACTGTTCCAGTCATAGCAATAAATATAATAGTCACAGACACTGATAAGCTCTCTATGTATGAATGATGTTGATCTGTAGGTCAGTTATGTCACTACTGACATTCTATTATAGACTACACATCCTTCATTTTTCCCCTTTAGACACAACACACTCGGTGACCTTATTTTACACACTGTTGTTGTATAACCAGAATAAAGGTAATATTACATAATAATGTCGTCAGAAAATGAAAATGTATGAAATATAATACATAGAGAATATATAATTGTATGTTCTCAATCAACAGTGAAGAAAAACAAAAGAAAACAGTAACAGATGGCTTGATGTAAATAAGATGATGTAATCTGTTTGAGGGTCAGAATGTGTCAGAAATAGGCTGTTATTAAAATACATTTTCAATCGCATACAATAATATTGGTTTAATCAGAAATACTTGGTTTACAAGATCGAATGTTGTGGAAAGCCCCATACACACTGTTTTCTCTTTCTCGTTCATTTTAACTCTCTACAGTCACACATTTATTCACAAAAAGGCATTTGACGACTACTATTTAAAACAATGAAATACCTTCATACCTGCGACTGAAAGGTTGTAGGCAGAGAAAACATATTTTGCTTAGATTTCGTTGAGGGGTTTTCTTTTGCTCCTGTCAAATCCGCTGCTGTTCTTTTAGGCTAAGACAGCCGGTGTTGTTAATCTCACCGATGACTCTATTCTTCCCTTTCTAAACGAAAACACAGCGTTGTTAAAGTCAGCGAAATAATCGCCGTTACGTGAGCTTCACTTCTTCTGTGGTTATCTAAACCAGAAATCGTTCTTTAGTGCCGCCTGCTGGACCTGACTGTCTTCTTCTTCTTTCAGCTGTTTCCTTCAGGGGTCGCCACAGCGAATAATCTTCCTCCATCTAGTCCTATCCTATGTATCCTCTTCTCTCGAACTGACTACCTTCATGTCCTCCTTCACTACATCCATAAACCTCCTCTTTGGTCTTCCTCTCGACCTCCTGCCTGGCAGCTCAACCTCAGCATCATTTTAACAATATATTCACTCTCCCTCCTCTGAACATGTCCAAACCATCTCAACCTGGCCTCTCTAAACTTTGTCTCCAAAACATCTCACATGTGCTGTCCCTCTGATGTACTCATTCCTGATCCTATCTATCCTCGTCACTCCCAAAGAGAACCTCAACATCTTCAGCTCTGCTACCTCTTCCTCCTGTCTTTTCCTCAGAGCAACTGTCTCCAAACCATACAACATCGCTGGTCTCCACTACTGTCCTGTACATCTTTCCTTTCATTCTTGCTGGTACTCTTTTATCACACAACAGACCTGACATTTTTCTCCACCCATTCCAACCTGCCTGCACAAGCTTCTTCACCTCTTTTCCACACTCCCCATTGCTCTGGACTGTTGACCCTAATCCTGCACCTTCTTTGCCTCTTCTCCCTGTAACCTCACTGTTCCACTTGTTTCTCTCTCATTCACACACATGTATTTTGTCTTGCTGCTGCTAACCTTCATTCCTCTTCTCTCCAGAGCAAACCTCCACCTCTCTAGACTTTCCTCCACCTGGTCCCTGCTCTGGCTACTGCTGGACTTAACGGTTAGGCGGAAAATTGTATTTCACAAAATGTTTAATTACCCTACTTTTTTATTTTATTTTTTATTATTAACAATTGCGCAATGGCATTACATAATAATGCACATAACATGAAATTCCAAACGTCAGATCTATCTATCTATCTATCTATCTATCTATCTATCTATCTATCTATCTATCTATCTATCTATCTATCTATCTATCTATCTATCTATCTGTCCGTCCGTCCGTCCGTCCGTCCGTCCGTCCGTCCGTCCGTCCATCATCTATCTATCTATCTATCTATCTATCTATCTATCTATCTATCTATCTATCTATCTATCTATCTATCTATCTATCTATCTATCTATCTATCTATCTATCTATCTATCTATCTATCTATCTATCTATCACAGTAAAGCAAGTCAAATAATCTCTCTTTAGCACCATCTAGTGGCCTTGCAGCGCAAATCCCCGGATGTACAGGCTCGGTCTTTGCGGTCTTTGCCTGTATAAAAGCATAGTATTATGGTATTTCTTATTTATATAATAACGCACCACTATGGAAAAAATGCATATTTTTTAATGATAATATACAATTACAATATAACTAAACGGGTCTTTTGGAAAGCTGTGAAAACGTAATTTTTACGCGATTGTTTAGTTTTACTTCCGGGTTGTTTAAAGACCCTACAATGATGAGTGGATGGGCTAGAAAAAAAAACTTTATTATTCAATCTCAAATTAAACCCATCTTGACAAATATCATTATGCTGTAAGAGGCCTGTTTTTCAAACTGTATCCGTCAGTAAAGCAGTCAAAATAATTATGATATAATTAAAAACACTACAGTATTAATACGCAAATTCTACTGTCTTTCTTACTTAGTATATATTACTTATATAATCTAGTAACCTAATGTGAATTTATAAACTCTTAAAATCCCCATTAATTAAATACACACAGGACGTGCAAAATAGTCACCCATTTTGATTTTAAATCACTTCAGTTTGTGATTATATATATATATATATATATATATATATATATATATATATATATATATATATATATATATAAAATCGTAAGTTAAATACAGCTGGCAATGTACTTAAAGCCTTTTGTCATCGCGCATTAAAGCACTTCCGCTGTGTACCACGCGATTGACTCACTGGTAGTTGCATCAGGCAGATTACAAGCAGCCGCTCGTTTTTTTCGACGACGATTTATAAAATAACAACAAATCTGAGCAAGTATCTCCAAACGGCATTTATCGCCGGCATCTTTCATCTGTTAAAGTAATCGCAGTAATATCGCATGTCCAATATACAGAACCTCCAGTCCTTCGGTAAGTTGCACGAGTTTACAAACGGACATCTTGAGCATTGTGTTGTTTGGTGTCTGCACAAATGTATCGATACGATATCGTTATTTAAATGCTTGCTGCAAAAAACAGCAACAAACAAACCTTCAAAAAACAAACAAACAAAACATTCGCATGCCTGGGAAAGCTCATTGGGGAAATATTGGTGTCTTTAATTATTTTATTTTTTTACTTCGGTAAAACTCATGTTAGCACAATCCGTATACAGTACAAAAATACATATTTCCGTTGTTCAAAGAGGTTCTTTATGGTAGAAGGTTCTTTGGATTCTTAATATGCTTAACAATAATAATAATAAATATTTTTTTTAAAAACGATTCTTTTAGATGTTTCCTAAAGTTCTTTGTGGAAAATAAAATGGTGGTTCTTCTATGACATCACCGTGAAAACCCCCTTTTGCAACCTTTAATTATTCTTTGGTAATTCACGGTTTCAATCGTGTGGCAAAGGGATAGTTGACCTAAAAAAAAAACTATTTACACTCAAGTTGTTCTAAACCTTTGAGTTTCTATGTTAAACTAAATGTTTTTAGGAATCGTTGGTAACCAAACTTTTGCATGCCCATCGACTTCTCTTATTGACTTTTCTCGATGTTCTCATGCTATGGATGTCAATAAAGACCAACAACCATCGGTTAAAAATATTCTTGAAAAATCATCTCGTGTTCAGCAGGACAAAGAAACTCATACAGGTTTGGAACAACTTGAGGGTGAGTAAATGGATGACAATTTTTTTTGGGTGAACTATCCTTTTAAAAACCTGACTGTTCAGCCTTTGCTTAAAGGGATAGTTTAACCAAAAATACATTTGTCATCCATTTACTCACCATCAAGTTGTTCCAAACCTGTATGAATTTCTTCTGCTGAACACAAAGGATATTGTGAAGAATGTTGGCAACTAACAGTTAATGGACCATCCATAGACTTGCATAGTTTATTTTCTTACTATAGAAGTGAATGGGGTCCACCAACTGCTTAGTTCCTCATACTTCAAAATATCAGCTTGTGTTCAACAGAAGAAATAAACTCAGTTTGGCGCTGTTTTGGGTTAACTTTTTGGCAGTAAAATGTATAGGTATGCATTTATAGGCTTAAAAAAATAGTGTGTATGTATACACGCACACAATCACTCCCTTTCAGATTTAGCTCTTTATGATCTGACTTGATAAATTCCCATTGTGCAAATTGAGCTCAGGCTTGCTCATTGTGGTAGTACATAACCTGAGGCTGCGAGATTTGTTTCTTGTAACAAAGACTGAAGTGTTTCATTGTTTCTCCATAGATCCCTTTGCTGATGCAACTAAGGGTGACGACTTGCTCCCGGCTGGGACGGAGGATAAAATCCACATAAGGATTCAACAAAGGAACGGCCGCAAAACGCTGACCACAGTTCAGGGCATCGCAGATGATTATGATAAAAAGAAGCTTGTAAAAGCCTTTAAGAAGGTACGTTCTAACTCCTAGTTATTTCTAAGCATTTCGCCCAAAGTGTTCGGCATTAATGTTGTGCTGTTTTATTTAACAGAAATTTGCCTGCAATGGTACGGTGATCGAGCACCCAGAGTATGGGGAGGTGATTCAGTTACAGGGTGACCAAAGGAAGAATATCTGTCAATTTCTTCTGGAGGTGAAGTATACATATTCATGGAATAACATGTTACTGCTTGCAAGCTGTTTGTCGGTTAGCTTTCCCTTGTGGGTTTGCAAGCAATTACTCATTTCCGTCTTGCTATTTTACAGATCAACATCGTAAAAGAGGAGCAGTTGAAGGTTCACGGGTTCTAAAACGATGGCTCCTCCAGGGCTTTCTAAAGGACTGCACCAGCATGTAGCAATCCTAGTTTATTCATGGCAGGGTTTTAGTGAACACATGCAAACAACACTGACAGCAGGGTGAAACTGTTTTTGCAGTCATTTCAAGCTCGACTCTTCATAATGACCTCAACCGGACCACTAATTCCAGGCTGGTCCGACTTAGATACTGAATCTTTTTTGCTGATGCTTGTGACCGTTTTATGATTGATACACTCCATTGCACGATATCTTTTTATCAAGGACAATAAAGTTATGTGACTTTGCACATTTGTGGCTATATGTCTTCTTACCTCATAACACTTATTTGAATGCTACAGATTAAACATTTTATACCAAAGTATTAACTCTCAGAGCTATCCGACTACATATTGCGAGTTTAAATTTAGATGGCACAAAGCTCAATAACTGCGTTCATTCCACATAGCTTGCATGAAGTCAAAACCATTTAATTAGAAATGGTATCCAAGTTTTACAATTGTTTCTGTATTGCAATGTAATTGAGCAATCGATTTTATAGGCAGTTTACTTTTAGCATGATTTTTAATATGAACATGTTGGAAATTCTCTTGTATGGAATAAGCGGACTTGACTTTATTCTGAGTAGTTCAACTGGTTTTAGTTGGTAAACCATTTTTGTTCACTCTTGTGGTTTGGCACATTGTCAGGGCTGGAAATCCTTTCAGCTGTGGCCTAAGTCTGCAGTGTCCTGGCTGTCCCGTCAGGCTCAAACATAAGCGTAATCCTCTTTAAAGGGCATGGAGTGGAGTTTGTGATGAAAGGATGCCAATCTCACTGCTTACTGCATGGGCATTTAGACACTTTACCATAACAAAGACAGTTTGAAAAGTCATTACTTGAGACTTTATTTGCAATAATTATGCATTTGTTTGTATTCTGGGAAATCACAAGGCTCTTTTATTAACCGAAACTCAAACAAAATACACTGTCAGATTGATAATCCATAATCCAACCAATTCAAATGACTTGAATGCATTCACCAAAAAAGATTAAGTCACTGACCAGTAGTTTTGAAGCAAGTCATTGAATCATTAACAATAGCATTTTGCATCTTGTGTTTGTGTTTTGGCCTGAAGCTCCGTCCTCCACCTATCGACCAATCATGAAGTCAGTAGTGTTTCTGCATCCGGGTTGCCAGATCTGCTCTAGTTACCACAGCTGGAGCTACAAACGTTCCTGCAGGATCCTGCAGCCAATCTGGCAAATTCGAGTCAGGGTGGAGGGGGATACACTGCTCTACAGTCATTTGAAAGTCATTGCAGGACCAGTTTTGGCCACAATCTTACATACACTTAATTTAAGAATACATTCATGAAGAGCTACACACAAAATATGAACAAATAAAATGTAGTAATATATAAAATACCCAGAACAGACAAAAATACATCACAAAACACTAAAATCACATCTATAAGAACACGTTTTTAAACATGGCATCATGCCATCAAATGTTTTGTTTTCGTCTGTCGATACGGAATCTATAACTTTTTGTTAGCGAAGATCCAATTTGATTTGGGTGAAAATTGGACAAATGGTTGAGGAGGAGTTTGAAAAAGTTGGTTTTGAAAGAAAATCAAAATGGCGGACAGGAAGTTCATCCGACTATTGCAAAATTGGTATCTATGTTCTTGGCCTGACCCAATGAATTAAGACCAGTTCTTCTCTACATTAGGCTAATTAAATCAAACATAGTTAGCATTTTTGTAAATTTCATTACAACTTTTGACCATTAGCGCTGCCCCATAACATCTTGGGTAGCCTACCTTCAGGAAATGGTGCTCAAGACATACCGAGTTTCATAATGATACGCCAATGCGTTCATAACTAGCATTTTATGACAAAATTAAAAATGGCTGGTATGAGAAAATTGGGTTTTGTTTGACTCGGCATGCTGCACCAAAAATCTAAAGAGACCAGTTTTTGGGCCAGACCATGCAGAAGTTATATGCAAAAAGAGCATTTTTTCATTTATCCTGAACACTAGGTGGCACTGTGGCGAAACTGTGCAGGAAACATTGTCATTTGTCATAAAACAATGGCTGCATCCGAAACCTGGAAAATGCTGCCATCGGAGGACACATTTCAAGCCAGAAAGGCATCGAGCCACGTCCAAATCTAATGTTTGCTCTACTTCCTGTCTCCTGAGATACCTTCATTTGAGCAATTTTTCAAGGCATCATTCATGTATCCTTCGCCGCCTTTGATATCTCACAATCCTGTGCTTTCCATTCAGTGACAGTTGAGCTGGGGGGGAAATATGGCGTCCAAAAGTTTTGTTTGCGGGTCAGTTTGTGTGTAAATGTACGTTTTTTACCAACATATCACATTTCTGATATCATTTCTAGCGAGAAATCACAACTGTAGTAATTGAATATGTGTTTAGTTCTCACCAAAGCTCTCTCTATTTAGCTGTAGATCATTAAACTGTTACACTGCCTTAGAAGTCTGTCGGAAATTAGTTCCGTGAGGTGCCTTCGTGCACAAACGCTGCCTGCAGAGTCATTGTCTGATGAGGCAGCGAGGCAACGAGTCAGCTGCCTAGGTTTTTGGACGCAGCCACTGTGCTCCTCAATCAGCTCCCTAATTCAGTAGTCAGGGCACTGCTCAGGACACAAGTCAATGGGCTGACTTCCTGATCAATGCCCTGACTACTGAACTAGAGAGCTGATTGAGACGCACCCCATGTTTGATCACAGTATATTAAAGCATTGCGGCGATATAGTCTCATGTTCATTTTGTCGTATACATTCACGTTATTCTAGAACATGTTTTTGTCTGCATTTTCTGAAGATGATCTGGTTCAAATTTGTAAAAAATCAGAGCAACGGCCTAAGGAAGTTTGAAAAGTAGGTTTTTCTGAAAATTCAAAATGGCAGAAAGATTTTCATGAGGTCATAGGGTGCAATCAAATCCTCTTGACCCAAGGAATCAGAAGAAAAATTAATCTATGTTGTCTTACAGTACAAAACTTGGACAGTTGGTGGGGCTCGAGGGATTGAGTTAGAGACTCCGAATTTGCTATGATGTCAGTTCTCTATCAGTGCGCCAAATTGCATAACTTTCCCGCAAGCAGTTCTATGTGCTGCCGTAGACTTCTCGAGCAGAAGAAGCTTCACAAATGATGTGGACAAATATACATATGTTGTGGTATGTTTTGATTTAACTTACACCGTTAAAATTAATTCGTAAAATGAGGAAATTGATTTTTGATTTCAAATAAACCCCATATCTTCTTGTTGTGAATGATATATTCATCTTATCTCTTGAATATATTCATATATTCACTCACTTCACCTTTTTTTGTGAACCTGTATACATTTCTTTCTTATACTAAACACAAAAGATGATATTTTGAAGAATATGGGTAACCAAAGTTGATGTACCTCATGGACTTCCACAATATGGTAAAAAATACTATGGAAGTCCATCAACTTTTTGGTTACCTTTTTTTTATTTATTTATTTATTTGTGTTCATACAGGTTTGGAAAAACTCAAGGGTAAGTAAATTATGACAATTTTCATTTTTGGGGGTGAACTATCCCTTTAAATATCAATAGATACAACATTTGATTGTAATAATGTATTAGTAAATGCTGAACTTTATTCATCATTCATTAAATGCTTTAGAATAATTTTTCATTGTTAGTTTATGTTAACTGATACTGATGAAACCTTATTGTAAAGTGTTCCCATATCTTTTTTTTGAGTGCAGTTTGTAAAAAAGCAAAGACAGTTTTCCCATTAAGATGTGTAGGAGTGAATTGCTGAGTTTTGGTCTCAGCAGTTTAGTGGCTGGTGTCTGAATAAGATGGAAACAGACGGAGCACGTGCGGATGCCTGGGGCTGTCCACCGTCCTCTCCGCTCCACTCCATTACCTCCAGCAGACAAACACACTGAGTTAATGATGGATGTCTCTGATTCATCAGCACACTCTTCCTGCTCTTAATGCTTTATTGTATTATTTCCCCCCACTCATTTTAACAATCAGTCCATTCATATCTGAACGATTGATCTTGTCACTTTTTTAGTCTTAAAAGCCATTTTACAGCTCACTGAGTTTAACACGCTTATTGTGTTTAAATATGAAAAAAAGAAATGGCTATGTATGCATATGTATTAATTCCACATGAGAGCTTGATATTGGACAAAACTGTTAAACGCCCGTCTGGCAGTCAGCAGATTCCATTATTTTTTGTTTGTGTTTAGCCAGAGGCCAGCCAGCTGTTATTGTTTTTGTGTGGTATTGCATTCCCGAGCATTCACCCTTCTCACGTCTCTATAAGCAGTGATTCAGCTTCAGATGCTTTCACTGCAGATTGTCCATGAATATTCCTAGTGACACTGACCCCTACCTCCAGGTTTATTGGAGTGCCGCTGTCATTTCTGACCAACAGGCCGAGAAGTAGATGCGCGGAACAGCTTCTCTGTCCATGCACATAATGAAACTGGGAAAATTCATCACACCGTTTGCCAAGGCTAACCCAGAGAGCAAGCAACCATCGAAACAGTGTTAAATGGTAAATGTGTCAGTGTTAACTGCATTAAATAGACCTCATGCAAAAGTGGTTATTGTTTATTAATAGATTATATTCACCAACAATACTTTCTCACCATAGATAACATTCTAAATCTTGACGTTTTTTTGTTTGTTTTTTAGACACATCAAGATTTAGACATCAGCATATGAATCTCAACAATGGTGACATGCTTCATGCTGTAAGCCATAAGTTCTGTAATATGGTAGCTCCCATCATGAATTTTGGCATAAAGCATGTCACCATTGTTAAGATTCATATGCTGATTCTTGTCTGTCTGTCTGTAATTTTTTTTTTTTACAGTATATTTAAAAATCACCATTCAGCTGGCTTGGTAAACACTGTTACAAAGATCATAAACTCACCGCTAAAGTAAACATTGATAGTAAACATAATGGTGACCAAAAATGTTCAATAAAATATCAAAATCTAAACCTCTGTTAATTTCCAAAAAGAACTTCTGCTGAGCTCTTGAGAGATGTATTGTCTTCTTTTATCTTCAGTTGATTTTCAGGCTGTTTGGCTTTAAGGCAGTTGCAGTTGTTGTGTTTCCTTTTCCGATCCAATCACATTGATTAAATGCCATTACCATTGATTTTTGGATGCAAGTTTCAATTTTTTTTTCAACATTAATTGCAGGTGCAAATGTGATATTGATTCAGTGCAGTTAACATTTACACATTAACATTGATTTAGCGTTGTTTTGATGGTGGTTTGCTATCTGGGAAACCAGTCCATGCTCAGTTGATTCAGCTGATGTGCAAGCTGGTTTCTCATTGCTACCTGCTAAAGATTGTCCAAAACCCCAGTAAAACCTGCTCACAGATGAGTCCAAGACTGACTAAAAATACTATAGTATACTGTCTTTTTTCAGCAGGTTAAATACACCAAAAACTGCTGGTTAGTATTAACTTTGAGGTGTGGGAAATTCATTTATGAATTATGATGCAGGTGAAGGTAAAACCTAATGAAGGTCAACAGGCAAAAATAATTATAGCCAGCATCATGCTGTCCAAACAAAACTAAAAAACTAAAGACAAGTCTTATATTTAAAGCAGCACTAGGTAACTTTTCAACCTTCATAATATATTTTTTAAGACTCTTGTGATGATAAATCGACTTACAATAGGTTGAATGACACGTCTGCCATAGCCTGATGGGGTCTGTATCGTTTTTAATCGTACTTTTAAACTTCGGGTGTCGGGTAGTAACCCGAGAACAAAAAGAACTACAAAATTCGACTGCTTTACGGCATATACGTCACTTCCACCAACACACACACTTCCTTACATTCGGACGTGCGAGCCCAACTTTGTTCGTCGGATAATATAGTCATGTCCGAAGCAGCAGAGACACATAAGAAAGAAAACGTTTTGTTGGAGGAAAGCAATAAGAGGAAACGAAAAAGTGATGTGATTAAAGGCAGGACGAGGATCATCATGTGACCAGCGTTTGCTCGTCAGCGTGAGCTGAAAGAGGCGTGTCCGACCGATGCTGTCATGCTTGTTACGGTGAGCTACCACTCAAACATTGAACTGAAGTATCATATAGATTCTGTAAAACGGTAACCAATAGACGACTATAATGACGCTGGCTTGTAAACGTGAGCATCGTGATTATTTGGCGTTTGAGAAAAATAAAACCCATGAAATTATATTCATATGACATGCTGAAGCATATACATTTGGTTGCTAGGCAACTTGGGGGAGAGGACGCTGGCGTTGTCTGTTCGCCGCTTCTCCACCCACAACAAATCATGTTAATGTACTATTAGATTTACATTTTATTTTATTTCCTTATGTTTGTGACTAGTCTAACAGTCAGAGCTACAATTGGGACTGTTGCTGATTGCTGGCAGCCACTGAGAAGTCGTTGTTCGTCGTTTCGCCGTTTTCAACCGCTTCTCTAATGTTTACGTTTGAATTGCTGCGGTTGGTTTCTGGTTTGGAGGACATTTGATGTTTTTCGCCGCGACTGCTCACTGGTGGTCTCCCTTGGGCTTAAGCTGCATGGTGGCTGAAGTTTGCACCGGGCTAGCGTCATCCGGGCTCTCGTCGTCGGCGTCCGGCATGATGTTGGGATGTTCTGCTTCTCGGCTGCGCCGCTGTTCCGTCCTGCATTGCGACCGTGGAGCGACATCTGCGCCGGCCCCGGTGTGTCCACAGAAGTGCCCGGAGGAATGTTCTGCCTCCTGCATGGTGCTGCAGCGATCCCCATCGTTTGAATCATCATGAAGAAGACCCATCATCTGGTCTTCAGCTGTCGTGCCTCGGCGATGTCATCGGGACACTGCCGCTGGGAGAAATCTGAAACATGGAGTGGACCACAGTGTGCTGCGGAGCTAACAGAGACTTCCACCATCAGCTGTTTTCTGTCCACCATCAGCTCTGTTTCTGTTCACCATCAGCTCTGTTTCTGTTCACCATCAGCTCTATTTCTGTTCTGTTTTCTGTGTTGGTTGATTGTTTGTAGTATTCTATATTTTTACTTGTTATTCATTTTTTGTTGTTATCCCCCCCCCCCCCTTTGTTGCACTTTGAGATTCTTCGGAATGAAAAGTGCATTATAAATAAAATCTATTATTATTATTATTATTATTATTATTATATGCCACTGACTGTAACGTTACCTGGGATGAAGACATTTCACACGCGACGCGACGCAAGAAGAACTCCGAACTCCTCTTGCAGTGTTCAGGTTAACTGTTAGTGCTGCACCAACCCGCGGCGCCACTTTTATGAAGTTATTTGGCCCGCACCGCACCACTGTATATATTTTTACAACCCAAGACGACCCGCGCATCACTAGTTCAGGGCTATCAGGGTTGCCATGTCAAATGCACGCGCGATGGCATCCCCTGTTGTAGGATGACAGATCTTACGACAGTAGTTGAGGACATTATTTTTTCCAAACTGTAGGGGGACCCCGAGAGCAAAAGTAGCCAAGTGCTGCTTTAATGGATTTTCATTGACATTTGATACAAACACTGAAACAATTCATAAAACATCAATGAAAATATAAAATTATTAATCCACAGATATTACAAATGATGTAAAAGTAAATAAAGTTACCTCAATCATTGTGACAACCTGCCCCAACCTGATATTTATGAAAAATAGAAAGTGAATAAATGGGTAACTACTGCATAAATATAATTTAGTACCATAAAATCCCCTAAAAATACAAATATTAAAATAAAAAACATTACTGAATTAAAATATAGTAGCCTACAATCATTTCATTGAAATAAAAATAAAACAATCAGAGGGTTAAAAGTTTTAGTTGTTTGAAATGTATAACCCTGATGGTACAATTAAACTTGAGTCTCTAGTTACTGAGAATAAATAAACTTAATTTAGCCAATTCCCTTACTACTGCTATCTGCATTGACTCTTATTTCAATTAATCATTTTTTATTCCTCTGACAGAAGACAGAAATGCTCAGAGGAGAGAAGTTCCATTGTTTTTCCGCTGATCTCCATGTGTCTCTTTGTGAGAATGCTGTCTGTACAAATTAATCTATATGTCAGTACTTTTGAAACCAGCAGATGGCGATATATAATTGATATCGGTGTACACCCACCTTGCCAATTTATCACTTTTGATAGATTAAATATCAAATATTAAAACTGTTTTCTCCACACATCTTTAAGCAGACGCATCCTATACACAGATAAAATATTCCGTTGAAAGCAAAGCACTGTAGGCCTCTATAAAAGTGTAATGAATGCTGACATAACATATGGTGTCAGTCCCTTAGAGCCCAAACACCCCCCTCTTCTCACTCTACACACTCAACCTGAAAACAGCAGCTCCTCAAAATGATGGCATACATCCAGTTCTTCTGTTCTAGTCTTCCCTCAACCTTCATCAACAGAGCAGGTTGCCAGACACATCCGCACTTCCCTTTCAGAGACACCTGAGTTCTGAGATTGTACCTGGTTCAGTGACCATGACGGGGTGCAGATCTGCATTGGTAATGTTTGGGGAAGGAGGTGTGGAGCCTTTGCTGCTAATAGCACTAAAATATCCCAATTAAAAGAGGGAACAGGGGACTATGTGTTTTCATTGGCTCGTGCTCACGGTGTCGGCAGCTGCCAGGGAAACGGACGGTCTGGCGTCGCTACAATATGTTTCTCTGAGTGATCCGTTTTTAGAGATGAGAAGGGAGTCATTGAGATGGCTGTTTACCATATGCACGCAAAAAAGTTCACACTTACACTTTTTTTTAATCATGCTCAGATATGTACGCGGTTAATTGGTGAGACAACAAACTTGATCGTAATTACATCGTGTGGAATTGTTATGCTGGTTCTTTGGGGGGTTTGTGGGTCGTGGTGGACACCTCGGGTGTTTTGTTCACTGAGATAAGCGTCACAAAGTCAGCCAGAGAGCATTAAACTGCTTTGACCGGAGATAGATAGAACTGGTGATGAAAGCATCGCCCTGAGCCTCATGGTAGCTCTGTTCCAATAGTTCCTAGTGACCTAGACAGAATTTTTAGGCATGTACTCGACATGACGGCTGTTTGAAACATTAGGTAGAACACTAATTAACGTCTTCTAAGAGATTCTGCTCACATTTAAGGCAGAAATACATCTGTCCTTAATGGCTGGCTGTCTCAGAACACAAAGAGCTCAGAAATAGATAAAATTGAGAAAAAACAATTGGGCGATGGAACCGGAAGTGCTAAAATGCTAACTCGCTTCTTGATTTTAGCCAACAAAAATACATCCACTGCAGCATTCTGGTAGAGATATCTTGGTTAGATTAGCAATATGTGCTGTTGTTATATTTATATGGCATTTTTCTGGGTCCTCAAAGTGGAGGGAATCTGGATGATGCGGTGGCAGCCATATTGCGCCAGAACGCCCACCACACACACCATCTGATTGGTGGAGAGGAGAGCGAGGGAGGAAGCCAATCAGGATAGAGGGATGATTAGGAGGCCATGATGGACAGTGGCCAATGGGCAAATTTGGCCAGGGTGCCGGGGTTACACCTCTACTCTTTTTCATCCTTGGATTTTTAATGACCACAGAGAGTCAGGACCTCGGTTTAAAGGTGGGGTAAGTGCTTTCTGGTAACCGTTGTTGGTATTTCAAATCACCAAAACAAACACGCCCCTACCCCCAAAATGGTCTCGCCCCTATTTTGATAGCTCTGCCCCACACATAGCCTACTTAACCCAGGCAACGACTATGGCAAAATCTGTGTGTTACTAGTTCAGGTCGAATATTCAACAAAAAAGTCACCCCTCATCACAAAAACACAAATCGTTCTTATGAAAAACTCGATAGTACACGAGCACGACAGTCCAACTAATGAACATATTACAATTATGACAAGATTAGAAAGTTATAGCGATCACAAAACACAAATCGTTCTCATGAACAACTCGACAACTCTTCTCACCATCAATAGTTGACACGCCCCTTACCTGCTGATTGGCTACAAGTTTGTTATTGGACTCGGCCTGAGTCTGTTTTATAAAACGTTTTTTTAATAACACCCCACCGTTAACTTCTCATCCGAAGGACAGAATTGTGATATAATCCAAAAATTATGCAAATAAGCCTCTAGGTCCAACCCGGCCCACATCCAAGTGTGACGTCAGAAGCCACGCCCATATCCAAATAAGTCAAACTCCGCCCTGCTGCCGATTCTTAGGATTTTATTGCTAATGCTGATCATTGCTAGCCTGAAAAGCCAGACCCACATCAAGATGTTTGGTCTGGAAACTCACCATTGACAGCTCAATCCGAGGGGCGGGATAAACGGTTGTCTTTCAAACTCCCTCTGCACGCGATAGGATAGCACTACAACCAACAAGAGCAACGGAGGTGAAACAGAGCTTGTTGAAAGATTAAACTTTCGCCGTATCCGGTCGGCAAAACTCTGAACACATCTTCCCTTTTTAAGAATGACTTTAGTGCCGTTCTTTGTTCTTTTCTCAGAGAAAAGCTTAACTCCAAGTCTTCCAGAGTCGCGGTCAAAGCTGATTCGAAAGACTGCCGTTCGCCAGTTTCTGTGTTCGCCAGAAGCACGCCACTCCGCCCTCATTATGTTATCCCTGCCCACTGACTCTATACACGATGTGATTGGCCCGACCAGAGTTTGGCTTTTACAGCTCAGAAGTGTATTGTGAGTTGCTAGACGACCCTCGAGGCAGATTAGATTTGTTGCCGCTAGGGTGCATCTAGATTTCTAGGCTAGATCATTGCTTAAACCTGACTAAATTTATTCCGATTGATGAATCTGGATGTAATGTTTAAATAAACGCTAAACAAGTGATCTGGATGACGTGTATTTATCATTTATAATTATTAAAAATATTTATCCATTTGATAATTTGGAGACATTGAGCATATAAACTGTTGATATCATGTATATGCTATTATGTATTGCAGTATAAATTCCCCTCCCCGTGCCCAAAACTAGTCGTCTGTGGATGAGAGTATGAAACTAGGACTGGTGGGACGTTGTCCTGCTCCACTTCACAAACATTGAGTATCGTGTTTCCTCATTAAACTATGTAACAGGAAGAGCACAGAGAAGACTTAACACCTAATTCTTTTTAATTTGCTTCTTATATTTATCTTTTTATGACAGACCGTATTGAAACCCAAAACCTACCCTAATGCCTGGAAACTACTGAAAACCTACCATTTACCCTAATGGTACCATTTAGGATGTCCACCACAGGATGCAGTGAGCCCTACTACATGACTACACCATCATTTCAAATCATCATCATGAGGCTGCACTACACATAATCCTTCTCCATCAGTTTGACTGGATGAACTGTAAATGTTGTGGTGTCATGTACGCATTTACGATGGAAACAAGGTTCCTCTTGAGGACAAATAAAAGCAAACTAAAATGTTCTATTAGTTGTTCATGTTCAATTTCAGACGTCAGGAGAATAATGTAACGCTTGGCATTTTAAGGTGATATGCCTATCTATGGCAAGAGCTCTTTTCAGTCACTGTATTCTTTTCCTACTGATTATTTTCCCTATGTATTAATTCTGATGTAACAGTATGAAAAAGTATTTAATTTATGATGTATCCCATGAATAAATCATTGGAATGCACTACGTTTTGCTTGTTTTTCTCTCTTTTCATGGATCTTCACATCTCTTTCCAGGTTTGTTTTCAAAATGTTTTAAAATGTAATTGTCTTTTCACATCTAATCCATATTAGCAGTGTTTACTGGAGTGTTTCTAAAGCAGATAAGTACATTATTTATTGTCTGTCAAAATGACGGAAATCATTTGATGTCCAGTTAATGAACATTTTTGATTTAGGCAATGTATAATACAGACATACTTCAAGAAACTAAAATCTAAAAGGAAATTCCTGTATAGATTTTTTTACAGGCGTTTCACTTGTATTTTGAAATTTGTATTTCATTGCATGTGTTAGGGTTAAGGATAATGTCCGTAAAATTACTGGATAATGTCCAGGTAATAAGCTGCCAGTCATTTTTTGTTATTTTAGCATTTATTTTAACATAGAATAATGTTATCTTGTACCCAGAAAATGTTTATTATTACATTGTATAGTCCAACAGTGATTCTAACTAAAACATTTTAGTTAACTTTACTTATTGTTTTATTGTAAAAATCTAGTAATCTGTACTATTCCAACCATTCACATAATGTTCCTTGTTTACTCAGAAAACCCAAGTTAAGATTAATTAATTGGTTTGAGTGGCATTTTGTCGAGCAAAAAAATAATAAAATAAAATAAAAATAAAAAAATCTCACCATTATGGTGATCAGTGTTCACTTTGGAACATTCATTTTATCATAACTCTCTTCCTATTGATGCAGTGATGCAACAAAAAACATTATTTGGTTTCAAAGGAAGAGAAGTAATAAATAGGTTGCTTTTAAAAGTTGACCTAGCTTCTGACTGAATAATTAACTAGTTAATATAGTTAAATGAACCGGTTTCCTTTTATGTCGTATAATGATCATTTATAATTTTATTACTAACACGTCATAAACACCTGTGAACCTTTAATTGGGTTGATATAATCCATATATTTCTAACAATAGTCTTGTCGTTGACTATATGCAACAAATTTGATTTTACATTGGACGTTCATAGATTGAACCTGGATTTACATTTGAATACACTGTAAAAAAAAATTTGGTTGTTTTTTGTTGGTTTAACTTAAAAAAGTAACCTGGTTGCCTTAAATTAAATTAATAAAAAATTTGAGTTGATACAATGAAGGACATTTGTTTAATAAATAGAAACTCTAAATATTTTTGTATCTGAACCACATAAAAAATTTGATAAATCATGAAAATAGCACGTTTCACTGCGTCATAAGAAATAAAACACACACAATTACCCAATATGCTTAAAAAATCTTTTAATAAAGGTTGTCGATTCTAAAAAAATGTTTATTGTATTAAAGTCAAAATTTCAATTTCAATGAACTCAAAATGTTAAGGCAACCAGGTAACTTTTTTTCTAAATATTTTTTTACAGTGTAGAAGTTACTCCCATAATTTGTGCAAAGCATCATGGGGTGTAGGAAAAAGTCTGTAAAACAATGGAAATAATTTACTCACCGTCATGTTGTTCCAAAATTGTATGCCATTCTGTTTTCTGCTGAACATATGAGGAAATGCAGATCTTTTCCACACAAAGATTATAGCGACTATATCTGTCAAAAACAAAAAAAAATACAAAAATTCTAGTACTTATAACTATAGTCCAAGTTATTATAAAACTATGCAATAGTTTTGTGGGGAAACACATTTAGGATCTGATTGTAAGCAACAAGAACCGCACAAGGTTTTGTACGAAACTAAAAGCTTTTTGTGAAAATTGGGGATTAAAAAACAAGTCTATGTTAAACCAAATTTAAGGACCTTACATCCCAAGATCTGTGTATCAATGTCAAGTTTTTATGTTATGCAACTAGAATCTGTGAACTCATAAGCTTTCACAATCTGTGCATTCTCGACATGCTCTGTGCTATACATGAGGAATGTGCATGTGTCTCTTCTTGTTTTTGGCCAGTTGCTGCAGTACGTGTCGGGCCGGTCTGTTGCAGTATGGGAGCGTGTTTTGAGACAGGAGAAGATGACGACCCCCTACAGAGAAGCCTAGCTGCTCGCTGCATTTCTGAGAGATTTCAAGTGATTTACAGCCTCCTGTCGCATACAGAAAGACAACTTGACAGATAAACACACACACACAATGCGCGCACGTAACATGCATGCAGACAGACAGGACTGAATACCATCCACCTGCTTTGGATAGAAGACATGCATGCTCTCTGTTTGAATTATTTTGGAATAGAACTTTAATATTAGCCATGTTTGTGGCTATAGGCAAGGTTTTGTTGTTCTTTTGTGTTTCATATATCTGTAAGAAAACCTTTTTCATTTTTATTCCTCATATAAAGATAACATTGCAATTTAATTTAGCCATTTGTTGTTGTTGTTTTTTGATTGAATAGTTACCTAACACCAATATCCTTAAGCCCAAATGATATATCATACACTATATATATATATATTGAATTCAGGTGTTCCATTCTCTTCCATGGCTATAGCACGTAGGTATCCAGACGCTTCTACAGACATTTGTGAAAGGATGGGTTGCTAGCAAGCCTTGTACCGTGACAGGCTGCCACTAGGGTCGGGTACTGTTCACATTTTATAGCCCATAAAACTGCATCTATCCATCATATAACTGCTCCACACAGCTCCGGGGGTTATTTAATAATAGCCTTCTGAAGCAAAGTGGCATGTTTTTGTAAGAAAAATATCCATATTTCAAACTTTATAGACTAACTAACTTCCGGCAGAAAGGCGTACACAATCCGACTTACGGCAAAAGAGTAACTCCTGACGCGATGTATAGAAGCATCGTAAGCTTTGACACCTCTCGTGGATAGGGCTGGGCAGCAAACTCAAGCCCCTCTTCACTTATATTGTGTATAAGTAATCTGCCATTTCTTTCGTTTTAGACTCTAGTTCATGACCAGTGTTTTGTTTTGGTCTATCCTCTGTGCTTTTGCTTTCGTCAATACGCGCCAAGGGTCAAGGGTTACGTCATATATACGCCCCACCACCCTAAACCTACCCAAGTGAGTGTCATATATACGTCATAAAGTGCGTATCATATGCACGCGAAAAACAGCGTATCATATGCACGCCAAAATGAGTTTTGGCGTATACATTCCACGACATTGCACACTCGTACTATTTATACGCAATCCGGCAATCCACCGGAAACACGGCAATCCACCGGAAGTTTAAGGACAGTTTTCTAGCATAAAACAATTACCAGTACCCATCCCATTTTTCTACAGATTCTTTTCTTAGTGCTTTTAATCAGATTTCATGCAAATTGCCTAATGAAGACAGTTCCTCCATAGGGGCAGAACACAGGCTACTGTAAATATCCTAATTGACTAAACAAACATTTGTCTTGATCAAACAGCCTTAATGTAAAAACATAATCCCAGTCGCTCAAGATCCAAATGAGCCACACTCATTTCAAATAGCAATTGTATTAGAACTTAAAATATCATTAAGCAAATGTAATGAATGCATTTAGTTTTCTTCTCTGAATATATTTACAATGCATTATTTTACTGTGAGTGTTTAAAAAACATAATTAAACACAGAATGTTGTCAAGTTCAAATTTAATTTCTAAAAAACAAGGCCTGGGTTTAGATTAAGCCAAGATTAATCATTTAAGTATCTTTTTATATCTTATGGTGATGTACATCTCAAGACAAACCAGTGGCATTGATATATTTTAACATACCGGTATCTCAAATGTCTCAATAATGTATTTATTCTACACATAAATTAATAAATTTAATGCAATGTCTTAAGTATCTAAATTTGCCATGATGGATATTTTGTTTTGACATTTACTTTTTCCCAAAAGACAGGATGTAAGATACAACATCCTTCCTTTTCTCCATTTTCTTTTCCATTGTCTTATTTTAATCTTCCATTCTCATTCATTTCAACACTGTCAAACTTTTAAAAAGTGGACCAAAGTGCTTTTAAATAGCATGGAGCATGACTAATGAGGGAAACATGTTAAAATCATTGCAAAAAAAGTCCTTGGAAGACAAATGAATTTTCAGCAGAATAATTAACTTAATTAACAAATTTGCATGCATATTCATCAAGCTATTGAAGTCTCTCCAGCCCGGCTTGATGAACGTTGCCGTAATAACCATCTCATTTACATTCTACCATCTACTGCTATTTAGAGATGAAAATGAAGAATAAAAGAAATGGCAGATTTCTGAATTCATACGCGCACGGGATCGTCTGGTATGTGGTTTTCCAGAACCGCAGCCCACGTTTGCTCTATCACTGTAATGAGCTCCAGAGGAAGGGTGTCTCTGTGTGTGTCTGCGAGCGTGCGTGCGTGTGTTTGTGTCTCCTGCCCTCGGCCCCTTTCCCTCTCTCCTGGGCATTGTGTTGGCAGGCGTCCCTGACTCGCAGTTCTCTGAGGCTGGCAGACTGTGCTACCCGCTGTCTCTGCAGGGCAATCTTAACAGGCAGCAAGGTGTAACAGCACAGACTGCCGCACAAGGCCCGAGGATACCATCACAACCCAGCCCATCCAAGCAGGAATCAGTACTTTAATTGTAGCTGCATATTTCTGCATTATCCAAGCATCTTATTTTTTTATTCTGCCCCTTTTATTTACAGTATTATATGACTTTACATTTATGCATTTCACAGACACTTTTTTCCAAAGTGATTTCCATTCAAGGTATGCATGAGGAATGGAAATCAAACCCATAACATTGGCGTTGCTAACTCTGAGCTCTACTCTTTGAGGTACAGGAATGAAAATTAGGGGTTGCACAATTACTGATTTGTTTCTTGCATACTCATGGATTATGTTACCTTTTTAAAAAAAGGTATAGTTTGATTCAAAAAGTGTTTATTAATTGATAGTCCAATTTGCAATGGTTACATCTCAAACACAGGTTTCATTTGGTATTTAACACATCAGGAAAAATAACACATAGTAATTTGACATGCAACATTGTAACATTTGACGTCGAAAAATAGGCTATGTATGTCTTTTTGGTCGCAATAAAGTCCCTAGGCCAGGGTTCCTCAAATCCAGTCCTGGAGGGCCACTACCCTGCAGAGTTTCGCTCAAACCCTACCTGTGATTTTCTAGTGATCCTAAAGATCTTGATTAGGTTGCTCAGGCGTGTTCCCAGATAGCAACATTGTGTCTGCCCAGAACCGGCCCACATATGGCACATGTGGAATGATGATCGGGCCCACACGCAGTGTGGAATGATGGCACTTGGTGGACCACTCCAACAGGCCATAGTAATGCCATATGTCAGCCAAGAGCAAAATAAATAAATAATTGTTTTTTGTTTGGTTACAGTGTTCTGTTAAAGAGATTTTGAAGACTGTCAGTTTCATTTCGCTACGAGATTTCACTGATGGTTGGTTTTGTTCTTTTATGATATTTCAATGACAAATCCATTTTCAGTGTCAGTCGATTCTGTTCAATGATGAGATTTCAACACTGGTAAGTTTTGTTCAGTTATGAGACTCGATAGTCGGTTTTGTTCGGTTATGAGACTCAATGATAGGCAGTTTGGTCTGGCTACAAGATTTCAAGGACAGTCAGTTTGTTCCATTATGAGATTTCAAGCATGGACAATTTTATTCAATTACCAGATTTCATTGACGGTCGGTTTTATGCAGTTACAAGATTTAAATGATGGTTGGTTTCGTTTGGCCACGAGATTTCAATGTGAGTTGGTTTTGTTACAAGATCTCAAGGACAGTCGGTTTCATTTCATTCCAATACAAGACCTCAATGACGGTCAGTTTTGTTCCGTTATAAGATTTTAATAACAGTCGGCTTTGTTCCGTTACAATACTTCAATGATGGTTGGTTTTATTCTTTTATAAGATTTCAGTGTCAATCGGTTATGTTCAATTATAAAAGAGTGCAATGTTGGTCAGTTTTCGTTTATAAGATTTCAATGAAGGACAGTTTTGTTCAGTTACAGGATTTCAATGATGGTCGGTTTTGTTTTGTTATGAGATTTCAATGGACACAACAATTTTCACATTTAAACAGATTTTAAAACAGTGGGAGACCACAGACATAATGACAGTTTCAATCAATTCTAGCATTAAAATCCTCTAAACGGACACACTGATGAGTCAGCCGGACCGCAAGATCACACACTTTTTGACTATAGGAATGATTACACAGTGACACAAGTTCACAGAGTAAGATCAAACAATGATTTCAATGAAGGCCAGCTTTGTAACTTTACGAGATTTCAAAGACAATCTGCTTAGTTCTGTTTCAAGATTTCAATGATAGTCATTCTTATTCAGTTGACCGTTAGTGTTTAATACAACTTAAAATACTTACAGATCTCCCCCTATATTGATATTGAGCAAAACATGTGAAATTACACTTAATTTTAACATTTACTCTCCTTTAACAAACAGAAGTGAAGCATGCTGGGAACTAGAAATGTGCTGTAGCTCATTCCATGAATGTGTGTATATGTGTATATGTGTGTGTGTATATATATATATATATATATATATATATATATATATATATATATATATATATATATGCAATATATGTTCACAAAAAGGATAAAACTTTAAGTTGGCTGGTAAAGTGGATACAACTTTATGAATATTACATGTAATGCTATTTTGTCTGCATTTCTAAATATTTTAAATGTATCAAATATAGCAATGCATGTGCATGGTCAGTGCATATAATGCAGTACACTGAAAAATATTCACTAGCAGTAGTTTTTCATTTATGGAAATGTATTATGTAATACATTGTAATAAAAAGCTGCATATTTTGCAGCTTTTTTCCATATATTTTTTGTTCCGTAAGTGTGTGGCTGGAAAGTCAGCTGTAGTTCTTGTGTTTCTGCTCATCTCTTTATCTGTTCTCTTCTTTCCTTCAGTGATTCTGTCTTTTTAAAGTTGAGATGACTTCATATTTTCATATTCAGATAAGGTACAGTTCTGGTTTATTTATTTATTTTTTGTTCTTGGCTGATATGTAGCATTGCTATGGCCTGCTTTTGGCCCAAATCTGGCAAACAACTGCCATCCTTACGCATGTGGGCCAGATCATCATTCCACATGTACCAGATGTGGGCCGGATCTGGGCGCCGACACAATGGGTTGGCGCTAATCTATGCAGGGCACTGGCCCTCCAGGGCAAAATTTGAGGGAATATACTAGACATAACAGTTGACATCTTGCACGATAGTGATCCTGAGGTGGAGTTGCAGTTACAGTTACAATGTCCTGCCCCCACTCCAGGTCCGCAGTCTCAATCACTAGCACATCGGTTAATCATGACGTTATACCCTGTTTCATTGCCTCAAATGCCTAACTAAAACCAAACTTATTGAAAACTAAAACTTGAACATGCATCAGCGTAATAAGAACTAAATGATCTTTGTAAAAAAATTATTTAAAGTGTAATTTAATTTCTTAGTTGTTTCCCATTCAATTATATGGAGAGGGTGGTTCTGGAAAAAGTATGAACTACACTGCAGCCAGAATCAATGCTTTGGCTTCACTTTTCAGGACACAGCACACTTACGCAGTGTTCGAAATTGCCTTCTATACCTTCATTAACTATTCCCTACATTACTACACCAATATAGTTTGGAAAATAGATGATTCAGCTGTGGGCACCATCTTCTGGCGAGACTCGGATACTCGTTCGACAAGCAACTCACACATGGGTATTCTGTAGCTGTTGAGCGCACATCGGTTGTACACTCGTTATTGTGGTGTATTGTGGGATTGAATGAGTGCACTCGTTAATGTCCACTATAGTTTTGGACACATCTCAAATAGTGCCCTATTAAAGGGTATATGGGGCGATTTCTGACACAGCCTTGGTCATGCCTCGCTGGTTTGCTTTAATAAACAATATTATGCTTTAATAATATTAAGCCGAATGGATTCCGAAAGCACTGACTAGTGGTTGAAGTAGTCAACTACTCATCTATGCACGCTCTAATACAAACAGGAAAAAAGGAAAATAGAAACAAATGGAGGGAAAGTTGGGAACAGAAACAGAAAATGTTGCGAGTCTGATTCAAACTTGGTGTCAGTACACACACACACACACTAATCACAAGTCCAAGGCTCTATTAGGAACACTTAATTAATAAAAGGTGCAGAGAACAGTAAAATTACGTGCAAGCTATACATTTCTCTTCCGATTCATTCCCTGGGAATCAAACCCATGCATTGTTAGCACCACCATGCTCTTATGTTTGAGCTACAGGACAGCTTTTTTCAGTGTAAACACACAGAGATATATATATATTTTTAAACCTAAAATATGTCTACACGTCATTTTTAAATGCATGTACAAGTTAAATGCAGTATTTGTTGTTTTTGTTGTACTTTTTTTAAGAGCTGCATTTCTTTATGTATTACACAGAAGCAATAACAGCATATGGATATAATACAACATGAGGGTGATTAAATAATGACAATTTTCTTTTTCTTTTTTGGAAACCATTCCTTTAAGTGTGCATGAGCGTACAACAGTCTTGACTTAAGAATGTATGGGTGATGACAGCTTTTATATAAAATTGCTGTAAAATGCTTCAAACTAATGTCAAGATTGGGGAAAAATTAAGATTGGGAAGTTTTATTGGCTTATTTCATTATCTTTTTGTCATTTTAAATTTAAGAGAGTGTGTTTCTTTGCATATGGAACAATTAGGAAGTGGCAGCAATTCACAGACGTGTTTGAGAGGTTCATTAGAATCGTTCTGAAATAGAGAAATCACCCAAAGGCCTAACCTGATCACCAATCTTATGATGGTTTCAACTCAACGTAACATATGCTCGACATATTCTAGAGGGCTATGTTTCAAACAGCAGCATCTCCCTAAAGATTCATTCATCAGATTTATAGAGTAGCGGATTGAAACAGGGAGACGAGCGTTAATGCGTGTCACTTTTAGCTGTTTGTGACATTTTTATTAAGTTTCATGGAATGAGGAGAGCGTTGAAGGGGGTTTGTCTGTGAATAGTTTGCACATTAGAGATTTTAAAAACATCTTGCTGGTTTCTACAAAAACTCTCCATAAAGAACATTCTGACTGAACAGTCGCAAAGCCATTTTTGCTACAAACATCAGCTATTTTGTTGAGCTTTTGTAAAAGATGAAAAGCTAAATCTTCTGTATCTAAACAATGTTGTTTGAACAGTTATGATAGATTTGTCTCAATGTCT
Organism: Pseudorasbora parva; assembly: GCF_024679245.1. Classification (NCBI taxonomy): domain Eukaryota; kingdom Metazoa; phylum Chordata; class Actinopteri; order Cypriniformes; family Gobionidae; genus Pseudorasbora; species Pseudorasbora parva. The sequence goes on from NC_090195.1 coordinate 7,273,023, forward strand.
CTAAAGGCTGATAGGCCTATTTATGTCTGTAATTTTCCATTTTTATCTGGGATATTCAGACATAAGTTGTGCTTAAGGTGTTTTCCCCTCATTATCATGTCTGTGACTTGTCAAAAAGGTTGACACCTAAAGGCAAAGACGGAACAAACATTTAAGGCAAAATTGCCTTTCAGAACTTGACACCATGCTGATTCCTCCCTCCAGTAGAGCTGCACAGCTCAGGAAGTGTTTGATGGTGATATAGATGGAGAAAGTTCTGAAGAAAGTCCCAGATTCACAGAGGGATTTGATTACCTCTATCCATTATCCACACAGTGAGTGATGGAGTCGCTAACCATCTGTCATCTGATTCATTTGCATCATCAACACCTGCCTGCCTGTTTATGGCTCACCATCTTTTTTTATAATCCTCTCAGACTTTTTTTGCCACTTTGATGGAATCTGAAAATGTTTTGTTAAAACAGAAATGAAAGCACCCTTGCTTAAAGCTATGCTTCACTTCATTACGCTGAGGCGAAGGAGCTGTTTTCGTTTCACTGGCTCGAAATGGCACAATAAGGCAAAGAGAAATGTGCACTTTCATGGTGATAGAGGAAATGTGTTAGAATCACTCATGCTTGAAAACAATGTACTTCTATTGTGATGACACTACATCGTATTTTGTGTAAAAACTCTTGTTAAGTTTGTTTGAGTTGGTCAAAATGTCCTTTTGTATCGGTCATGCTGACTGGAGTACAGCTGTACGCAACCAAAATGTTAAATATTTTTTATCGGACATAAGAAAAGTAAGTTAACAGAACTGAAAATGTAAAATCTGTTTAAAGGCTCTTTTAATATCTGTATCAGACATTCAAGAATGATAACAACACCTATTACGTCTTTGGTATTTAAATTTGTAATTTGGCCGAAACTGCTTATTTGCATCTTAAGCCCTATTTGGACAGTAATTGTTTCTTTGTGGACGTCCGTAAAATGTAATTTGCATGCCAATATGTGATAAACTTGTTCGGATGGTTATTTATTCACGGTGGAGGAGCGAGTTTTGTCATCCTGCTCACGTGATCAATAACATGATTGTATGCTGTAAATAAAATGTCCTATGCTTGATATAATAATACGAATAAATGCATATTTAATTTAATAATAGGAAAATAATATCCTAATTATTATTTAATGATTTAACTCTGATCGACAAAACAGGTTGCACTGTATATTTTTGATTCACTAAAATTTATCTGCGTAGCCTATAAGAGTCATTTGTTTGGTTAATCGCCCCACAATACTCATGCTGTATGGTTTCAGTTCACTAAAAAGAACCGGCTCATTGAAGAAATCATTAATTCAGGAACTGAACTGGTCACGTTTTATGTTTAGTTTTGTTTGCATTTCGCAAAGACAACTCAATAGAAATAAATGTATTGCCGTGTTAATTTTTGTTACATCACATTCAATACAGATTGTGAACTTATTTGTTTTTTTATTTAAGTTATTTATTTAAGTTATTTAATGGATTTTTATTTTTTATTAATTGCCATGGCGATTTCTGCAAAGGAGGACACACATTTTTATGCAGCCAATAAAAGTTGGGATAAAAGATTGATCTAGGAATGCATATCATGATTGTACAAATGAAAATAGCGATTACTTAGTTAAAACTCAATACTTTACCCAGATCCTTGTCTTGTTCTTTCCCAGCAAGCAAGTTTGGTTTTAAAAGATGTCTAATAGCATTTAAATAACACAGTCCTGACATCTAGGCAAAAAAAAAACTAAAAAAAAAACCTCTCATTTTACCAAGGCACAATTTAGGCTGTCAGTAAAAAATGACTAAACATGTAATCATAGCCCATCTAGACTAGAAAATATGAACATGTCAAAGAAATGAAAACAAACACCTTGTAATAACTGCCAACTTTGTCTTGTTTCTTACATGATGGAATATCATACATCTTACAAGTTATTTTGGCAAATTCCAGGTTATTTTGGCTAGATGTGGGTTATTCATAGCTGGACTAGTTACCCGAGACAGTGAAATGATGGCAATTGCTTGCTGGGTTAATAATTTATGTTGAAGATTTGTAAGAACTCTGGTGAAACATAGTCTGAACATTCATTACAGCAGTTCTCCAGTACACTGTCTGAGGTACATCTGAGCTAGAATTTACCTCACAAAAAGTAGTCCTACTGAAGAAATTACGCAGACTTTTTGGCATATGTTATGATTTAAATGTAACTCAAAAGCATTTGACCATTCTAGAACTGGTCACGTTTTATGTTTAGTTTTATGTATGAATTTCGCGAGTACTGGAGGACAACTCTATAGAAATAAATGTATTGATGTGTTATTTTTTGTTGCATCACATTCAACACAGATTTATTTCGTTTTTAGATGTAACAATTTTTATTTATTTTTTCTGTGGCGATTTCAGCAATTTAGGACAATAGAAACACATTTTTATGCAGCCAATGAAAATTGGAATAAAATACTGATCTAGGATTTAAAAATTATATTGACTGAAAGCCTGTGAGTATTTTTGGGTTTAATTTGGTCAGTGTCTAGAAGTGGGACTGCACAGTAGCCTTTGTGGAAAGAGAAAGGGAGAGCTTTGCGCCTGAAATCTTCTTCACCATTAACTGCAGTGATAATTTATGGCACTGAATCTGGTGCCAAGAGACCATTTGGTCCTTGTGTCTGTGTCTGTGTCTGTGCCATTTTACAAAGAAACACAATCACACATACAGTACACACACATGCATGCATTCTTTCTACTCAGTCACCTATCTGTTGTTGTTTTGACATTTAATAAAATTAATTTTTCATCAAGTTTTTTATATATATATTTTTTGAAACAAGAATTGAAATATGATTGAAAAATATCTGTATTAATCATAATATTTAATGCAATATGATAGTTGGTTTAAGGACTAATAGTTTTAATAGTAGGCCTATTTTCAGCCTTGAAAAAGATCTACAGCTTTTATGTTGTTGATACTAATCTAACATCGTCTTATAATTCTCTGAATAAGAGAAGTCACATAACAACATTATGGACAGATTTATAAGAAATACTTATTTCTGTGAAATAAACATCGGCTGAAATTAAGGTGTTCAACCCAGGGCTTGACATTAACTTTTACTAGCCACTCTTTAGCATTTTCACTGGCCACAATTTTAACATCGTGGGAAAAACAGCAATATAGATATTTTTAATATTATAATTTGGCAGCAGGTTTATTAGGCTGCTGTCACTTTAAGACCTGACGCATGGATCCATTATACCGTTACACATGCATTTTCTTCCTCTACTGTTTACCTTCACTGTAACATGTGTTTATGTGAATACTACTCACGGCATTTTTACATTATTTTGTGTGTATTTTACATTATTTTGTGTGAGAGGCGGATTTATATGTCCACACTTTGAATACGAGCACAAAATCTAAAAGTATGTGGAATACACACAATCAAACACCCAGGCCCTTTAACACCAACAATAGGGGGAGGCGGGTTTGTGTGTCAACTCATTTTCGGAGAGATGAGAGAGAGAAAAAGTGCAGCTGGTATTGTGTATCTATTCTGTGGAAAACGAGCAGCCTATCGGAAGCATTTCAGAAATTTCAGTATGATATGTATAGAAAAATATATATTTTTGACAACAATACATTGCACTTAGTTATTATCACTATTTTATGTATATATTATATATCAGATTCAACCCGCCAAAGTGGTGTGACTGCGTTACACGCCACTGCTGAATTCCACCCGCATTTGGCGGGTTATTGGCGGGTGTTAATGTCAAGGAATTTTAGTCCTACTAAAGCATAGTAATTCATATAAAATGAGGTACTTAACTGATTTTCATGCTAAAATATGCTCTGAACATCCAGGCAAAGACATTTATCAGAAATAGTCATTAACTTTCCTTTAGTCTACATTTAACACAGAATACAAATGACTTTACTGTCCAACATTCGGGTTTAATGGCTGCTAAATGTGCCTGTGATTAGCCAACATCTACTTCAGACAAACTTCATGTAATTTGTCCAAATGGGAATAGTTCATTCATTTTTAATATTAGGTTTTGAAATTCACATTAATGACCTACTAGATTGATGAGCTCAAGGGCCTCTTGATGTCACGCTCTCTGCCAACTAGCTGAAAATCAGCTTTAGATGGAATCGATGGTCAGGTTGAATGTAAAAGTTAATCGTACCTGCACAAAGCGATTAAGAAAACGCCCAATCCAGACCTGCGAGTCTCTATTAGTTTAAGTTAAGCTTGTGGGTCAAATGTAAGGGCCGAATAATAACAGAGAGATCAAGTGCCCTGTAAACCTCATACTGAAAACACATTCGCGTTCCGTGCCAGGATACGCACAATCCGTGCCAAGTCTAGAAATAGGGGCGTTCGTCTCAGCCAGGACGGGTGCCAAACTGACACCAATCTAATATGCAAATGAGTTGCTGGCTGATGATGTGGTTGCTTCTGTGGGGAGGATCACCTGCACCTCCTCTCACAGGACATGGTTTTCAAAGGGGTTTATCTCCTTAAACCCTCTAATTAAAATGAGAAATCCCTAAGCCACCAGTACTCGTGCAAAAAAACGAAAAGATAGAAAGATTATTAGGAAAATTCTGTGTCCCACACCATCTGCGACCCGGGACTTGTGGAGATTTTTTGGGAACGAGACGGAGAGAGAGAGAGAGAGAGCAGGAGTGGGACTAACGTATGACAACACCCTTTCTCCACCCGTCAGAGGAGCTTCACACAGATAGATAAATCAACATCGCACCAGCTCTACATTGTTCATTCCTAATTACCGTTATTATTAACAAGCAATTCATTCCAGAAACTGTCTCTGAGGCTCTCAGGTGTGAGTTACCGAGAGCTACAGAGTGAACCTTCATCAACAACTATAATCAAACAGTCTCCCTCTGAAGCACGCCGACAGAGATATCGACATCTGTATTGCATGTTTAGCATGATCCCAGAAACGTGGCCTGCGTCCGAATTCCAGCACTTTATTATAGGGGCATTATGAATACATTTATACCAAGAACATCTATATTACATAGACAGCGCTATCTGTTATGCATTCCCGTTCATCTTAACAGTATGCTGTCGTGGAAGTACACAATTTAAAATCTGCCATCTTTGTATTCATGACAAAGCTGGCTGATGGCACCAAAAGAATATGTATGAGCCCGATATTAACTATTAGTCCATTGCATGTTTTAAGATCTGTACAATTAATGGGCACTTGAAAAACAAATAATTAAAACCATTAAATACACAACATTCATGTTTAAATTGTGTTTTTTTTATTAATATTATATATGTATGTAGATTAAAGATACTAAATGGATGTCAATGAGGCTGTCAGTGCTTCTTGCTGTCAGATGGTGTGGTTAGACATAGATTGCCTTTAAATATGCATACTTTCCTTCATATAGACGGAAACGTAAAAAGAGTAATTTGTCCGAATTCACAGTATTCATAAAACAGTGGGCAAAAAGTAAGTTTGCTACTTATTAAGCAATTTTAAATTAAATACTTGTTTGTTAACTTAATATGATAACCATGAAAACAATTTATTCAGGTTTTTTTGTGTAAGGATATAGGCCTAGGCTACAAGTTTGAAATAAACAAAACCCGTGTATTTACCTTACCATAAATCACTATGGTAAGCCTCAGAAAGGATATATTTATTCAGAACTATACAAAAAAAAAAAAAAAAACAAAAAAAAAACGCTGGGTTAAAAACAACTCAAGGTTGGTTGAAAATGGATAAATCCAGCAATTGGGTTTTTGCAGTTAAAACAGTTCTACAGCACGGCTGCAGGGTGCGTCTCAATCAGCTCCCAAGTTCAGTAGTAAGGGCACTGATCAGGGATCAGCCCATTGACTTACGTCCTGATCAGTGCCCTTACTACTGAACTAGGGAGCTACACACAGATAGTAACACCTGAAGTAACAGTTGAAGTAACACCTCCAGTCCGGAAAGCACTCGTAGGCCTAGTTACCCCTAGCCGTAATCACAACGAATCAACAGTTTTCATGTTGTCATATTTGCTGTGAATTGACTATAGCTTCAAAACAACGTTTATGTTAACAATGCCAATCTAAACCAGTTCCTCATTTATTCTTTTATTTTTATATTTTACTATAAATTAGTCAAGTCAAGTTATAGGCTAATACACATAGTTTAACCTTATCTGATATGAAAAGCAATAGTAGGCCTCTGACTAATGCCAGCGTTGCTAAACATTTGTAACGTAAAAGCAGTTGTTTTCAAGTAAAAAAACAAACAAAACAAAAAAATACACCAGCATAAGCAGCTTACCTGCCCAACATATGTCTTCTTCTGTGTCTCTTCCATTCAACTTCTACAGTTTTTGAATCCTGTGTGCATATCGCCACCTACTTTTGTAGTGCAGTCCATGGGCATACGCCGCATACATGATATCTATATATTTATTCTTATATAATTACTTGATGCTACATCCTAGTCTATCGCCCCAGTTATATCCAAGTTTCTTTCGTTTTTGGAGATATTTGTCGTTAGAGATATTCGCACTGTCGGTCATCTCATCTGTAACCATGGTCACAGCGGTGACGTAAGCCTCAAACCATCAGATTCATCCGCGCTGAACAGTATGGCCGATGCACAACTCGCGTAGCCTAAAACAACATTACTCTTTTTTATGTAACCTGTAGTGTTCCGCTTCAGCTGCTAGATTATAAAAAGTTACATTTAACAATCATAATTTACCAAAATATTTTATTTTATTTTTTAAAAAGAGCCATTTAAAATCCTAGTGGTCACTATAGTTCCCATGGCCTTGATAGCATCAGAATATCTTGCACACTTGAGAAGTGCAGCATCAGCTATTATTTGCCCATCATACCAAGAATTTTGATTTTAGATTTAATAAATTTTGCATACTAGCTATATAGCCTGGACAGATTAAAGGAAGTGAATGTAAGATTGTGGCCAAAACTGCTACTGCAGGTGTATCCCCTCTCCCCCTCCCCCTGACTCGAGGTTGCCAGATTGGCTGCAGGATCCTGCAGGAACGTTTGTAGCTGCTGCTGTGGTAACTCGAACCGAGCTGGCAACCCGGATGCAGAAACACTACTGACTTGTAGATGGTGAAGGGCGGAGCTTCAGGCCAAAACACAACATGTCAACATCAACATCAGTTGAGGGCTGCAACAACAACTTTTAAATGACAATATCCTGGCCGGACTACTGTTGTCAGTGATAGAAGTATTTGAAATTAATATGATATCTTGATTTCTAGTCACATATAAGGGCCGTTTTATTATTAATTGAAATACATTGCTTCATGTTCCTTTAATTCTATGGGTCATTCAATATCTGAGCACAGGTTTACCACTCTGCACAGATGGTATTTGGTGATATTTGGTGTGACTCATCCTCCAATGATAGGATCTGGAACATAATGGTTGACACCAGAGCCCAGAATGAAGCATCACACGTGGACAAGGGCTATGATGAGTGATCGTGCACGTGGTTATAGTAATTTACATTCAACCATCCACACGCAAACACATACACACCCACAAACTTGTACACTCACGTACACCCACCCACATACATCTGTACCACATGCTATGCCACACAATCAACACGTGAAATTTCTTTTTAACCATTTAAATTACATGTATGAAATTCATACATAGGCTATACTCAACATTTCTACAGAGCAATTTTTGCCACTGTGCTATTATGTGTGTATGTATCTATTTATGTATCTCTATCTGTGTGTGTGTGTGTGTGTGTGTGTGTGTGTGTGTGTGTGTGTGTGTGTGTGTGTGTGTGTGTGTGTGTGTGTATGTGTGTGTGTGTGTGTGTGTGTGTGTGTGTGTGTGTGTGTGTGTGTGTGTGTGTGTGTGTGTGTGTGTGTGTGTGTGTGTGTGTGTGTGTGTGTGTGTGTGTGTGTGTGTGTGTGTGTGTTATGCCCGGACTGTGGTAGGTACGTGTATGCCTCGCTGTTGATTTGATCCGTGATGAAGCTCCTGGTCTTCAGCTGCAAACTTCTGGATACAAGTATGCATACAACTGTATAAAAGTTGGTGGTGGGCTGCGAGAGCCGTTTGCACAGGGTCTGAACACAAAGAGCAAGAGGTCAGGCCTCTTCCCAGTGCTCAGGATCTCAGAAAGCACCCAGATGTAGTTCTTGGCCAGACTCGAGCTTCGATTTCCGACAGTTCCTTGGTTTGGGCATCACCTTGCACAGGCTGTCCAGGGCGTTACTCTTTGTGAGCACTCTCGGCGTAATGGTTTTTATAAACCTACCAATAACAAAACTTTTTGCATTTTTACATTTTCCAAAAATCTTATTCTGGATGATTTATAAGCTTGTTGCTTCATTGGGACCTCAATTTAGGGCCCCACGGTGAGTCCCCATTAATCAGTGTGCATTTAGGTTGAAGTCTCCACTGGGATAGAAAAACATGACCACAAACATACATAGCCTAGATAAATACATAGTTGGTTCAAAATGTGGTTGACCAAAGAGCAAATTATCTACATCTATATTAATATTAATTACTGTATATGTTACCATATTTTTGCTGTTTCACAAATGGTTTTGTTTCATAAATTACATTTTGAGATTCCACTGAAAAATTAAAGCATAAGGTTTTGTTTTTACTTTAAAATGTATTTTATATTTTAAACTTTATTCTTATGAAATTAGTTTCAGTGAACAGCTGATTGTCATTTTAAAAACTATAGTGTGTCCCACTATGTTAAATAAAGAAAAAAAGAACCGTCCAAAGTGCCACATAACTGAAATAAATATTTTTTATTAATTTGCTTAGGACTAAAATATTGAAATGACTTGTAATAATAAAAGCACTGGTTGAAATAACGCAATGATCACATATTATATTTTGAACTAAAAGAATAAATAACGATCTAAAAGAAAAGAAAGCCTCGTGGTGAGAACTTTCCACCGGCCCTATAGAAGCGCATAGAGAAGTGTTGCGGTTCATTTTTCAGCTGTTTGTTCCTGACAGCCTCGTCTCTGGGGCAGCATATGTTCTGCCTCTCTCGAAGTTGTGTGAAATATCGCCACTGTGGGGTTTTTCTGACACCTCAACATCCCCACAGCAAATCAACAATCCCATCGCACAATCGGTGAATGTGCAGGTTGGATTTTTGCACCTGTCAAAAGCATTAGGTGTTTAACAACAAAGTGATGGTTAATTAAATATTAACGCAGATTAATGTCTATTTTTCGTTAAAAGCGTGAAAAGGGATCACTTAGGCCCTGCTACCATCTATAGCCCTGGTTATAAAGCTAACTTAAATGGCATAGAAATATTGCTGACTATAATGCATTTGGCTCAACAAATTTCATCCAAAGATATATTGCGTTCATATGATCAGTTCACTCGTTCGGGAATCGATCTCATGCTCAACTGTTCGAGCCTAACGACCGATGGGTAAAATTATTTATCAATCTTGTATGATCTGTATGGCTTTAAACCCCATTTCATTGTACATTGCGTATTATGAATACAGTCATTCTGGTTTCTCCGGGATGACAGCGCACATTCGCGGGGGAATAGCTGATTTCGGGATCCTGATCCGCAGTCTGTCGCTGTTTGGCTCGCGTCCAGCTCGATGCTGAGAGACTCAAACCCAGACAACCTTTACTCCCCTAAACCCAGTCCTGAATCACATCTCAAGAACATCTCATTTTACAATTAACCTTGAACTATGCGTCGCGACGGCATTAAACTAATGCACGAGGTGGATTTGGCGATAATCAATGAAATTCCTTTGTGCTCTAATTTTCAGATATTTTATGACCTCCTATTGATAGCAGACAGGCCTATTATACTTTAAATTAATACTTAAATAAACTCTAATACCTATAGCCTGTTTTATCATAGCCAATTTTAAATATTTCCCCCTGTTATTATGATTTATGACTGCGAAAACGAAATGCGACATTGTTTTCGTTTGTAATCAGCCCTTGTTTCTTGCGACACAGGAGGTTTAGAAGTCTATTCGATTTTTATTTTTATTTGGATATATATTATTTTTATTATTTATATTTGATTTTAGAGGCTGTCATGTGGCCTAGGCTATTCATTCAACAGTGTTTTCAACAGAGACCTGTATTTAATTAAACTTTATTTTACTGTACAAAACAGATTGACAGTGTACAAAGACCAGTCCATTCAGTCATTTCTGCACCAAAAAATAAGAAAAATGGTGAGAAAAATAAGAATGCACGAATCCACCACAGTAGACGTCCATGACATTGCATAAACGATGCGTGACAAATATATTAAGGCAGGTTTTCCCGTGACATGAGTTCACTAGACAGCACACAGACCTTTCCATTAGAGATTTTACATGCTTCAAATGCATTTGCTTACAGTGATTGTTCCGCAATGTCACCAATATATCGACGACTTTACATTTGAAAAAAGACACAACTGTCAAACAATCTGTTGCATAATTACATCATCGTGTATTGTGATCCTTCTGAACATTATGCGTAGCCTACAGACAAATGCGATTTATTTGGAAATTAAGATTCGATTGTCCACATTTACAAAGATAAATTACACAAATCGAAATGAAAAAAAAACCTTATAATATAGCCTACCATAATTATTTCGTTTTCAGAATTATATCCATAGCCTATGTATATATTTTATATAGCCTATATATATCATCTTCTTCTAAATAAACTGATTTAATAATTGCCTCTTTCTGATCTTATCGAATAGTAGGCAATGGTTGACTCAATTTATTTATCGACATATTAACAGTGCCCTTTGTAAAACATCACTAAATTGTTCTTGTTCAACACAAATGAGTAAACACATTTATCATTTATGTATTACAAAATTATGATGTTATGTCTTATTAACACTAGCCTATATTTTAGTAGGCCTACTTTGTGTGAACGTTGTTTAGACAAATTTATAAAGGGCCAGATCGAGAATTATAGACTATATTGCATAGCACCCTTAGCAATTATTGCTCTCATATTTAACTGAATTTTCATCGCAAATTTTTGAATGAACTTATGCCTTTTGAAGCAAGAGGATTTACTGACAGATTTTTAGATATATTAATTCATACAGGCCAATAAATTAGGCCAATACATTAATAAAGGCCAATACATTAAATATAGCCTAGGCCAATACATTAATACAGGCCATTAAATTAAAATGAAAACAAACGTGAAACTTAAATATCACCACCAGCGTAAAGCACACAATGGTGGATTGTTTTCCCATCAGATCACACATTTTGTCCAACAGTTAAAAAAACAAAAGATTTCATTTACGAACACTCTAAGCACATTTTCCATTTAACCAAAATGATAAATAATAAAACATCCGATGCCCCAAAACCCAAATCAGACTTTATAAATAATACATGTGCGATTGAAAGTCCTGCATTTTCAGTCCTTTTCACTTACATTTGACTTTCTCTCATTAATTATGAAAAGTGTTTAATTCGTCTTGCACAGGGTAAAACTGGCCGCGGAGATGAATGTCATATGGGAAATGAAGATCCGACGAGCCTCTCGCGCTCTGGCCGATGGAGGAGCGCGGCGGGACCGCGCAATAGCGCGTGCCGTAGTGGCAGCTCTTGCCGTATTCGATCGGCTCTTCGTGCTTGAGGGAAAAGATCCCGTTAAAGTTAATAGGAGGGCTTATGGGACCGTCAAACTGAGGGCTTCCGCATTCCGGCGAGACGCTTTCGTAGAAAGTCTCATAGGAGCTGCAGTAGTTGAACGGCCTGAAGGGTTTGACGGCATCCGCGGAGGGTCCCGAGGGCGTCACCACGCCCGGGCTGTGGTAGGTCGTGTACACCGAATCATACGGTGACCTACCAGAGAAAGACGCCTCGCTGTTGATCTGATCCGTGATGAAGCTCCTGGCGTTCAGCTGCAGACATCCGGCCACTAAGTTGGTGGTTGGCTGTGAGAGCCCTTTGCACAGGGTCTGAACGAAGGTCAAGAGGTCAGGCCTCTTCCCAGTGCTCAGGATCTCAGAAAGCGCCCAGATGTAGTTCTTAGCCAGGCGCAGGGTTTCGATTTTCGACAGTTTCTGGGTTTTGGAGTAGCAGGGCACCACCTTGCGCAGGCTGTCCAGGGCGTTGTTCAGACCATGCATTCGGTTCCTCTCCCTGGTGTTGGCCTCCATGCGCCTCATCTTGACCCGGTCCACCCTAGCTTTGGTCATTTTCTTTTTCCGAGGCCCTCTCCTCCGAGGCAGACCGTTCTCGTCCTGTCCGTCCGCCCTTTCGTCCTCATCTTTCTCCGAATCCTCATCCTCCATTGCGTGGGAGAGCGTCTCCTCCTTTATAAACGGCTCTTGTTTATTGACCTTCATTTCACCCACGCAGTCCCGTGGAAAGTTCGCCCCGAATTGAGTGTCCATTATGACAGGATCCTCAAACGGAAGAGTCAGCATTGTGCTCTTACTAGGGATGAGAATATATATAATAAATCTTCTGAATCAATCAGCAGCGATTTAAAAACATACCAGGTGCTCAATAATGCACTGATATATAAATAATGATTCCATATGAGAGATATTGATCCTCCAAACAAATCAATGTAGATTGATATAACACAAACACAGCTGCGACCATTCAACAGGAATAACATATATAAACTTAAACGCATTCATGTGATATCGCATCAGATGCAGTGCATTTACGGAAAGAAATCTGGTTACAATGGCAGACAGTCATTCAGCACGGATGCCGATCCTTACCCTCGAACTCCCCTGCTTACCTGGATTATGATGGTGTCAGATTTTCATTTTTCCTATTTTGAACTTTTTCCGCGTGGTGTTTTAGCAGGTGAACAGCCCGTGCGTTTTTCTCACCTCCCCACTGCTCTCCTTGTCTCGCGCTAGGAGAAATGACACTGATGCCAACTGCCAGAGCTGGTACCCATGCCATCTGCCGCTGACGTCACGTGGCATGGGTTGGTCACGTGACAGGTCCCGGGGGACCTGTATTCCTCCCCTGATCATCTGGCGTGTGCCTCGAGCTGCGTACCACTGCAAAACCACAAAGCAGCCTCAAACAAGGACCGAATACCAGCATCCACCATTCAAATCTGAGGGATAAATAGGAGTGCTCAGGGAATGACATTTCTTAGGCTTAGAGTCTGTTAGAAATAAAGAAATTGTGATTAGATTTTCATGCAAACACACCTATGATTGGTCCAAATCTAAATAGAGACAAAAACAGTTTCTGATTTATATCAGCAGAAAAGAAATGCTGGTGAATGACAGCACGAACTGGATGATTGATGGCTCTGGTTTGCTTGGTCAGTCTCTTCAAGGGCGTTTGCTAAATTACTGATCCTACTGTCTGTCATCGCACAGGCCTTGTTCTGCAGCGACGTTCACCTGAGTATGATTAAAGCATGATGCCTTTACCAAATACATCCAATAAATAAGTTTAGATAAATTCACTCTCACACTCAATAAACAGTCAACAGGGATTCTGAGATTTTTAACAGTTTTTTCTTTCTTATTTCTTCTACATAACATGAATCTTGTTTTTTTTGTTTGTTTACACTCTCGCTCGCTCGCACACACACTCACACTATCCCTCCCCACTTCACTCACACACAAACAGTCATCCACATTCACACCACTCATGAACGAATCTAACAAAAACAGATCCAGGTCACATTTCACTCCAAGAAGATATACAGTGCATAAAGAAAATGTCGACTGTTTTAGGAGCATTATTTTATTATAATTTTTGGATTGTGATATTGTGATGTTTCCACCTCAAATTATGCAATGCAACTAAAGGTTTTTTTGTTGTTGACATTTTCATTATTCTAATATGGTAATACCATAATATGTACTGTATTTATATGTGATTTATACATACTTTACACTTATTTAAAGTAAAGTAAAAAAAAAAAATCTAATTAACTATGATTTATACATACTTTACACCACAGTATATATATATATATATATATATATATATATATATATATATATATATATATATATATATATATATATAAATTATAATGTATATATATATACATGCCCCATATCACATTCATTATAATTTTGTAATATTCAATATTTATTGCATTTATGAATAAATCTGGCAATTTTTTTATGACAGCCGCCATTTAAATGTTTATATTATAAACATTTAAATATAATGTTAAATTATGTATTTTTATATAATATAATATTGGTTGTTTGTGTAATTTATATTTATTGAAATAGATTTGTATCAAGATCTTTCACAGAAGAACTTCATTGGGGGATCAATAGTTCTAAAGTTTTCATTTCCCTTTTCTCATTAGAATTACTGTTACATGCAACTGCATACAAGCCAACTGCAATCACTCAACAGTTAAAATTATATTTAAAAATATACACATTTATTTGATCAAAATAAAGTAAAACTGTAATATTGAATTTGTGAAATATTAATACAATTTAAAATAACTGTTTTCTATTTGAACATATTTTAAAATACAATTTTTCTCCACACACAGTCTTAAGTGTCACATTATCCTTCAAAAATCATTCTAATATGCTGATTTGTAGCTCAAGAAACATTTATTGTTAATATTAGTATTATTATTATTATCAATGTTAAAACAGCAGTGAAACCTTTGTACTAATTTTCAGAATTATTTGTTCAAAGTCCCAAAGAACAGTATTTATTTGAAATAAGACATATTTTGTGTTTAAAATATAAATATATATACACACATGGTGTGTACTCAAATATATATATTAATACTATCATTTTCTATAATAATTTTCAGTGTGGAAAATGTGCTTGTCAATAAAATAATGAATAACAATTTCCGTTTCTTTAATAACGTATAGTAATAATTTCCATTATCAAAAATATATATTCTTATTTTTATGATTAATTTGATTCGTCATATGCGACCTAAGCATGTTCTTGACAGGTTTATTGCCAGATTCAGCCATGCGCACACACACACACACACACACACAAACACACACACATGTCGTGTTTCCATGTTTTATGGGGACTTTCCATAGGCGTAATGGATTTCATACTGTACAAACTGTACATCCTATCCCCTTACACTGCCCCTGCCCCTAAACCTACCCATCACAGGAAACATTCTGCATTTTTACTTTCTCAAAAAAACTCCTTCTGTGTGATTTATAAGATGTTTTACTCATGGGGACCTGAAAATGTCCCCACAAGGACAAGGATTTCGGATATTGCCATCTTTTTGTCCCCATAATGTAGGGATTACCAGGTCACACACACACACACACACACGCACGCACGCACGCACACGCACACGCACACGCACACGCACACGCACACGCACACACACACACACAGGGTCTGGCCCTCTCTGGGATCTGGCTGTGTGTCCAGCGCTTTGGCTCCTCCCACATTAAGACCTGACACATTAAGCTCCTGCTGCTATTGAACCTGTGCCTGGCCTATACTCATGCTATTCTCATTCACATGCACACACACATTTATAATTCAAATCAGAAGCTCTTTAAATGTCCCCCATGTGCATTTATCCCCCTCAGATGGATAACACAAAAAGCCTAACGCCACAAAAAAAGAAAAAAAAAAAAGAAAAATCACACACAACACCTCTCTGTTCCGGTGTAAGATTAATTGGCTCTTTAAACACTTTAACCTTAATGTGACAGATTTCACTGGTCCTGTTAACAGCAAGCCACCTATCAGACACAATCCCTGCTGCAGGGTTTAAGTCATGAGTGATCATCGAGGCTACTGTGTTTTTCATTGGGACGGCCAGGTTGATCTGCACTTATCAGCACAACAAAAATAATGAACACAGCATACAGATGCAGTTTGCTGACAGCGATGGCTAAGTCACGCATGATTGGCGTGTACCCATGGATGTGAGCACACACACACACACACACACACACAAAGTCCCTTCTGTCCCCCTCCAAAAATGCCTCAGCTGGTGACGAGCTTTCCGGTTCAGCACACACACCAACATCTGATGAGTCAAACTTCCCCATTTCAGACTAATCACTTGACTGCACTAATTGCAAATGCAAATATGCAAATTCATATTAATTAATTACTCTGTTAATTAGTTCTCTGGTCTTTTTGGGCAATAAATCATTGTGCAGCAGAAAGGAAGGCAGGCAGGCCCATCCCGCATAAAAAATTCAGCACGCACACTCTGAGAAGGACTGGTCGAAAGGATCTGTAACATTATAAAAGAGCAAAAACCAAAACAACAACAACACAAAGCAATGGCTGGGCCAGACACACGCTCCCCTGACAGACCTGCTTTATACCCTGCAGACTCACAGTGGAGGACTGGCCCCTTCTCATGTGGAACATTCGGCTGACAAGAGCTGTCTGCCAGTGATTTCATTAGCACATTATCAGCTTTTAAGGACAGCGTGATGCCAGGAACAGGCAGCGAATGAAGGCATGGATGTTCACACGTCAAGTGGCACACACACACACACACACACACACACACACACACACACACACACACACACACACACACACAGTACTAAGATCAGTAGCTCTGCTAAAGATGGTCTTTTGAGAGCTCTAGACGCCTGTCTGTTGATGGGCCTGCTCGAAGATAATCTTGAGTACATGGATTTGATAAGGAAAGACAAAATATTACCATCAATAAAAATTCATTTCTAATCAAAGATAATCCCTCTCTTTTTTTTATAAAGTAATTAAATATGATAAAATATTTCAAAAATAATCAAAGAGTTGACACACAAAGATACCCGTGTGTACGACAGTCACAGTGTTAATGGTTTGACAGTATGGCATATGCATAATTCATAATTCAGTTTTTAAAAATGAATAACATCAATTTCTCAGAGGAGAAGGACGGCTGTGTGCAGAAGGAACTGTTGCTTAAAATTGTGTATTTTTTCGTGAATTATTCAATTTCTATAGGCTAAATAAACTAGATAGGCTACATGTTACAAAATACAAAAAAAATCTTGTAACTGCCTACACACTAATTAAACAAATAATATCATATCTTATAACATATTTAAAATGTAGTTAAGCCTATAATAAATAAAATATAGGCTAATCCATATTCCGATCTGTATTTTTGGAACCTTACCTCAACTAAGGTAGGCTTTGTATCATATTTGATTTTAAAGCTGTGGGGACGGATTTTGTGGGAAGTGCATTGCCTACTTCTGTCGCTAGTGTTTCCTTCATATCCGTAAATAAAGACAAGGCATTCCGGCTACGTGTTTTCAACTGCACCCACTGTATAAAGCTGCTTCACTTATAATTTTCCACAGCTCATGTTGTCGTGATCTTTTTGCCTACTGAAATTTCTTGGAAAGATATTTTACGTTTTTTTTTTCGTCATTAGAGCAATCTAAAAACCTACCGAGGAGATGATATCCCTCACGGTCTCGCTTTCATTCTGTGAATAAGGTCTTGTGCGTGCCAGATGAGGTGGAAGGTGTGCTGACATCTTATTTTCCAGGGAGATCACCTGCAGGCTACTAGTGATGTCCGGTTCGCGAACGAATCGTTCTTTTTAACCGGATCTTTATAGTGAACCGGTCGAACCAGTTCACCAAATCGAACTGAATCGTTCTAAACGGTTCGCGTCTCAAATCAGGGCTGATCCCACAAATACTGTAGATATTAACTTTCTGCCATCAGTGACAGTCTCTCAAACTAGAAATAAAACGAATATCTTGAAGTAGATGCTGTAACTCCAATCGTTAGCTGAAGTGAGGCATGTTTTGCTGAGAGATCTGATGAACTCACGAGCAGCTGATACTGAGCATGCGCGTGTAACCGAACGTACCGGTTGTCGGATCCTCGGATCAGCAGTACAGAATCAAAACCGTTTCTATCGGACACGTTCGATACTGAGAACCGATGAGCCGATGAGCTGCGCATGCGTGTTATTTGTTCAGAGGAACGAAATGCAGTTTAAGTGTATTTAAAACTAATCACGTTTGGAAACATTATAACAAAGCTGTCACTGTATTATTTTAAAGTTTTGGAAACAATAGATTGTAAAACGGTCAAATTAAACATTTTTTGTTTTATCAATAATGCATGATATTTTCAGGAACAGCTTTTATCTTATTTAATTTCTAAGTCGATAAAGATTTTAAAATACATGTAATCAAAACAGTAGGTTTGATATTCAGCTTGCAGCAGTTCGCAGCTCAGCACCCTGTGCTCAGCACACACACACACACACACACACACACACACACACTGATACAGCGGTTCTCGAGTCAGATCGACCGGTTGCAACTGATCACCGGTACAGAATCGAGAACCGTTTCTATCGGACACGTTCGATCTTTCAGACATGTTCGATTCTGAGAACCGGTGAGCTGAGATACTGAGCATGCGTGAGAGCGTCGTAACTGAACTGTTTCTCTCGGACTGGGACAGCTGATGCTGATAATACATGAGCCCGGGTGAACACTGAGGATTTGTGTAAGTAGGCCTATTATGTCAATGTATGTTTATTTAATCCGTGTAAAACATCAGTGTTTGTACGACAGTGACAGTGACAGTCTCTCAAACTAGAAATAAAACTAATATCTTGAAGTAGATGTTGTAACAATCGATTCAGTTCGATTTGGTGAACTGTATTTAGAGCTGTTGCAAAACATAAATGAAAAAATGTTTCCAAGATGATGATGATGTCAATTATAATTATTACTATACTAAGTTTTGATTACAAATACTTTATATGGATGTGTTTGAATGTATTTTCATCCGCCGGGATGATAGAAATGACGTCATTACGTAAAGACGTAAAAGAACCGGTGATCCGGTTTTTTGAACCGGATCACTGAAACGAACTGTCCGAAAGAACCGGTTCGCGGAAAAGAACCGAACTTCCCATCACTACAGGCTACTCATGGGCAGGCATGCCTCAAACAATCAGCGCAGAACCAATAATATAACGTGATTAACAATATATTCCTCCGCAAGTAACTTCAACCGCTAGAGGGCGTTTGAAAATTACACACACAGTGCTGCTTTTAAAAGATTTTCTCAAGATTTTGTAGCCTACAGAATTATTTTAACGGCAAATATAATATAATATAATATAATATAATATAATATAATATAATATAATATAATATAATATAATATAATATAATATAATATAATAGATTTAAATAAATTCTCATCTTTACAAACGATATCAATTCATAGGAATCGATTAGTCATCCTGTTTTCAGATGAATGAGTAGACTTGTAGGCGCCTCCCAGCCATTAAATCGAAATAATCTTTGTGCTTTGTTACTATTCATATATGAAACAAAGTCTCAGTTTTCAAATTACGTCCATTTGATTACGAAATGTAAAAAAATACAGTTTTGGCGCTGTGGCGTGAAATCGATCTGATGCAATACTAATAGCCTACCAGTTAGCGCGAAATAAACATGAATGAGATCTGAAAGTGTGTTCAAAGATAGATTACAGTTTACCGAAATCTGTAGGGTATCATGTCATATGGAATCGCTCAATCTGTTTCAACAGTGGAAAGACATCTGTAAAACAGCTTGTAAACAATGGCATGTCGTCACATTTACCTCAGAAAAATCATATCCATCGTGTCCATAAACTCGGTAGTCAGCTAGTAAAAATGTATATATTTTACTTGCTGTGTGTGTATATATATATATATATATATATATGGTGTACACCTTTCCACTATATATGAAAGATGCTCTATTGGGTTGAGATCTGGTGACTGTGGGGCCATTTTAGTACAGTGAACTCATTGTCATGTTCAATAAACCAATTTGAAATGCTTCAAGCTTTCGACATGGTGCATTATCCTGTTGGAAGTAGCCATCAGAGGATGGGTACATGGTGGTCATAAATGGATGGACATGGTCAGAAACAATGCTCAGGTAGGCCTAGGCATTTAAACAATGCCCAATTGGCACTAAGGGGCCTAAAGTGTGCCAAGAAAACATCCCCCAAACCATTATACCACCATTCTGCACAGTGGTTAAAAGGCATGATGGATCCATGTTCTCATTCTGTTTACGTCTACCATCTGAATATCTCAACAGAAATCGAGACTAATCAGACAAGGCAACCTTTTTCCAGTCTTCAACTGTCCAATTTTGGTGAGCTTGTGCAAAGTGTAGCCTCTTTTTCCTATTTGCAGGAAATGAGGAGATGAGGGGTACCTGGTGGGGTCTTCTGCTGTTGTAGCCCATCTGCCTTAAAGTTGTGCGTGTTGTAGCTTCACAAATGCTTTGCTGCATACCTCGGTTGTAACGAATGGTTATTTCAGTCAAAGTTGCTCTTCTATCAGCTTGAAACAGTCGGCCCATTCTCTTCTGACCTCTAGCGTCAACAAGGCATTTTCGGCGCGTACTGGATGTTTTTCCCTTTTCACACAATTCTTTGTAAATCCTAGAAATGGTTGTGCATGAAAATCCCAGTAACTGAGCAGATTGTGAAATACTCAGACCGGCCCGTCTGGCACCAATAACAATGCCACGCTCAAAATTGCTTAAATCACCTTTCTTTCTCATTCTGACATTTAGTTTGGAGTTCAGGAGATTGTCTTGACCAGGACCACACCCCTAAATGCATTGAAGCAACTGCCATGCGATTGGTTGATTAGATAATTGCATTTATGAAAAATAGAACAGGTAATCCTAATCCTAATAATCCTTTAGGTGTAAATATATATATATATATATATATATATATATATATATATATATATATATATATATATATATATATATATATATATATATATATATATATATATATATATATATATATATATATATAAATTATAATGTGTATATATATGCCCCATATCACATTCATTATAATTTTGTAATATTCAATATTTATTGCATTTATGAATAAATCTGGCAATTTTTTTATGACAGCCGCCATTTAAATGTTTATATTATAAACATTTAAATATAATGTTAAATTATGTATTTTATATAATATAATATTGGTTGTTTGTGTAATTTATATTTATTAAAATAGATTTGTATCAAGATCTTTCACAGAAGAACTTCATTGGGGGATCAATAGTTCTAAAGTTTTCATTTCCCTTTTCTCATTAGAATTACTGTTACATGCAACTGCATACAAGCCAAAACAAAATATGCCTTTGATGTAAAATATGAACTTGTGCCATGCTTGAAAACAAAGACTTGATTTCCCCCTGTGATTTGCATGGAGAAATGATCTGCTCAGTGCCGCTGATCCACACTGTTAAGTGATTTTAATTTCACTCTTGTACCTAGCCAATGCTATAGTCCAGGGACTAGTGTGAGCGGATGGGGGAAGTGTGTGTGTGTGTGTCAGTGGTTAGGCTAGATCGTGCCAGAAATCTTGATGTGACTGTGATTTATGTCGGAATCGTGCCAAGTATGTCCATCCGTATGAACCCTCTCAAAGCAACCTCACCCTGTCTGCATCTCTGACTCCATCTCAACATGATTGCTTAAATCTGATCTGGTAGGAATATGTGCTATAAAGTGATTTGGCACGGGTAAAATCTTTGGCATGGGTTAAATGGGTCGTACCCTCTCTTTTGGCCCTGTGGAGGCACACATTGGACCGCCGTTGTCCTTTACAGTCTCCTGCAGTCCCTTGGTGTTGTTGCCCAGTCCAGATTAGGTTCTTCTGGCACATCTCACTCTGGGCTTCTTCCTAAACCGTCTGGCATCTGCTTGCGAAGCAACCCTGAATGTTGCGATGCTAGTGCCATATTTGGGTCCTCATGAGACCAGAGTGTGTTTTTGTCCCCATTTAAATTAATTTAAAGATCCATTTTGTCATAAAGAAAATAAAAATAATAAGCACAGAATAGCTAAATATTTGCTTGGTTATAAGTATCTTCATACAAAAATGCTGGACACAGCCTTGATGCTTACCGCATTATCTGCTCTCTTATAGTCATTGTTACCTGAATGTTGCTGGAATGTTATGGAAATGTTATGCATTAGCATGGTCCCAGCTGCTTTTTTGCATGTCATTTCATCATTTGCCATCAGTGGCCTCTTCAGGCTTGTCTGATCATCTGCCCTGATGCAATGAGAAGCACTATAACAAATATTGTTTTGGAAATCTGCCTGTTTTGTCTTCACTCTTAGCCTGAGAGAAAGCATCTCAGAAGTTAAAGGGATTTCACCCAAAAATGAAAATTAGCCCATTATTTACTCACCCTCAAGCCATCAGGTGTATGACTTTCTTCTTTAAGACGAATTCAATCGGAGTTGTATTAAAAAATGTCCTGGCTCTTCAAAGCTTTATTTTCTGTTTTGAAGTCCATAAAAGTGCATGTATCTGTCATAAAAGAGGTCCACACAACTTGGAGGTTTAATAAAGGCCTTCTGAAGCGAAGCAATATGCTTGTGTAAGAAATATATTCATATTAGACATGTTATAAAGTAAAATATCTGTCATGCACACGTTCACTACTGGCGTTCCTGCAGATGACGTGGCATGCTCCTGTGAGAATATGGTAATTCACCAGAGAACCAAGTTTTGTTTTGCATCATCTGTGTTTCCACGTTTGTCACCAGAACGTACACCACGCCTGAGTCCTACGTCATCTGCTGGAACGCCGGTTTCTCGTGAACGTGCGTATGACAGCTAGCGGAAGTTAGAAATTACAGTTTGTAAAGTTTTAAATATGGATATATTTCTTACAAATACAGAGCCATGTGGAGCAGTTATGATGAATACATGCACTTTTATGGTTTTTATGTTTACTTCAAAACATATACATGACTTCAGGGTGAGAAAATCATGGGCTAATTTTAATTTTTGGGTGAACTCTCCCTTTAAAGTGCATGTTTTTTCTGCTTCCAGAATTCATACATGCTCTTGTACATGATTTTTGAGTCTTTAGCAGTGTATTAGAGATGTTAATGATCCATGGCAGCAAGAGAAAGATGACAGAAATGACTAAAAACACTGGTTTCTTTTAGAACAGAGATTTGAAATGCTGTTCTTTTTTTACTCCACAAATCAGAAACAGACTGTGTGCTCATTAAAACATGCATTGGTATCTGCAAAAGACACACAGACACTTAGAAGTGTGATTCCACACAAGCGCACACAATTTTATACAGATTTGTTCGATTTAGCGCAACCCGTATATTGTTCCTCTAGTGCCAAAACCCATCTGGCTGTAGTAATTTTTATTTTGATGTACCCAATTTAACCCCAGTAGGTACCAGCGCAAGGATCCTCATGCTGGAGCTGTTTTGGACAGCCTGCTGGACGTTTCACCCTCAGGAACGGACCTAAATGTCCTTGGTTTTAGCAGGCAGCTGTCCCCACTTAGGCTCTAATTTAATCTCCACTCTCCGACCCTCTGAGGCTCCTGTGAATGTTCTGGAAAACAGAATCTGGCAACACGGATTCTCACTCTCATTCAAATGCGCTCGCTCTCTGAAGGGATCCACCAGGGCTGATGTTTATTTGGTACATTTGTTTGCTATAAAAGGATATTTTTGAGAGACTATATTTTTCTCTTGTAATATTTACATTTTCCATAAACACAGATAAAAATGACCAAAATTACGTAACAACACCATTGTCGTCGTTCTGCGTTTGTTGTCGCCTCCTCTGAAATGTTGGCCTGCTCTTGTTTTTAGGCAATCTGAAGGCCCCATCTGGTCAGCCTGGTGGGGTTTGGATTAGTCATGGTCTGGACCCTGTGACCAACCGACAGCCTCGCGAGGGTCTGCGCAACCCACCCACAGACAGCCTGTAACAAGCTCCGTCCAAAACCAGCACAAGCACAAAAAGTCACATTCATAGCTACCATTACCACCAATCACCATTCTGCACCGTTCGAAAACAGTGGGACTTGCACATGACGGATGAAGTTCACACATAAAAGCTGTAAGTTATTTTTAAGAATAGGACATTTTCATCCAACAATATTCAATATTCCTTCTGAGGATTCAATGTAATCTAAAAAAAGGGTGCATACCGTAGGTGTATTTAAATGAAATCAGAAAAATCTGAAAGCTGTCTAAATAGTGTACAAAGGTAAGTTTACATAACATCCCATCTAGCCTACCTAAGACACCTTCATTTGTTTAGATTTGAAGTATAAATGTATCCTTAACTGACTTCCCACATTGTGCCTCAGAGTAGCAAAAACCAGAAAAGGGAAGAAGAAAATGAAAAATAGAGGAGGAAGAGTTTAGAGGGATTTTTTAAAAATACCATTAAGTGCTCATGGAAGAGATGAGTCTTTTGAATGAAGCGAGTGATTCTGTTGTGCATATGGAGGACGGAAGATCGTTCCACCAACTAGGAACAATGAATGAAAAAGTTCTGCAGAGGGATTTCATGCCTCTCTGTGATGGTACCACAGGCTCATTAGCTGAGCGAAGGCTTCTGGTGGGCGTGTAGACTCATAGGAGTGAGTCGAAGTATGCGGGTGCTGAGCTTGTGGAAGATCCATAAGCAAGAGTCAGGGCTTTTAATTTGATCATATTAATAATGATTTATTAATTTATTAATGTCTTATTGACTCCTTCAGACAGAACTGTATTAATTTAATTTATATTAAATGTATTAAAATGTATTTATTTATAAAGACATTTGATTTACAAATGAATTTAAATAAATGTATTTTTTCATGTTATTTCTGTTCTAGTGAACAAAATAAGCACTTTAGTCACTAAATATGTTTGGTTATTTCTAAAGCTCAATTGAGTTTAAAAAAAAAAAAAAATTAGAAATTATATTGTTAGAAATCATTAGAAACTTTCCTGATGTGCCTTGATGCAAAAACATGTAACGTTTAGACATGTAAAGACTATATATATATATATATATATATATATATATATATATATATATATATATATGTGTGTGTAAAAACGTGATTAATGTCATTATTTGTGTATGTGTGTGTGTGTGTGTGTGTGTGTGTGTGTGTGTGTGTGTGTGTGTGTGTGTGTGTGTGTGTGTGTGTGTGTGTGTGTGTGTGTGTGTGTGTGTGTGTGTGTGTGTGTGTGTGTGTGTGTGAGTGTGTGTGTAATGTTGTATATTTGAATACACACATATGTATGTATGAAATATTTGCATGTATATTTATATAATTTAAAATATTTATATTAAATATTTTATACATAATTTTTTTACTTAAATTCATGCATGTTTATATGTGCATAATAATTATACACAGTACACACATATATTATGTAAACACATTTTTATTTTGGATGTGATAAATAGTTTGACAGCACACAGGTGCTGGTCAATGACCTGAGAAGAGCTGGGACCACCGTTTCCAAGGTTACTGTTGGTAATACACTAAGACATCATGGCTTGAAATCATGCATGGCACGGAAGTTTCCCCTGCTTAAACCAGCACATGTCCAAGCCCATCTAAAGTTTGCCAATGATCATTTGGATGATCCAGAGGAGTCATGGGAGAAATTCATGTGGTCAGATAAGACCAAAATAGAACGTTTTGGTCATAATTCCATTAAACGTGTTTGGAGGAAGAAGAATGATGAGTTTCATCCCTAGAACATCATCCCTACTGTGAAGCATGGGGGGGGGGGGGGGGGGGGTTAGGGGTTCTGCACAGGGGACTCCACTGTATTAAGGAGAGGATGACTGGGGCCATGTATTGCGAGATTTTGCGGAACAACCTCCTTCCCTCAGTTAGAGCATTGACGATGGGTCGAGGCTGGGTCTTCCAACATGACAATGACCCAAAGCACACAGCCAGGATAACCAAGGAGTGGATCTGTAAGAAGCATATCAAGGTTCTGTTTCTCAGCAATAGGCCAGAAACCTGACTGATCTAGAGAATATCTGTGTGGAGGAGTGGGCCAAATCCCTCCTGCAGTGTGTGCAAACCTGGTGAAAAACTACAGGAAATGTTTGACCTCTATAACTGCAAACAAAGGCTACTGTACCAAATATTAACATATTTGGGAGAACTTGCAATAGAGCAGGGTGTTCAAATACTTATTTTTCTCACTATACATATAGTTCTTAAGCTTTCTTCTAACAATAACAATCTACATTCATTTCTTGTAGGCTGATCTTGTTGTGGAAGCCAGAGTAATTGTAACAGATGTTGAATGATTAAATTAGCAGTTGCAGGCTGCTCAAATATTCATGTTGCGTTGAGAACGTGTACCATTACGAAGAAAACCCATTGAATACTACTTGATTATTCTATGCTTTTGTTTTCTTCACACGAGGCACAAATCTCTAGATATTCTAGGTGAAGTTTTCTCTGAAGGCACTAGTGTGGGAGAAGGAGATCCACTGAAGCGCTAATACAGCCATTTAAAACATTTTACAGCACTGCACCGCTGTGATAACGGCATTTTATTCAGCTCTGAGCTTCATGAAAGTTTAAGAAACAGACTCTAAGTGATGTCCTGGGAAGCATCACACTGAAGCGAAAGGAGGGAACTGCTCTTGTGCCCTGGAGCGAGACACTTCACAGCCGTCTGCTCCAGATGTGCTCAGTGCCTGCTCCTGTCAGGATGTGTCAAATCCCACTCAGAATGTGCAAAGTCTGCATGGAAAGTCACTCAAGGACTTGCAGAAATAAGATTAAAAATCCTAAACAGAAAATAACACAAATAAAAATAAAAGTACAAGACTTTTTGAGCCTTTTTTTTGCATTTTTTGTGCAATATTAAGAACTTGCTTAACAGATCGGGTGACATAGTGACCCCGAAAACTATTTAGTCACCTAAAGCACATGCAAAAATAAATGAATGTTATTGCCTTAGATATATACACCGATCAGACATAACTGTGACCTAATGTGCTAGTCCCCTTTTGCAGACTCCGCTAGACCTCTGAAGGTGTGCTGTGCAATCATGGCAACAAGATTTTAGCAGCAGATCCTTTAAGTTTTGCAAGTTGCAAGGTGGGGCCTCCATGGATCGGACTTGTTTGATCAGCACATCCCACAGATTCTCGATTGGATTGAGATCTGGGGAATTTAGAGGTCAAGTCAAAACCTCACACTCGTTGTTGTGCTCCTCAAACCATTCCTGAACCATTTTCAGTTTGTGGCAGAGCGCATTATCCTGCTGAAAGAGGCCACAGCCACCAGGAAATACTGTTTCAATGAAAGGGTGTACGTGGTCTGCAACAATGCTTAGGTAGGTGGTACGTGTCAAAGTAACATCCAAATGGATGGCAGGACCCAAGGTTCCTCAGCAGAACATTGCCCAAAGCATCACACTGCCTCTGCCGGCTTGCCTTCTTCTCATAGTGCATTCTGGTGCCATGTGTTCCCCAGGTAAGCAACACACACGCACCCGGCCATCCACGTGATGTAAAAGAAAACGTGATTCATCAGACCAGGCCACCTTCTTCCATTGCTCTGTGGTCCAGTTCTGATGCTCACCAACTGATGTTGGGGCTTTCGGCAGTGGACAGGGGTCAGCATGGGCACCCTGACTGGTCTGCGGCTATGAGCCCCATACACAACAAACTGATGCGCTGTGTATTCTGACACCTTTCTATCAGAACCAGCATTAACTTCTTGAGCAATTTGAGCTACAGTAGCTCGTCTCTTTGATCAGATCACACAGGCCAGCCTTCACTCCACCCATGCATCAATGAGCTTTAGCCGCCCATGACCCTGTCGCCGGTTCTCCACTGTTCCTCCATTGAACCCCTTTTGATAGATACTGACCACTGCAGACCGGGAACACCCCACAAGAACTGCAGTTTTGGAGATGCTCTGACCAAGTTGTCTAACAATTAAAACATGGCCCTTGTCAAACTCACTCAAATCCTTACGCTTGCCCATTTTCCCTGCTTCTAACACATCAAGTTTGAGGACAAAATGTTGACTTGCTGCCTAATATATCCCACCCACGAACAGGTGTCGTAATGAAGAGATAATCAGTGTTATTCATTTCACCCGTTATTATGTTATTCCTGAGTGGGGGTGTGTGTGTGTGTGTGTGTGTGTGTGTGTGTGTGTGTGTGTGTGTGTGTATATATATATATATATGTGTGTGTGTGTGTGTGTGTGTGTGTGTGTGCATATATATATATATGTGTGTGTGCACACACACACACACACAAAGACAGAGAGTCTGGTGACACTTTGTGGTTGTGTGGTCACTATTGGGCCATCAAATTTAATGTGATAAAATACACGTGGTTACTGTGCTGTGTAAACTTGAGTAGATTGGACTTCATACATCTTCTAAAAATCACCAAAATAGTTGATTAAATATCCTTGTGCTAAATCTTGTGCAGCGTTTATTTGTATGATATATTGATATGTTCTGATAACATTAAATAGGTAAACCAGTAAATAATACTTGTTTATGTGAAACTTTTAGACTTTACACTTTATATTATTATCTAAAAATGACTGGGGTTCTCTGACAAAACATTCAAATAAACAGTGTTCTGCCACACATGCATAATGCAGCCCAATCTGTGCCAGTCACCTACCTAGTTGTTTGTGAATAGTTTACTGGTCCATTGTGTGCACGGAATATTAATTCACACAGAGAAATGATCTAGTTTCCACCTTTTATCCTGGGGAAAAACTGCCGCACATTTTTATAGCTTAATTATTCGTGGTGGCATTCATTATTGAGAATGGAGGCATAGGGTTCCTGGTTATATTTCAGACCTTTAGTGACATCTAGTGATTTACAAATGGAACCGCAGAAAAGTCAAGTATAACATAGGTAGCCTACAGTAGGCTATATCGCATATAGGCCTACATTTAACAAAAAGGAAGTCTTAAAGGCAATGCTTAAGAGATAAATACAAAAATATAATAATAATATATAAAAAATAGGTTACAGTGAAAGCATTTAAAGTGTGGTGTAGCCTAAGTGTCTAAATATTATTAGGCCTATGTGTAGGCTACAACAAACAGATTGCACAATATTTAAATTAGCACTTTAATTCGAGCCTAAACTTAAAAAACCCTAAAATAGGCTACATACATATTTATAAATAACCACTCTTGGGGTTTTTTGTGTCCAAACTCCTCCTCACACATTTAAAGGCAGAGGGTTCATATCCATACTGTGAAATTACACAAACTTCCTTTGAACAGGTTAGGCAACAAATATCATGTTTCTGCATGTAGGCAGTTGTCAAAAGCTCAATTCCTCTTTCAGTCTTGAATGTGAATAACTCTTCTAGATGAAGGCATAGCGCGACGACCGCGCGTTCACACATCGGCTTTGTGCTTCTCTTGTTGTTTTCCTTGCAATTTATTTGCATACGCTTTCTGCTTTTTTCCCTCTTTACGTGGACCAAATTAGAACCGTGTTTCTGTTTTTAGCTCCGGTTGATATAGCGATAAGTAACATTAAAGCGGGCGTACTGTGGCAGGTGCTCAGTTTGGATCTTCTCCGTTAAAGCGCAGGTGAGCGAGTGTGTGTCTGTGGTGGGTCACGTTTTTATATTTTGCTAACTTTGCTGATCATGTGATTGTTCGAAATTAATATTAGTTCCAACATAGGAAATCGGGAACTTCACCTCTGTTTTGTAGTTCATTTGTCCTGCAGTTTGGTTGTTTCACGAAATCGTCTTCGTGTTTATTTATTAATTGGTCTTACATTTTCGTTACGATGAATTCATTGCGGTGATTTCATTTTATAGAACACTGCATAAAAAGCTTATATCCTAAATTAGACAATAGGCTTTTATTTTACTCACTAAGAACGGTTTGCTCGCTAAGCTTTTTCGTTTTACTTTTTGATATGACTTATTATTGGGGTGCCCAGTCCTGTTCCTCGAGATCAACCTTCCAGCAAATTTCAGCTCCAACCCTAATCAAACACACCTGAAGCAGATAAATACGATCTTCAGGAACAGCTGATGATTACAGACAGCTGTGTGGGTAGTGCCTCAGGAACAGTATTGAGCACCTGTCATATCAGAATTGAAAGGGAAAGTTAAACATAACATGAAATATTAATATGTTTACATAATCTGTCTATCAAGCTTTTTTAACATTACACAATGCGTGGTTAAAACAATTCAGTGTTTATTAGGCTATACAATATAAATACTGAAAACTGCCGATTTATTCACCCCAAACAAAACAATCAGTTTCAGGGAATTTCATTGGTTACATAAACCTGCGACCCTGTGTTAGATCGAATTACACCAAATTTGATGTTTTCATTGAGCAATGGCCTTGTGGATTAGAAAAATTTCACAGTGCTCGGAGACAAACAGGTATTTAGGCAAGTACTTTTTTTGTTTGTGTTGATTTAGACCACGTACTATATATATATATATATATATATATATATATATATATATATATATATATATATAATATATATATATATATATATATATAATGTAATATGGATATAAATATAAAAATGCTTGTTTTTGTTTTGTTTTTTTGACTGTCATCATCTTGGAATGAAATATATTTCTAACTTTTAGTGTTTGCCCTGAGAAGATGAGCTCATGGTGAGGTGTTTGTTTCACTGAATGGAGTGGACCTCATGACCACAGTGATGTCTACCAGTAAATCTGCAGCCAGAAGAGCTATTCTTCAGACCTCCAGGGCTAGATGGAAGACGGATAAATGTGAGATTGTTCCGATTATCAGTTCTGACACAAGTAAGTGACCCGAGATGTGTGCTTGTTAGATGTTGTGCTGCTGACTGGAGGTTCATGCAGTTAGCTGTAATGTAAACTTTGAAGTTCTCTTGATAATCGGTGTATGTTTGTATTGGTCAAATCGTATATTTCCATGAATCATCCAGACCTCAGAAATCCTGCTCACTTCACAGAAAATGCAAAGCAGTGCAGTGAACGCCCATGTAACCCTGCAGCTCTGTGTAACATGGACTCATCCAGACCTCAGAGATACTTTTTTCCCCTTCGGTTTTTGAAGCAAACTGAAGAGTAAAAATGCAAGGTGAACGTTTTAACGACTGGCTCCTCTTTGTTTCGAACAGGGAAGTGTGATGAAGACCGCGTAGAGCGCTGGCTCACGACAATTGCAGAGTAAGAGCCGAATCTCACAAGTGTTCATTTCTCTTTCATTGTGGCTTTATTTGGGGATAAATCCTTTCTCAAAGGGTTTCAGCTGTTCCATTGTGCTGTCTGTTAATTGGAATTTCTTCCCACATTATATTCTTTAAAGCGTTTCCTCTTAGTGATATGGTCACTAATACAGCTTGACTTCCTTGTTTAAGGGACGACACCAGACCAGAGGTTGTCCTGGAGACGGCAGGTAAGATTACATATCACATGCAAAACTTTTTTTGTTGTTGATTGCCACAGTGTTATGTATTTATTATATATTCATAGTGTTATGTTATTATTATTTTTTTACCATCACAATAAAGTGACTTAGAAGCTAAGGGATAAAATGTAACATTGGTGAGAATTTTGGTGTATTATTTTTTTCTTTAAAGGCGCAATATGTAAGATTTTTTATTTAAAGGGGGGGTGAAATGCTGTTTCATGCATACTGAGCTTTTTACACCTTTAAAGACTTGGATTCCCATCCTAAACATAGACAAAGTTTCAAAAACTAATGTTGGACGTTTGATGAAGTATTTCTGTGTTACAAATACTCCTTCCAGTTTCTCACAAGTTTCGGCGAGTTTTTTTCGAGTATGGGTCTACTTGACGTTAAATAGAGCGGAAGGTCCTTGTATGGGCCGTACGGGCTCTTCTCCCGGAAGGGTGCGCGCGCGCGTGGCTAGAGGGAGAGAGAGGAAATGCACGCTGTAAACAGTCTCTCAGGTGCAGATCCAGTCGTCCGTGAACACTTATGTTGCGCCGCGCTCCACTTTATTCCTATGGGTGACGTCGAGCAACTTCAACGCTTCAGCACAGCATTCCGGGAAGGCAGCGCTGCATTTGAACCGATTTGAACGCAGAAATGACGGGAAGCTTCAAGGCATCGCTTCAGTCACGTCGCAAAGTGGATTTCCACGGTCACTGCTGTCACAGGACTTCACCAAATCATACCAAAGAAGTGTGTTTTTGACAGAGCGGTCCTGCTTTGGAAGATGCCGGTGAGTAAATCAACTTCAAATGTCTCTGCTATTGGCTACCGTCGCATGAGTAAACATCAGTAAACGATACGATCGCGTGCTTCGTCATTCAAATGCGCTAACGGTTACTCCATTGTTGTTCTGTATAACGTTACAGTATTCTGACTCTGACGTGCAAAACCGTTTTGCTTGCTACCTCTAAGGTCTAGTCACATACTATAGTCCATAAACCGAATCATGTCCTCATAAACTGCACACAAAGGCCCCTAAATACAGTACATACCACAGAGACGGACATCCTGATGTTGCCGTTTCTCCTGTTCAATTTATTTCAGCCTCAGATTTGATTGTGGATCATTATCTGTATTAGCTGAGATAGATGGGTTTCTCCACGCTTGAGGACGTCATCGCTTTGCGCGCTTGTCATTCTTTAGCTCCGCCCACACGATACGCCTCCAGGCGCTCGGTTTTTTCCGGAAAGACTCGGTACAGCCCATATTTCTTTTATAAATATGATAAAACTAAAGACTTTTCGGAGATATGAAGGATGCAATACTACTCTATAGGTACTCAAGATTGACATGAGATTGACTGAAACTGAGTGTTTCACCCCCCCTTTAAAATCTCACTAGAACTGTTACACATTTTGTTGACTTGTGTACTTGCATTATCCCAAATGTTTCCAAGAATGTTTAAATCCAGAGAAATAAGCAATTTTCACCAAGACACGGACCATGACCATGTGTCACCTATCAGTGACATCATACCCGCGTTTCCCTCGATTTTGTAGAAACCATGGAAACACCAAAGCAGCTTTAATATATTATGCGTTTTATTAGAACAACTTGTTTGTATGCATTCACTCTAAAAAATGCTGGGTTAAAAACAACCCAAGTTGGGTTGGAAATGGACAAACCCAGAAATTGGGTTGTTTGAACCCTAGTAAATGGACCCATTCAAACAACCCAATTTCTGGGTTTGTCCATTTTCAACCCAACTTGGGTTGTTTTTGACCCAGCATTTTTTAGAGTGTTCATCGACAGAAAATGAATCATTGTTATAAATAGCTCAACACGCTTTTTTGAATCTGGTTTTCTTGATTTACCGCGAGTACTATGTTTTACCATGCCTAACTAGCTTACTGCAGTGCGTAACAAGGGTCTCATAGAGTAATATTATTATTAATATGATAAAACAGCGCTGCGTTACCCCACATACGCTTGATCTGAAGAAGCGGTGACTGTGGCATAATAAAAGTCCCTCAGCCATGTGCCGCGCTCGTCTCTTATTAGCAGTCGCTCCAGCGGCCTCGTTGCGCTCCCACAACACTAACATTAATAATCTCATCCATGAATATGATTTCTGCCCAAGTCCTGTCCTTATTCTTTTTTTCCTCGACTGTGAGGTGAAGACGACACCTCCTATGAATCCGCGCTCAATCTCACGTCATCAAGCTACAGCTTTGTTTTGAATAGGCGACCTCTAGTGGAGAAACTACATATTGTGCCTTTAATGTTGCCAGTGCTGGGTAGATTACATTACAAATGTAGTTAGGAATGTAATCCATTAGTATGGAATATCCATTATTAATTCCAGTGATAATCATATAATAATTGTTTTTGTCAGGAGTTGTTTAAATATGGAATGTCGCAATGTTGAGTTCAGTTAATCCAGTGATCAAATGCTGTGTGGGTCTCAATAAAAAAGTAAACGTAGTCTAATTTAGTTGACTGTTTGATAAATGTGTTCAGCTCAATGAATTAGAGCGATCTTGTGAATAAACATTTAACCCTGGAGCTCTAAACGTTCAGTCTGTTGTACTGGATATATAATTAACATACTGATATGATTCACAATGATTGAATTAGTCATTATCTGTGATGGCTGATAGTGCTGGATTAAATGGGTTAGCAGGTCAGCTGATCTACTGACCCAACTGACCTGAGGGTGTGACTTATTTTTCCTCACTGTAACACTCTGTAAATACTTTATTGTAAAAAAAATGCTTTGCTTTCAGTAAAGCCTATAAGGAGAAATGAGAGTGGAGAAGATGATCTGGCACTGGGAGTGGAAGGTAAGCATTCCCTGTTTTGTATCGCTCGGATCAGTTAGACTATACTTTTTTACACTGTTTGACGTCACGGTTTGAGAGCATACGGTGGCTTATGGGTTTGTGTGACTGTGTCTTGAAATACATTGAACTATTCAGAAGGCCTGGATTTTAAACATGGCAAACCTCTCCATACTTTCAAACACAAACACTGGCAGAGAGTGAGACAATCCAGTGCCTGTTGTCTCCCGCTTCAGGGGAAACTTCACCTGCTGCGGCATAGTTTCCAGTTACACGGAAAAGATAAGGAGTAGATTAGACGTGATCTTTACTTTAACATGATTTAAGCAAGTACGATATGTTCATGGATCAACATCCATGAAGGTCCGGGAAAAAAGCCACCCAACTAGATTTAGATTTTTAATGTTGGTTATGGTTAAGGAAAAGATTCTTAGATCAAGATATTAATGCAGAAACAGTGACCCAAGATTTACATAACTGTAGTGTTTTTGTTTACCAGCTATTCTGAAAACGTAACCCTTTATGGAAAAACCCCTCCATAGACAGCCGTTTAACTACCTCTTTTAAGGCCTAGAAAAGTAGGAAAGACATCGTTAAAATAGTCAAATGTGACTCCAGTGGTTCAACCTTAATGATATGAAGCAATGAGTACTTTTTGTGCCCCCTCCCCAAAATGTTGAATAAAATTGTTAGGTTTTCTTCACGTGTGTGTCAGACTCTTGCTGTTGATGTCGTAAATACAGTTCAGTGCTTTTGAAGAACACGCGCTTACCATTAGCCGACGCGAGCACAACGCATGCGTGTAATGCTAATGCAGGAGCGTGACGTAGCGATTCAAAAGGGCGCTGCTGTTTTCACAACATCAACACCATAAGCGCTATATAAATGTAACAAATTATTGACACAGATGTGAAGAAATGGTTGAATAAAGAGTTTTTGTTTTGTTTTTGCGCACAAAAAATATTCTCATCACTTCATAAAATGAAGGTTGAACCACAGTAAACTATTAACGATGTCTTTACTAGCTTTCGGGACCTTGAATGCAGTAATTCAATTCTGTGGAGGGGTCAGAGTTCTTGGATTTCATCAAAAATATCTTCATTTGTGTTCAGAAGAAGAGTGACGGGAACGAGCAATTAATGACAGAATCTTCATTTCTGGGCGTACTATCCCTTTAAAGTCCCCTTGTAGTCAGTAATTTGTATCCTTTAACTCATCTTTAATCACCAAAAATTACATATTTAAAAGTTTTTTCCTTGAAGAAAAATTCTTCATTCCTTAAAATAGCTTGAATATAACTCGCCTTGCCTCATTTAGTATGCACGGTTCTATGGATATGCAAATTAGCCCCGCCTCCACTCACTCGCACCAGCTCAGAGATCCACTCGTTTACGATCACACATTGACGTGATTGGTTACAAGATGGTTTGAGATGTGTCTTTGTTCACTGCAGTTTTAAGAAGAAAATACTCAGCAATGGTGTTGACTTATGACTTTTACACATGGTTTGTCTTTAAAGAATATTAAAAACAACACATTTATAAACAATATAAAATCTTAATGTTCACCACAGGGCGTCTTTAAGTTTAGTCAGAACATTTACATTGAGTGGATGTAGAATACTACTACATTACCTTAAGTAAAATAGTATTCATAAACTAAAGGCAACAGTTTGCATGGCTATTTTTAGGACCTATCCAGACAATAATGATAAGCACACACAAAAAGTTCTTAGGTCAGCTCAAGAAAAAACGTCAAATTTTACAGAAATTTCTGTTACAGAAACATTATTTATGAAGTCTCGAGTTAAGTTCTGACATGTTCTGACATACTGTAAATCGCAGATAAGATTCTAGAGGTATTTCAGCACTGAGAAAATGCTTTTCCAAAGAAAAGTTTTGAATCTTTGTCCACTCACATGGAAATGTATCTTTAGCCCAAACAGGACATCATAATATTATAAATAGTCAAATACAGTAAGATACAGTGACTGAGAATATAAAATACATTAGCACTCCCAAGTGCGTTTGTTTGCTTGCTTGCCAGACATTCCTCATATCTGTTAACATTTCTGAATGTCCATATTCACGTCGACCACCTATAATTGTTTTCTTTCTGCTCGGTGTGCTGTCTCTCTTCAGGCTTCTGTCTTTCTTCTTAGAGTGCTGTTTTCTGTCCTGAGTTCTGTCTTCCTTTTCAAGGTCACTTTGTAGGGAGTGTCTTGACTCGTCTGTTGTTGTTCGTCTCATTTTTTCAGGAATAGTTGCCTGCTTTCTATGAATTTATTGTTCATGTTCTGTCAGCTGTGTTGTCAGACACTCCCATTCTGGTGAATGAGGTGCTTTGGTTTCGTAACTCAGTTGCAATGGTAGGTATGGGACGGAATGTATTGTTGCTCTTCGGAATCTGTAGAGATTAAACAAATGCTGGTTTAGGAAATAAGTCGGGCACTTTGGATCCGGGTCCTTTCTTTAGAAGACATCAGTGTGCTCCTGACAACATGCCAGAGTCTCCAGTTTATGAGAAGACAAGAACATCAAAACAACAATGAAGAATACTGACCTAATATAGTTATTGTACAGCAGTCTTGAGGTGTGAAATTTAAAAACGCAGAGGTTTTCCATCTTTAAATGAACTACTGCTTCTGTGTTTGCAGCATCTGTATATGGCAAACGTTCTCTCAGGGCTGTGCAAGACATTCTGAGGTAAGAACACATTTAATATTCACTGTTTTATGTTCTTTCATGTGTAACTTGAATAACTGACCGTGAAATTTAGATCTGGCAGATATATAATTATTTTCATGTCGTGGGTGATATTAGAATCTATTATACCAATATTATTCTGTTTAAATAAATCAAAATTAAATACAATTGTTTTCACACAACGGTTCAGTATGAAAAATGGATATTAATTTTGATACTTGCTAAAGGTTACATTTAGCAGTAATTCAATTATTTGTGTTTTTATACGTTCAATCTAAATGTAAAAATAGATATATGGTACTGATCTATTGTGTATTTCTTGGTGTACATACATTTTATCTAATTAATTTCAGAACATGGTTCTAAATGCTTTATTAATTTTAATACAGTCATCTATCCACTGTTAATTTGCTGTGTTACACCAATGTGTGGAAAATTGAGTGAAGTGGTACATTTGTTATATTAATATGTACTATATGCGTTTGTATATATATCAAACGCAGTACTTTGTAAGTGTGAATATGTGCGTGATGTAGGCTTGTTCAGGCACCCGCCAGAAACCTTAGTCATATTTCCCATGCAAATGCCCATTTGTTGACATGCCACCACATGGGCTGCTGGGCTGGTTTGCATGAGGTGGAATGTCACTGATGGTGCAATGAGGCAGGAGAGGAATGATTCCGACCGGAAATGGGTGAAACCAAAGAAATTATGAAAAAGGTTTGCTTCCTTTACGTGATGTTTTTTGATGTCATCCACACACAGGTCATCTCTAGATACACCTGCTCTATCCAGGTGGAACAGTTTTGCATCGACTGTCTCGATACCATCTGAC
This sequence comes from Pseudorasbora parva, assembly GCF_024679245.1. NCBI lineage: Eukaryota > Metazoa > Chordata > Actinopteri > Cypriniformes > Gobionidae > Pseudorasbora > Pseudorasbora parva. The sequence continues at coordinate 7,310,690 of NC_090195.1, forward strand.
GTCAGGTAAGAACTCCTCAACCCCCTTCCCCACCTGTCAATCATTCACTTTAAGACTTTGGTTTGTTGATATTTATGCTAATGTTGTTGTTTTGTTTTGTTTTTTGTAGTGTAATGGACGTGTTGAACGTACTGCAGGATGACCCTGAAGAACTGTTGCTAGATTTGGGTTTTGGCACTGAGGAGCCCGATATTACCGGGAGAATCCCATCCCGATTCCTCAATTACCAGTCCAGCGCTCGTGGCATCAGCTATCAGCTCTTTCTGGAAGCTCAGCAGAACCGAATGGATGTCGAAAATCCGGATGTCAGGAGTGAGCATGTTTCCTCAAGTCCACACAAAAATGAAAAATGGGCTATTTGCTCAACCTCATGTTGTTCCAAACCCATAAGACTTTTTTTTCTATGGAACTCAGTGATTTTCTGAATAATATCCTATAATGAAAGTGAATGTAGATTAGGGCTATTGAGCTCCAAAATAACTAAAAAAGCACCAAAAAAAAAGTATGACTTGGTTTCGCTATATTCAAAGTCTTCTGAAGTCATACACTGGTTTTGTTTGAGAAACAAGCCTTAAAAGATTTGTAGTGCATAAGCTGGGCCGTTTAAATTATGCTTTTTCATCCTTTTTGAAGCTTGAAATCTCCAGTTCTTATTCATTTTAAAATCTTAGCAAAAATATCTATTAAAAATGTCTTATTATTTATTTATTTTTATTACATATATATTTTAGTTTGGTTCTTTTAAGGACTGTTCAATGAAAGGCTCTTAGGGGAACCAAAATGCTTCTTTTTTGGCATCACTGCAAAAACCCTTTTTGAAACCTTTATTTTTAAGGTATTTAGGAGGTTGAATGTGAAAACTTCTGAAACGGCAAAAATAAAAGTGACACTCATTTCCTGTGTAGCTGCAATACGTCGACAGTCTGATAAGCAGTTTTATACAAGTCAAGAATCTTGAAAAACTGTGTCTCTCTTCCTCCTGGTGTTCAGATCGGTTCAGACAGCTCGAGGTTCTTCAGCAGGTCACCACAACGTTCACCTCTCTGGTTGGCGGCACTGCTCAGGATGCGGGCACATCTAAAGCTTCCCAGATGTCTGCAGAGGCACGGGAAAGGAGAAAACGCATGGCCATGATTCTGCGTAGAGCCTCCAAAAAAAGCCTCAGCCAAGCACAAACGTCACAGAACCAGCACACTCTCCCTTCCGTGACCCCCTCAGCCGGCTCAGAAGCCACTGGCACACCAAAAGCAGATAAAAGGATCCCTTCAAAACGCACAAGGATGTCAGACAGCAGCCATCTCTTCCCTCTAGAAGAGGAGCAGAGTGCTAATTCAGAGGCAGCTGAGCCGGTTCTAAACAACCCGATGGCAAGAGGAACATCAGACCTTCTGAAACGCAACTGTGTCCCGTCTTCAACTGAGGGAAATCTGCAACGACCTGTTGAATCTTTCGAGCTGGAAGAGGTGAAGTATTAAGTCGGCAAGGATATCCTCTGTATATACTTCCACGTTGTTCAATTTCTTAAGTTAATGACTTTTTTTTTTCAGATCCAGAGTTTTGATGAAGGAAGCATTTCTGGGAACTGCAATGGCCCAGCGGATCCTGGAGGTGCATGTGTTTTTTTGTTTGTTTTTTTACGCACAACTGCATAGTTACATGCTCACAACCATTCAGAACACTTTAGCAACCACATAGCAATGTCCTACTTACTACCCTGGAATTGCAGTAGCGAGTTTTGTACAGACCTGTACTACTTTAGAAAAAGATCAATTATTTTTAAATGTGTTTTAATAAAACATAAACTTGTATTAGATATGTTTTTTTACTTCTTGAAAAGCGAAAGGTTTTGAAGCCGCTGTGGATTCAAATAATTTACATGGAATTTACAATTTCCATTTCTGATATTATGCAAAGGACTCATGAGATTGCTCGGTCATTTTCATGTGCAGTAGGCTACATGCTGTACAGTTGAGATAATGTTTGCCATACCACAGTGCTGTGGTAAAATTAACTTGTTTGTTTAGTCTTATCAAGAGGCTTTAGTGTTCTTCTGAATGCTTGTGTTACGTGGCACATGCTTATGGCTATTGGTTCCGTTCAGGTGAACGAATCAGGTCTTGCGTGATGAGAACAAACAGTTGTCAGTCTGACAGCAGTGGCTTCCTAGAGGAGCCCTTCATACCTGCACTGTCCCAGCAGAACAACCCTGGACCAGAGCTCATGAAGGTAAGACGTTTCAGCTCTTTCTTTCTTTACATTCTGCAGATGGTTCAAGCTCCTGTATTAATGGTGCCATCGAGTTGTTTTTATCTGCCATTATGTTGCTTGAGACTTTGGTTCAAGGCTCAAGCTCGAGCACCAAGGACAGCAAGCCAAATATGTTTATTTACTACTCTATTTAAAGATTACACATGTGAAATTACTGTAGTTACTTTATTATTATTATCAATGATAAATAAATAAATGTAGCCTTGGTAAGCATATAAGATACTATTTTTAAATGTTATTGTAATTCCAGTATAAGTAGATGTAACTAATGTGTGGAAGTTTTTTTTATTTTGTACTTGCCAATGGAGTACCAATACCTGTATTTTCATCCCCCCCCCCCCCGAGAAACCAAAAGACTATGAATCAAATGAATTTGCTGACATTTTCTTCTGTTGTTGTTATTGTTGTTGTTGTTATTATTATTATTATGCATACTTGTTATGTATGTTAAAATGTTAAATGAACTACTGTTATTTTGCTCATATTATAGCTCTATCATATTTTATCTTTCATTTAATAGCACAGTGAATATTTAGAGCTGCTCCAGTAAGGCTCAACCAGTCAAGAGCAGTGAGTGACATCCTGTCCTGTTGTTAGATTAATGCTGAGGACAAAGACAGCAGTAGTTTTATTAGGCTGCTGTCACTTTAAGAGCTGCATGTATACAACATACTTTAAGGTGATGATGCACAACTTTTTGCGCAGTGTTGCAGAAGGATGTTGCTTGGGCTCTTTCCCAATGAGACTGGGTAACAAATTTCTTTCTGGATAGCAGAGATGCTCACAAGTCTCTGAGCTAGAGTCCAAGTCAAGTCGCAAGTCAGATAATCGCGTCAAAGCAGCTGGTACGCACCAGGACTGTACTGCACGGCAAGTCTGCGCTAAATAAAGACTGAAGCTTTCAATGTTGCTGCTTTAGCTTCAGATAGAAAGAGAGAAAAACTGTGTGCGCAAATTAATGTTTAAAAGCAGAGAATGGCAGTCATTCCTTTCAACATAAAAAAAATGGTAAGAGAGAGGGTGACCGAGAAAGTGTGTGTGTGTATGTGTGACATAGTGAATAATACTCAATCAAGCCTATGTGACGTGGTTGTGTATGATATGGCAATAGGGACAGCCTATACGCTGGTGAAATTCTGGCTGACTCCTCAAATTTTTTAAACGCATTTAAAAATGATCAGGAGGTGCTCGTAATATATAATATATTCACGATTTCCCTACAATTTCTCCAGAGTGAACAAAAATTACCTGTGAGCTTGTACAATGAAAATCCTGGATTAAGAGGTTTCTGGGCCCTAGCTTCAGATGTTTACACACAGAAAATGTCATGTGATTACTGTATCGCCTTCCTGTAATGTAGGGAACTCCATACTTCATTTTACATAATATTCGTTATACATAATATTCATGTAACGGTTCACGTTTTTACTCGCACATACGATTTAGTTTTAATTCAAATGATGCATGATCAGGTATCAAGAGCATGCAACATAAGTGCAACTCTCTCTCTCTCTCTCTCTCTCTCTCTCTCTCTCTCTCTCTCTCTCTCTCTCTCTCTCTCTCTCTCTCTCTGCTGTTGTCATTTCCAACCAAACTACAAACTTTCCAGCGACGTCTGTGAAAAAGGCATGTGCTACTGCACACTCAATCCACTCTGTTTCGCTTATCAGCACGCGCAGCAGCTATGTAGGCATAAATCTTTCATTTGTTTCAAATTCTATTAATTTATTATATAGACATCCGTATCTAATATACTAATTCTGCTCTCTGTTTGCTCCATTGTCTGTGTTTCTTCGTCTCAAGCACTACTGTAGACGCTGCGTAGTATCGAAGCATTTTAATGAGAATGAATACACGAGTTACTGGTATCAGTGCATTCCCTTTCTTTTGTTGTTTTTTGTCATCGTCACATCTGAAATCCCAAAATAACAAATGGTAATATGATTATTTTCTTTTGAGGTACCTTAGTAAATACCGTGGAAAATGTATGATAATCACTCCCTAGTATTTTTACGGGCTGACATACATACTTCAAAAAGGACACAATGTACTGTATCATGAGCGGCCCACCAATATTAGCATTGGAAACAGTGCTGAGTTCTATCTCTAGCTGTTGTAGTCAATATTTTTGCTGTTAAATTTGGTGTTGCTACTGAAGCAGAAATCACGCATTGGCCCTTTAAGGACGTTTATAACTTGCTTGGGTGTGTTTATGAATATTTGTTTGATTTAGTGTGATCTTTCTGCTTTTTGCAGATGCTGAATGCTTTATCACAAGATAGCAATGAAGGCCAACAGAAGAGATCTGAACAGCGAGCGGCAGAGGATTCCCTCACATATAAACAGATGCAGTCGAGCCAAAAACACTCACCTACAACACACTCTGGAAAAACTGTTTTAGGAAATGCAGAATCTGGAGATATGTTTGAGTCAGACTCAGGAGAATTGAAGAAAATAATTACTGAAAAAGAAAACTCTTTGTCAACAGATATGGGTGAAGTTAGCAATAATAGTGTTTACACTCTAGCATACTTTGTTGAAATGGATCCTGTTGGTTATCAGACTGAACATCGTGACAGACCACAAGGATCAGAAAGTCTAGGCCGACGTGTTTATAGGGAAGGGATGTCCTTGTTTGAGGAACTGAAATCTGCTGAGACAAACTCATGCTTGTTTCCTACTGATCTGACGACAGATGTTATGGAAAATGAGGCGGACAGCTTTACACATCATCTCGAGCGAGATCCCGTCTCTGCCCACGGCAAAACTGAGAGCTCTGATGCTGCCTCTGGAAAAAATTCCCCCACTGCGCTTAAACTTAGGAGAGAATCTTTCTCCAGGAGGTCCTGGTCTGACGTTGTCACGGATAATGACTCGGGTACAGCACAGACACCCACCACACACACGCCGTTCACATCTGTGGACACGTGTACTCCGCACTTGTGGAACTCTGAGGAATGTTCTGCCGATCTTGGGCGTTTACGCACACGGTCGATATCTCTGGACACGGGTCTGTCGTATGAGGAGGAGGATCATAAATTGCAGGGCATATTGTGGGCAGGGGAGCAGCGATGTTTCCACTGTGGGTCTCAAATCAACTACGGCTGGGCAAAACCTCAAACTGAGCTGTCCTCCAGTCTGCCTGTAAGTAGAAGTTGCTCTACAAATAATCAGCATCCTACACTATAACAGACAGGTTTGTAAAATTCCCATTATGTTGTATATTGTACATTTTTTAATGATTAGGAATGCCCAATATACACTGTTTACAAGAGGTGAAGTGGAAAACACTGATTATCTCCATCACGGCACCTGTTCATGGGTGGGATATATTAGGGAGCAAGTGAACATTTTGTCCTCAAAGTTAATGTGTTAGAAGCAGAAAAATACGCCAGCGTAAGGATTTGAGTGAGTATGACGAGGGCCAAATTGTGATAGCGCAAGAGGTTAATTCTGGTTCTGATAGAAAGGTGTCAGAATACACTGCGCATCAGTTTGTTGTGTATGGTGCAGTCAGGGTGCCCATGCTGACACCTGTCCACTGCCGAAAGCATCAACAGTGGCCACGTGAGCATCAGAACTCAACCACTGAGCAATGGAAGAAGGTGGCCTGGTCTGATGAATCATGTTTTCTTTTACATTACGCGGATGGCTGTGTTCGTCACTTACCTGGGGAACACAAGGTACCAGGATGCACTATGGGAAGAAGGCAAGCCGGCAGAGGCAGTTGCTGTGTCTAATTTCAGAAGGCTGCGTCCTCCGGAGGTCGCATTTGAAGGGTGCATACGTCATAAGACCATCTCATTTCAAAAAAATGAGAAGGACACTCCAAATGCGGCCTTCGAATACGTCCTTCTTTCACAGGATTTCGGAGTGTGCATGAGGTGTAGCCTTCACGGCTGGAGATAACACATAATTCTTTGCGTCGCCGTTAACAACCGTCATATATTTTTTTTTATATTATATGAAAAAACTGCACCACTGCCAGATATGCATGCGAGCGTAGGTGTGGTGTTTAAAATGTACGTTTTTTTTAAGCTCTATTACCTCAAACAGATAGTTGTGGTTAACAGGATTACAACGCTTTAGTGCTTTTTAAACGTTTAGAACAGTACATTGCTGTCAAGACAAGAAACATTTCATAGTAATTTTCAAGTTATAACTAATTTTCATTCATATTTGGCGTGAGAGCGCAACGAGGCTGAATGTGTTGGCATAGCAACGTGATACTTCCTGTGTGTCCTACAAAGGACGTCTCGTTTAATTCTGATTGAGGACACTTCGTATACTGCATCCTACAGAGGACGTGTCCTCCGGAGGATGCAGCCTTCGAAATTTAACGAAATGAGACTCAGCTAGTGTCATGCTTTGGGCAATGTTCTGCTGGGAAACCTTGGGTCCTGCCATCCATATGGATGTTACTTTGACACGTGCCACCTACCTAAGCATTGTTGCAGACCACGTACACCCTTTCATGGAAATGGTACTTCCTGGTGGCCAAAAGGGGGACCAACACAATATTCATAATGTTATGCCTGATTGGTGTATAGGTAACATTAATTATTGGTTTCATATTGCGCTTTTAACAACAACAAGCTTTTAAATCCAGTTAAGACCAGTTACACTTTATTTTACTGTCCCTGTTAAAGTAATTATACATTTACATACTGAATAATATTAATTAACTAAATGTCCTTAATGCAGGGTATGATTTAGGGTTAGTTGCTTGTAATTATGCCTAATTTAAAGTTATTACTATAGTAAATACATGTAATGTGTAACAAGGACACATTAGAATAGTGTTACCAAATTACAATGTACAATTAAATATTCAATACTGAATAATATTAAGTTAATTTCCCCCATTTTATCATCTAACACTGGTTTGAATGAATGAATATTCATTTTTTCATACGGTGCATTTTAAATGTTGTGGTGCCTACTGTCTAAATTAAATTGAAGCATTTATAACCATTTAATTTTAGACAATTTTATAAACAGTATGCTTTTTTACCATTCAGTCATAACATACTGTAAATCATTATTGTCTTCTGTATCAGCCAGAATTTTGTTCTTGGTGTGTTCTTATGCATCAATTGGTCTCATTAATGAAAATCATTCTTTATTCATCTAAACCATTTGAACAAAATGTTGGGTTTGCAGACAGCTTTTTTAATTTATTTCTGCGTAACCATTTTTGTAATGTTGAGTTACAGACATTTTTTCTTCTTTTCTTTAAATGAATGAATTTGTTTTTAAATGTGCTTCTACCAAGCTCATCCTTATTGGTGTTGGAGGAGCTCCTCACTGAAGTAGTTCCATGGGTTCTCTACCGCTCTGAGTCTCCTCTGATTTTAAGAACAAATTAAGATTAAACGTTTCTATTTTGGGAAAGAAACTCTTCTACCCCTTAAACATCTGAGATTAAAAGCTTTGTGCACTGCTTATGTTTAATGAGGTTAATTTGAATTTGTATAGTTCATTTGCATGTGTAATGGAAAACAGTAGCGAACACTGACCACTTCAGAATCTTCACAGCATTTAAGTACACACTAAAACGCATTTCTCACATCCTTGCTCACTCATTTTAAAATATTTTTTATTTTGATATTGTCATGATATTTTTCTAGTTTTTATTCTTATTTTTGTTTCCAGTTTTTGATTTATTTGACTATAATAACCCTGGTTTAAGCTGGTTGACCAGTTAATAGGACTAATGTCAACATGGTAGACCACCTTGATCTTGTTTAAAGGAACACTTCACCTTTTTTTAGAAATGGGGCTTATTCAACTTCTTTCCTACATTTAGATATGTGGGCAAATGCATTTTTGTCTAAGTGCATGCATTGTTTTAGTTTGGCAGGGTCGCCGTTAGCTTAGCTTAGCATAATGAATGGAATCCTATGTTGCCAGCTAGCATGTCCCGAGTAAAAGTATATTATGGGAAAGCACAGGCGAAGCACTGCTACTTGGGCGCAGAGATATCACGCAACACATTGCGATCGCTCAACACCCGGAGGACGTGAGGACGAGAGGATGTCTGTGCTGTGTGCTCAACACTGGCCATATCTCTGCACCCAAGTAGCAGTGCTTCGCCTGTGCTTCCCCATAATATAATCCCAAGTCAATATCTGCCTAGGAAATCACCTAGTCTTGATCTGCAATGCTATTTGTACTTGTCGTGAATGAGCAGGGCACAAGAAGTTTTTTTGTTGATCACATTTACTTGGGACATGCTAGCTGGCAACATAGGGTTCCACTCATTATGCTAAGCTAGCAGCGACCCTGCCAAACTAAAACAATGCATGCACTGACACAAAAATGCATTTGCCCACATATCTAAATGTAGGAAAGAAGTTGAATAAGCCCTATTTCTAAAAACGGTAGAGTGTTCCTTTAAAACTGAAGGATGGCTTTGGTTAAGGAGGTGTGCTAAACATGTTCTAACCTGCTTCTAGCAATAAAGTAACTGTAATGCTACCTTTAAAGACATGTTTTTTCTGAGTTATGGAATGTTTCCCAACAATATCCTTCTTTTTCTTAGTACTCTCTGGATGAGCTTGATGACATGATGAAATGTTTGAGGAAGTTTCGAACAGTTCTGACAGAGATTGAAGCAAGACTAGAAGAGGAACAAGTATCCGTGTTTGGATCTCTGTCAGACTGCCACAGGTGAACTTTACCATCATAAGGGATATCGGGATGATTTAACAGTGTCAATGGGATGTATTTTGCAGTGTTTAAAACTGATTTTGTGTCTCAGGGAGGAAGTGGAAGATGTTTTGAGACTACGAGCAGCTGTCAAACAGGAAGCTGGGACACTTGAACAGCAGTTGTCCGATCTGGTGCATCAATATGATGATAGTATCAAAATGGTATTAAATCTACTAATTTTTCACACAAAAAAATTAAAACAACCTAGGGTTTGAGGCAAAAATGCCACAGAAATTTACTAATTTTCTAAATATTTAAAATTTGAACACACTGTTACCAAGAAACTTCAGCAGGGACATGTATTGACTAGACAACAGAACAGCATTTGTTTTATCCCTGTACTGTTATGTTTACAGAAGCTGAATCGGCTCATGGATGAACAGTCTCAGCTGTGCACCCAACTGCGAATTACACCCTCTAATACGACCCATTCAAAACCCACCTCAACCAGAAGCGTGGCCATTCAATGCTGCCTGCTGCCCGTGACGTCCAGTCCACAGAGATGTGCCCATCATCAATGCACCTGTCATGGGAATCAGGGAGCAGCATGTCAAGATCCACACCGGCTCCCTTGTCGAACCCAGTGGGACGCCAATTGCAAACCAGACAGGCTGGACATAGTAGCTTTTATTAAAAGTGTAAGAAATATCTTACAGCCTCATCAGAATAAATGGATTTGATAATGTTTAAATGTCTTGTGATGTTAACCGTACACTTTTATCTTTCAGCTGAAAAATTCATTGCAACATTCAATCAACAGTAACTCACTGGAATAAGAAGGTTTGCAATATTTTACATCTATATTTAATGACCCCATAACACTATTTTTATAGCTGTAGACATTTTAATGTCTATAAACTGGTGAAAGTTTAACTAAAATACAAAATATTTTATGGGATCTGAACCTAATTAGATTTTCCCCCCTTTACTTTGTTGTAGTAATGCAGTAATGAAGACCTGAAGATTCTTGTCATTTTTCACAAGTCACTTATAAAGTGAAGTGCGGACTCTTGAGTTCAGAACTAATAAAGAAGTATGTATATAAACCACTGTCATGTGTCAGATGAGTTTATATGTGCACAAACATCTCTTATGTAACATGAGCCTCCTCCCAGTATCCTCACTCTCTTTCCCTCTCCCTCCTTATATCTCGTCTGTAATAAACCACTTCACTTCATTATGGTGCTGCACTGACCGTATAAGGAAACTGCTGCTCTCCTGAAGAACCAGAGCTTCATTTCTTCTCCAGTGGATGACAGTGCTGGTTCTTCTGTCAGAATGGACAATGATATGATGGTTTATGAGATGCTCTCCAAGAGTTATGCCCAAATCTTAGGAAAGGTGTCATTCGCTGCTGAAATTTTTTAGTACTTTTAAAAAATATTTATCAATAAATATAGGCCTGTTTACAGAAGATTTAGATTAAACCATGATTAGGCCTTAGTTACAATAGGACAGAGGTCTCCTGTCCTGCAAAGTTTATTTCCAACCTGCTTCAGCAAACCTGCCTGTGTGCTTTTGCTGTCTTTGATTTAGGGTTGGAGCTAAACTCTGCAGGACACGGGGTCCCCAAAAATTAAAATTCAGTCATTAATTACTTGCCCTAATGTTGTTCGACACCTGTAAGACCTCCGTTCATCTTCAGAACACAAATGAAGATATTTTTGTTGAAATCGATGGCCGAGAATGGCCTCCATTGACACCAATGTCATTTCCTCTCTCAGGACCCATAAAGGCACTAAAGACGTCGTTACAAAGCCCATCTCACTACAGTGGCTCTACAATCATTTTATGAAGCGGCGAGTAGTCGTTTTTGTGCGTGAAAAACTAAATAACGCCTTATATAGTGATTTCAAAACAAAGTTACAAACGGTTATGAATCAGCGGATTGATTCATGATTCAGATCGTGTGTCAAAATGCTGAAATCACGTGACATTGGCGATCCGAATCATGAACTGATTCATAAAGTTCGAAACGTTTTGAAATCGTCCCATCAATATATGTCATTATTTGTTTGTTTTTTAGGGGGTTTTGCACACAAAAACTATTCTCATCGCTTCATAATATGATTGTAGAGCCGCTGTAGTGAGATGGGCTTTGTAACGACGTCTTTAGTGCCTTTATGGGTCTTGAGAGAGGAAATGACATTGGTGTCAATGAAGGCCTGACAGAGACGTCAGATTTCAACAAAAATATCTTCATTTGTGTTCTGAAGATGAACGGAGGTCTTACGGGTGTCAAACGACATTAGGGTAAGTAATTACTGATATATATATATATATATTTTTGGGGTGAACTAACTCTTTAAGTAGCTTTTATAAACATGCATTAGATAAAAACATTACTAATGTGCGTCTTGAGACAAAACAATGGCACTGACGTATTTTAGCCTGCTAATAAAGTTATAAATGTGCTGAATTCAAATAAATCTATTTTCCCAATGGGTAATAATCATCATAGTGGACCAGTAGTGATCTATACAGCATGGCTTTTTCGGAAGCCATTTTATATTGGTACTTTGGTATATAGTTTGAGTCAAACTTACAAACTGGCTACTACTAAGATTATTTTAAGGTCGATACAGTAGCGTTGGCATTCACAGAATTTAAAATTCAGTAAATGCTGTGGCATTATCAGTCAAACATTAGTCAAAACAATTGTCTATCAAAACGGTTATGTAATAACCAAAATTAAAAATAGTTTTGGGGAATGTTATCAAATACTGGGTTGTTTCAACCCATGTTTGGGTCAAATATCATATTAAAAAACCCAACTGATGAATCAGTTCATCCATAGGCTATTTGACCAAAACATGGGTTGAAACAACCCAGCATTTTTAGTTTATACAGCTTTAAAAAAAAAACTTACGTTTTGCTTACAAACTATTTACTCTTCTGCCTTGCTACAGACCTAAACTATTGAACTTCTCAATAAGTGTGTGAACCGGTATGGTGTGAATATAATAGCCTCGGCTACTGAAACTAACTTACCTGAGTGTAATATTATCAAAAATGCGTCGTTGTAACTTCCTCAAATATGCCAGAAACGTTATAACATCCTACTTTAAAACTGTTGTTATAAACACTAAGCTAAGGTAAATATATCAAATAAAGATTCAGAATTAAAAAAAGGGGCTGTACATTTAACGGCTCTTTCAGTAGGGAACATGTGTAAAGTGCCAAACTTTAACATTTCGTTAACATTTATGTTCTTGGCAGGCGCTCCCTTAACTTATGTGGATTAGGCAATGGCTTATGAATGGTTTAAAATGTGTCGTTTAACTGGGTAGAGAAGGATGAAGGTGCATGAAAAATCAACAAAGCCACTTCACAGACTCTCGATACACACTCGACACGGGAGGAGGAAACACCATTCACTAGAATAGAAAGACATCAAAGCCTGTCAGCAAACAATATGTCCACATTGTTTCCCATTATTATGCGTTTTCTCTAGTTCACACTCGCCATTGTGCTCGTAATGAGTGTGGTGGATGCGTCGCAAATTGCAGAAATGGTTTATTGTTATCTTAAATATTATTATTTATGATGTGGTATGATTTAATTAAATGTAGATGGACACAAATCAAAAGCAAATCGTTCAGTGCTCACTGCATCGACACCATTCTGGTTTAACATTATCCAGTTTAACCAACCTCACCTCCATCATGTTTAAATCGCCTCTGAAAGTGTTGAAGTTGTTTCATTTACCTCGATGACGTGTGTTCGTGGAAGCTGGGATGACTGACACATGACAAGGGCCCCTGTCACCATGACAACAGGCTCTAATGGAGACAGAATTGGAGGAGGCCCCTCCTCGTAAAGTACATAACCCCTGTCTTTGATCTGGCCTGCACTCGCTCCATCTCCCTGCCGCACCGAGGTAAGGCCCCTCTCTCTTTCTTTTAATTCACTTCTTTAGTTATATATCTAAAAATGTATAAATATCAAAAATATTTAAGCACATTATGTTTAAATAAGTAAAATGTTTAAAATTTAGATTCCATGATTTTAAACTTTAAACAAAGTATATTTTTTTTGTGTGTGTGTATATATATATATATATATATATATATGTGTGTGTGTGTGTGTGTGTGTTTTAAATATTATTAATGAGTATTAGTGCTCAAAGGCCTTAAAGTAAAAGTAGAAAATGGAAAGTAGATATTTGTATGTCCCAAAACCTGTTTTTCATTTATTTTTTTCATTGGTGTTATTTTTAATCGCTGATTGAGACTCAAATGCAAATATTGCAAATTTTGTAGATGTCTAGTTGTAGAAAGTACTTATTTTCTTTGAACATGGGATTAAACACAAGAGTTATGAATCTGTTTCTTATTAATTTAATGTGATGCATTTAAGTATCATGTTTTGCAATGACAATTATGAATGATAATATTAAATATGAAATTCAGATCATAATTTTGTAAAGCAAGAAGCTGCTTTTGTTTAATCAGTTTGCTACCATTCTCAGATCTAATAAATATGCTTTCCAGTAAATATGACAGAGCCTTTGTCATGTATATGTGTGTGTGTGTGTGTGTGTGTGTGTGTGTTGAACACGAGCTGTTATCTGATACCTGAACAGACTGCTGTGGGGAGCATGTCTACTGACTGTGTGAGGTCACTCTCAGACAAAGCCGAACACACACTCATCATGCATGAACATCTCTGTGAGTACCGCATTTGTGCATGTATATTTGTTTTTTTAATGTAAAGAAATACATAATGACAATGGAAGGGTCAAAATTTAGGTGAACAGCATCCACCGGGAGCAACAAAGGCGGTAACAGATGGCGACAGTCTGACCGATGCATACTAACCAGTGTTTGTGAACTTGTTTCTGAAATGTTCTCCTGCAGATGGGAACGCTGAAATGGACAATCAGAAGCACAGCTCCGAGGAACATCAGCAGGACAAACTGGGACAGAAGAAGCCCCGCAGGAAAGACACTCCCGTACTCAACAGCCCTCCGCTCATACCAGGCAAGACTCTGATTTCTCGCTTCTCACTGTCACCCTTTCACTCAATCACCCTCACGCCCTCTCATCCATCTCTCGCTGTCTCTTTGTCTCAGTGCCTTGCGTTTCTCTTTCGCAGGCGTGAGATTGATGAAGACAGAGGCTCGAATGATTCATCAGGAGGATGAGGAGAAGGAGATGAAGAAGTAAACATTCGGTTTTCACTATTGTTAGTGTTATTTTTGATCGTTGGCTGAGCCTTCATTAAATGTAGGTTTTGCAGATATCTTTTACGTTGTCATGTCATCATTTCATTTCTATATGCTGTAGAAACACATCTTAGTGAAGCAAACAACATACATTTAATAACAACACTGCAGCATAAATGTTGAATAGAGTGAATTTGGTCATCATTCATATTTCACATTGACAGTAATGTCTGTCTAAATTAACCAGCAGAAATAATAATTCTGAAAGTGATGCCCAATATAGTATGTACATGGTACATGTGCAGGTGTGTTAGTGTAAGATTATGTTTGTACAGCAGATTAAATCTCAAGAACATGTTCAGGTCATATTTCATCCAAAAATCAAAAAGGCGTGTTAGGGCTAGAAAATAAATTATATTTAGCAATTAAGCAGATTTTACTCCATAATTCTAATTATGGTAAATTATTTTTTTTCAAGCATTCATACATCATGTTAGTATTTGTTGTACTGTTTTAAATAAATTTTGATTCACGTAAATAAATCAATAATCTTTTAAAAATAAAAACATATGTTTATTTACAAATGTATTGTATTTGTATTTATTTATTTACATAAATCAACATTAACTAAAGATAGTACTTATATACTTATATATAAATATGTGTGAATGTGTGCACAAAAATGCATATATATATATATATATATATATATATATATATATATATATATATATATATATATATATATATATATATATATATATATATATATATATATACATACACACACAAACACAAATGTAAAAAAAAAAATTATGTTAGATAAGATAAATCGCAGAAAAAAACAAATTTATAAATAAATTCTCTCTCTCTCTATATATATATATATTTTTTTTCCTCTGGATATTATATATATATATATATATATATATATATATATATATATATATATATATATATATATATATATATATATATAAAATATCCAGAGGAAAAAAATAATAATATTGTCACAATGCAAACAATCTTATTATAATGTCCTTAGGCATAATATAATTTATTGTTTGTTTCTTTTGATTGTGGATTGAACTGAACTAGCATCACTCAGCTACAACATCTCTGCCGAAGCACATCTCTATACCCGTGTGTAAAGCAGACTGAAGTGTGTGCAGTGCTATAGGTGGGGTCACCTCCCCCGTCTCAGAGAGATGCTCTGGAGGTGTCTGGCCTTGCTACGGGGGTCTGTGGGTTTGCTGTCCTCTTTCTGCGGCCGGGAGGGCATGATGTAGGAGTTGGCACAGTAACTGGGTTTTTTACTGTATCTGACCAGGTGGTATTTGCGTCGGTTCGGAGCTGCAAAAAAACAGAGGAGAATCTTAACGAAGATGAACTATTCGTTTCTGTACATTTTTAAAACAAGATCACTAAAAAAAGACTCAAACTCATCATCTGAGCCCTTTGAGTAAAGATTTATTGTCACAAAAGTGCAATTAGGAGCATCGAAACAAGCATGATCACATGACCACACCTGCCATATGATTTGATATTTTTCCTTTTTGAAATAAAAATAACGAATCCATCGACAGACATTAGTGTAGGAAAAAAAAAAACTCTGGGAAGTAATAAAAAGGTAAACAAAACCATTTGTGTGGATATAAAAATGTTTAAGAGCATTTTTGACGGCAGTGATGCAGTGCACTACATGGCCAACAGGTGGCTGCAGAGCACCATGATTTATGTACTGCTGATCAGAATATTCATTTGTGTTACTAATGGCAAATGGTCTGTGTTTGAGTGATGGAGAAGTTGCAATGTACGTGATGATTTAAAACCAACAAATCAATAAAAAAAAAATAGCTTAGTTTTGACATAAACAGAAGTTTTCTGACAAACACATTATGTAGTAGGCTATTCGACTAAGCTGAAAACATGACACTACAAAGCGGAAGTAAACACTCATTAAGGCAGAATCTCACTGTGCCGTATTTACGTATTTCAACATCAATATTCTATAAATGTACAGCATTTCACTTAAATAATCAAACATACTGATCCTAAAAATGAGGTTAAACAGGACTTTACCTGAAATGTCTTGATTTGAGAGGCAAGACATTTCTAAAAACAGAGATAGGCCTATGTATTTAATACAACTGTTACCGCTTTAGCACAACCCTCACTACATTTTCTGCATAAAGAAACATATCTCCACCATAGAAGAACCATTTTTGTTTCCCCATTCAGCGAGTAATTAAAAGTCCATTTTGCTGCAGTCCACTTTAGACATTCTACTAATCGGACCCTAATCTAACAGTCTATTAATATGTCTAACTCTATAGGTCTAAGAGTTAGTTAACGTGTGAGTTACTTTTAGTTAAAGGGATAGTTCACCCCAAAATTAAAATTAGCCGATATTTTAGGCCTACTCACCCTCAAGCCATCTTAGGTGTATATTATGATGTATATGATCTTTCAGACCAATACAATCAGAGTTATATTAAAAAATATAATAAAGGGCCTCTGAAATGAAGCGATGCATTTGTGTAAGAAAAATATCCATTCTTAAAACTTTATAAAGGAAAATATCTAGTTTCCGGCAGACCACCTTCCGTATTAAACTTATGAAGAAAGTGCAACACCTCACACAGTGCAAAACGCTTACGCTACGTCCCACGCCATCGTCATACAGTTAAACTTTTTCTATAAGCTGAACAGAAGGCGGTACGCCAGAAGCTATATATTTTACATTATAATGTTTTCAATATGGATATTATTCTTACACAAACCTATAGATTCACTTCAAAAGGCCTTTATTAAAGGACTTTTATAATTGATGGATGGACTGCTTTTTTGGACTGCAAATTTTGGGCTGCCATTCACTGCCATTATAAAGCTTGGAAGAGCCAGGACATTTTTTTTAATATAACTTAATTTTAATATAAAGAAGAACGCCATTTACACCTAGGATGGCTTGAAGTTGAGTAAATCATGGGCAAATTTTCCTTTTTTGGTGAACAAACATCCTTTAACAGAATGTTTAAAATGGACTAACCAAATAGTGTAACCAATCATTTTATTCTTGGAACATTTTAAAATTCCAAAGAACCTTTTTTATTTTTAAGAGTGTGTTGAAATTTAATTGGAGGGGAAGGGCATTAAACGCAAAATAAAAAACAAAATTATATGAATATATAAAGGTCAGCAGCACAGCCGAGATGAACAACTGACTGAACTTGAGCTCTTCCAGTAAAATAAACAAGATCACTTTGAGGCGTCTCTCAGATCTGAAGAAAACGTCGACACGAGCACAGAAAAAAGAAAGCTCAAGATATGTTTACCACGGACAACTAACAGGAAAAGATGACACGAAACGCGAATGACAAGAAAGAATAACAAGGATCAGAGATTAATAAGGCAATCAATGCTCGATATAATGCATGAATGATGGCTTGCAATGACCTCCAGTTAAATGACGTACAGACATTATATTCATCTTTGGTTGAGGCAACAGAGACATTTACACAGGATTTCGCTGCCTATTTATAACAGCCTATATAATGAGGCCTTTGTTTTTTTTTTTTTTCTACATTTTACCATTTATGTATGAAACTAATATACAGAAAGATTCACATAAACAGGTGCATTATACAGTGTGTGACACACTCTGAGAAGATGGCCGGCAAAGACTGAGACATAAATACCTCGCTAGGACACTGAACTAAAGACTAATATCAGCATGCAGCATCTAACACATCAAGATGCTCATGCTCATAATTTATTCTACTTCTTCATTTACCAGATTGAAAAACAAAACAAAAAAACATACATTTTTATCTCTGTCAATTCTTTCAGGGATTTGAGTATGAATAGCACACCCTTCAACAATTAATCCATATTGTTCATACCAAATTTACCTATAAACACTTCATAAATAATATAATCTTTTATATACATCAAATACAAAAATAGAAGAAAATTCAAAGTACAACCTAATTTCAAAATAATTACATTTACTACATTCTTAAGGTTTAAAAGAGCTGATAATGGTGTCAGGGGTTTGAGAGAGAAAAAATTGGCCCAACAAATTTGGCTCATAATCAAAGAAAATCTGAATTTATTTAAAAGGGCAGATATTTCAATGCATACAGTGGGGTTCAAAAGTCTAGAGTAATTTTTTAATTAATGTAAAAAAAAGAAGAATATAAAAAAAAATGTAATGTACTAAATATTAACAATTTGAGTGAAAATGTAAAAAAAGTACATTAAAAATTACTAATTAAATATTTCTCCCTTATTTTACATAATATTTGTATTTCATTGTAAAATGCAGATGTTTGTATACCCAACTGTATATGCATTTATTTTCTTTTTCCTTTTTTCTACATAATTTCGCAATATCCAGCTGATATAGATGTATGTTGTGCAAATCACATACGACAACATCATTTGAATGTTTTATCAAAATTATGCTATATTATTTGTGTCACAATGAGTTGAAAAAAAAAAAATCTATGCTCAAAGTGACATTGGCAAAGGATTATGGGCCGTTGAACTAACTATAAAACCTTTAATCACTGAAAAGCATAAGTACAGAAGACACACATAATGGAAACTGTACAGTCTCAACATCAAAACAGGACAACAGCAACATCAAATTTACGGCTAACACAAACAATGATAAAAAAAAAAGAGGTAAATGAACAGCAGTTCTGCAGACATTCTTTGACCGTGGCCGCGACGGCCCGTTGAAGGTGATCCGGTGGCATGAGCGCTCGGAGGGACTGAAGTTCTTTGAAGTTCTCCATTCACTGTCTGTGCAGGTCTGGCGCTTGAGCGGTCGGCAGATGTCGCTCCGTTCCCGGGGGGAGGAACATCAGCTGGGATGGTCTCCAGAGCCACGGGACGCAGTTCATCTTCGAGTGGCTTCGGTGACAAGAGTTCCCCAGCTCAGTCTCAGTTCTCTGGTTTTGTGGATCTCTGATAGATCTCTGAACCAAAAGCTGGCAAACATCCTTAAAGTCGGATGTGAATTAAAAAGAGTATGAAAAAAATACGAAGATTGTCCATCAGAGACAGAAAGATACGATTTTAAGAAAGAAAACATCCTCAAAAAAAGGGAGAAACAGATGAATAATAAAAAAGAACCACCAGGTGACAGCATAGTACAGGGTTTGGAGCTTCTAGTTTGCATCAGGAGCAGATGCAGCGGCTGCACTGTCTGCCAGTGAGGAGGGGGAGATCCCACAGTTACTGTGCTCGTCTTCTGAGTCTGCAGAGGAGAGCAGATATTTAGAGCTCTTGTTCCACAGCTCTGACTGATGTCTGACAGGGGAATGAGGTGCTATGACAACTGGCATGCCACGACTTCAGATGGAGGGAATTAAACTAACTTTCATGACCTAACATGGATCATTTTTGTCTGTTGTTGCATGCGGTTAATTTCACACTATCTACAGTATGCTGCCTTTATCATTTCAATGAAAATGTTAGTCTATTATCACGTCGTTCCAAACCCACATGATTTTCTTTCCTTAGCAGGGCACAAAAGAAGTTTTTTCATACAACAAAAGTGAATTGGGATGGAGGCACAATATGTAAGATTTTTGGATTAAAATATCCCCAAACCACTAGAACAGTGTTATATATTTTGTTGACCTGTGTACCCAAATGTTTCCAAGAATGTTTAAATCCAGAGAAATAAGAAATTTAAACCAGGACACGGTTTAAGGTTCATGTGTTGCATGATCAATGTCATCATAGCCACATTACTCTCGATTTCTGTGGTAGAAACCATGGAAACACCGAAGATCCTTCAATATATTATGTTTTATTATTGTTTAAATCTTGTTTTCATGATTATAATAAAAGCTTCACGAAATCAAGGCATCATCAAGCTGCACCTTTGTTTTGAATAAGCGACCTCGAGCAGCGAAAAATTCAACCCGATCTCACGTCAATCCGTACATATTTTTTTAAGAGGTGGCTAATTCGTACGACCTCACTCATACGAATTTGTATGATTTTTGCTAAATCGTACAAATTTGATGAGTTGCCAAATTTGTATGAATTTGTCCAAATGACCTACCCCAAACCCCGCCCCTAAACCTACCCGTCACTAGGGATTAGACAAAACCAACAAATTTGTACGAGTGAGGTCGCACAAATTTGTACGAATTAGCCACCTTATAAAATACGTACGAATTGGTCGTGAAATAGCATTGGAAAAATGACATATTGTGGCTTTAAGGCACTAAAAGCACAAAAGGAGCATATAGCATTTGACTATTCATGTAGGACATGTGGCAGATTCACATGTTTTTAAGTTTACACAAAGATGATCACGGTATCGTTTCAAAACTTTCAAAAACATTCAAACATCTTTGCGAACCCGCGTTTCGACAGGTACTGTGAATTAACTTTAGAAGCAACACTGAATAAGATTTACATTTCAGTCTGTTTCAGTCTGTCATACAAATCTATTGTATATATTGTAAGAGATATGAACTACTTTAATGGGGCTTTTGTTTTGTTTTTTTCTGAACATAAGCTACCTTTGCACATTCAGTATGTGTAAAAAACTAAAAAACACATGGGACATTGTACCCCAAAAGAAAGTCATACAGGTTTGGAACAGGAAGAAGGCAGAGGAAATGGTATCCTTTTTGAACTACTGCTAGAATGAGAAATGCAGAGGTGAAAGAAAATGCATGAAGGTGTCAAATAAACATAACGTGGGGTTTTCTGCCAACTGTCTTGATGAGAGGAAATGAACCTAAAGTGACTCTTGCAGATAGTGGCTGAATCCCAATTGACATACCTTGAAAAAAGTATGCCAAAGGTGACTGGATAGCAAACTTCTTGTATTGGATTTTTAGAGGAATGTATTCTTGGATGCATTTTTGGACTAGTGTGACTCCCAAGATGATCGTTTTTCTGATGTGTTTTGTGAGTGCAATGTTTTGAAGCTGTAGTACACTAACCAGGTGCAACACAATAAAATAAGATATAAAAATAAGTGATAAAAAGCTCTTCCAAGTTAATTTAAGTTTTTGTCCTAACCAGTTTTGACTGTGGCAAGAACCAGACAATCTGTCTGCCACTTAGTTTATTCATAATGATCTGGGTAGCTCCGCCCTCAGTGAAATCTCATTGGTCAAAATGTCAGATATATTGTGACTTGCTGTAATTTTTGTTTTCAGTGAGTACACATTATACCTGGTTAGAACACAGTGTTCATTGTACAAATTAGGATTCAGCCACTATGTGATGCCAATAGCAGTAAGGAGATGGTGTTACCGTCTGATCTCTTGCTTTCACTGTCGTCACTGTCAGGTGAGTTCAGTTCCTCGTTCCCTGACATTCAGATAAGACAGGTCACTAACCGAGTCCGCTTAGGGCAAACAAACAAACAGACACACAAACAAACAAAAGAAAAGACCAGAGCTTTTCTAACATAAACACCCATTTCACCTGCTATACTACCCATCATACAGCATTATAGCTCTGCATTCTTTCCTACAAGGTTTTGTTTGAATTTGTCAAGTGTATCATTGTTTGCCAAAAAAAACTGTATATACTTTTCTAGCTTTAGTAAAACAAGAACATACATAATTCAGCACACTGTAGCACACAGTGCTTGCAAATCACAATACAAGCTACATATACATACTAGTAAGTAGTATACACCAGTAAGTACACTAGTTTGAGGACATTAAAGCCATGATATACTTACAGAGTGACAACATTTTGAACAAAATAAAGCCAAAACGAAGTCTATCTCAGGAGTTCGAAAAAGCTTGGCAAAGGGAACTTTCCAAAAAAGTTCGCTCTAGCTGGTAAACCTTCGAACTACCATTGGCAAAGAATGAAAAATAACTTTGCCTTGAGTATATCAGGGTCTTTAACAGTAAACTACACATTACATGGCAATCTATACACCATACTGCATACTATAAATTGTATTGCATACACTATAGAGCACACTACACAACATTGACCACTCTGCACATTATGAGAATAAGAATTAGAGTGCACTAAAAGTATACTAGAAACTATTAAGAACAAAGTCACCTTCTTTCCAACATATAAAAGTTTAGGTGCGACAGTGTTTGGTTACAACACAAACAATGACAATGATGAGTTAGGAAAAAAGTGGTAAAGCAAGTACAGTGCAGCTTATGGTAGTGATAGACTGATTAATTGGGCTCATATTTAGCCATACCGAAATATTGTTCATCAGCATAATATGATAACTGTGTTAAATTAGCTGACATGTCACAAGTTGACAAGTCGCTATTTTAAATGATTTTTTTCAAATGAATTAAAATGTGTGTATATGTATATATATATATATATATATACACATTTACATTCATGCATTTAGCAGACGCTTTTATCCAAAGCGACTTACAACTGAGGAGTACAGGCAGCGATCTGTCATGAAGAGGTGAAGAAACGCAAAAAGTGCCCTAAATACAAAGATTTGTATACTCCTCAGAGTAGCAAAAACCAGATAAGGGAGGGTAAATAGAAAAAGTAGAGGAGGAAGAGGTTTTTTTTTAATGATAAGATTAAGTGCTCATGGAATAGATGACTTTTTACCTGTATTTTGAATGAAGCGAGTGATTTTGTTGTGCGTATTGAGGACGAAAAAAAAAAAAAAAAAAAAAAAATATATATATATATATATATATATATATATATATATATATATATATATATATATATATATATATATATACAAATATCATCAAAACCCATATCAGTCAACCACTGGTTTATATTGTGTAATGTAAATCAAAGGTCAAAGTTCACCAAGTACTCGGTTAGTACAGGTGTTAGGTTTAGAAATATTTTAAGACAAGGTTAGACACAAAAGACACCACATTTTGTTATAATATGAACATATTATTGCAAATAACAGTATATAATTGTAAAGGTATGTTTAAAAATGACAGAATTTGACACTCACCGTTGTGCGCTCGCAGACTGTTGTCTGTGTCGCTGCTGGTCTCGGGCTCTTTGGCATCAGACGCTGGTGTTTGAGCCCCATTCACCCCCCCGGGGTCTTTATTGCCCTCTTCCTCTCTGGGCTCCTTGTTATCAACAGTAGCTTTGCTCGAGTCTTCTTGATCTGTCTTTGCATCCTTCTCTTCTTTTGTGTCTTCCTTCAGTTTGTCTTGAGATTTCACACTCGAGTCCGTGTTGATTTTGTCTTCAGCTTTAGTATTTTCATCTTTGCCATCACTGCTTTGCATGTCTGTGTCTGTTTTCTTTTCTTTCTCCTCAATCTCTTCCTCTTTAGCCTTCTCTTCTAGATCTAACACACACAAATTCAGTTCATCATTCCTGGCCATCAGGATGTGAGGTCGCAAGATCATGCTTCTGTTTTCGAGACTATTTCTCAGTCATAAGTCTCTAATATTTGATCAGAAATACAGTAAATACTGTAATGTTGTGACATATTATTATTAGTTTAAACTGTAATTTATTTTTTTGATGCAAAGCTGAATTTTTTGCATCATTACTCCAGTATTCAGTGTCACATGATCCTTCAGAAATCATTTAGACATGATGATTTGAACATTTCTCAGTATTATCAATGATGAAAACAGTTGTGCTGCCTAATATTGTGGAAACCATAATCCTTTTTTTAAAGGAATTATTGATTAATAAAAACGTTAAAAGAACAGCAAGGTATAGAAATATTTTGTAACATTACAAATGTCTTTACTGTAATTTAATTCAATGTGTCCATTCTGAGTAAAAACATTAATTTCTTTCTTACGGACCCCAAACTTGGTTCCTGGAATGGCATAATGTACATCAAATATAAAAAAGAAAATTTCATATTCAAAATGTTAAAATATATGATGGGTGTATTCTTTGTATTGAGTCAAGAGGTCATGTTTTCAAAGTTGATGATAATAAGAAATGTTTCTTGAGCAGCAAATAATCCCTAAAATGGTTGATCTTCTTTTGGTCAAACGGTATTCAAATTCACAGGTCTGAGTTTAACAAACTTGTGGCATATCCTTGTGTTTCTGTTCTCCTGCATTTGAATAAGTATGAATAGACATGAATGAAACCAGATGTATAATGTGACTGCAAAAGAATGCTATTCCCAGAAAACATAAATTTGTTTTTAAATGATAAAGTGTTCCTCTGAGATCTGCGGTCACGTCGTATGTCACTCCGCATAGTCATGATTTAATATTACAACATGTTTTATGTACGAAATCTGTGCCAAATGGGCATCTGGAGTCATGCCAGAAAGATTTACGCTTGTTTATTTGTTCAGCTTGCGCTTTGGAATGACAATATTTCTGAGACTAGATTTGTACAGTTTTTGAAAAAAAGATTAGTGCTTGTCCTTGAATACTAAGGTATTGTGAATGATTTGTGGTTGCTAGGGTGTTCTAAGTGGTTGCTATGGCTTCACTTCTCCAAGTCATACGAGCCCTTGGTCTCCAGATACGGCTTGGATCCATCATTCAACTAGCTTCACAATTTGATGTATCATTTATGTATATTCAGCATTAGTTACAAGCCAAATTTTAATATTTAGTGTTAGGGGTTTGTTTAAATCCCCAACCCTTAGTATAAGCGCCAGCAGCAAGCACTACTAATAATTTACAGTGCAACATCTCAATTTATCTTGATATGAAAATGTTTGTGTGTGTATATGTGTGCGTTTCTACCTTTGGCGGCTTGTGCTTTCCATTTTTCTCGGTTTTTATGAACTTCCTCGTTCCAGGTGCCTTTGAAGGTCTTAAAATCGACGGCGTTTATGGAGCAGTTATGGGAAGCGCCGCCCTCCGAACCAGTGCTTCTCACACTAGACCGTTTACCATCCGACGGGATGTTATTCAGACTGCACAAACACACACATACACAACAGAGAAATTGTTTATTTAGCTTATTTAATAAATGTTTGTCTTTGGATTATATGGAAGTACATCATTTTTAGGTGTAATGTCATTAGTTGTCAAGCTGAAGAAGGATATCAAGAGTTTCCATAACTTGATACAGGTGTCCCCGCTGGGACAAAATACCAAGTCACTCACCTGACATAGGGAAACCCAGGCATAGATTCACACATAAGCAAAGTTCAAAGTTCAAAACAAACGGTTCCCACATTATTTCCCATGACTTTTCCAGTCGTTTTTCATTTTGATTTTGTTAAACTCATTCAGTTTTATTTGTGAACCTCTTTGACTCACTGACAAGAACTGATATTTTTGAACAGATCTAGAAAAATATATTTTTCCTATAGAAATTCGTATGACTTTTCCAGACCTGGAAAACAAAATGTATATTTCAAGGACCGCGAACCTTGAAAACAGTATACATGGCATGTCATTGATTGCCACAGAAAATTATTTTCAGTCGACTTTTCGGAGAAACAATTTATTTTAAATAGAAATGTTTTACTGTTACTTGTTATCAGTTTAATGCACTTTGATCTTTGCTGAGAACAAGTATTAATATAATTGTTTTAATATTTTTTGAAAATGACTGATTGTTTTGCTAGACCCTATTCCTTGGCTGTGATCATGTAAAGCCCATTGAAACTGCAATTTGGACCTTCAACCCAGTGTACCCCATTGAAGTCCACTATATGAAGAAAAATCCTTGAATGTTTTCCTCAAAAACCTTAATTTCTTTTTGATTGAAGAAAAAAAAAGACCATCTCGGATGACATGGGTGTTTGTAAATTAGTAGGGAATTTAATTCTGAAGTAAACTACTCCTTTATTTTTTTATTTTTTTAAATAACTGACCCAAAACATGGATCTTTAATAATTTAATAGTCCAGTGCTATTGCCACCGATTCAATTGTCCTCACCTGGACCGCCTGAATCCAGCCAGGCCAGCGGGTGCGGCCTCTTCGATCATCGGAGTCACGATTTTCTCAATCATGTCTGTCAGCACAGTGAAGGTGGGCTCCACGATGAAATCAATGAACCCTGTTAGAGAAGTGAAACAAAGCATTATAATACCTGTTAATTGATTCACACATAAGCCTGAGGATCACTCACCGATCTGAGACTGAGCCACCATGGTAGACTTGCGGTCACATAAAGGAGAGAAAGAAAGTCCAAGTTCTGCCTCCTTATCACCCTGTAACACAAGTAGAAGAGCACAAACACCAATAAGCACCAGCATTTTTGAGCATTTAATAGATTTGAACATTACTGGTAGCACTTTATTTTACAGTACTGTTCCACATGTACACACCAGTACTTATTAGTTATTTCAATAACAAGGTTATTGAATTACTCATTAAGTGACTAGGTACAACTCATTTTGAAAAATGTTCCCTCCGTTAAACAAACAAAAGTGGACTCGGACACACCCCACTGTAAGAGCACTTGTGCTGTGTGCTTTAGCATGTGCTTATAGATATGGTTAAAATAGGGCCCAAAATTTATATTTTCATGATCCGACCTCTCTGTCAATTAAACAGTTTTCATTGTTGTTGTGTCTTTAAGATGTTTATGTAAATGACATAGTTTACAAATAGAATGCAGTGTGTTTATTACTTTTAGCGTTATGTAGAAAAAAAAATAGTAGCTTAAAACACTCACATGACAATTCCCACCAATGTTATTTACACCACATCTCAAATTATATATTATGTTTAATAGGATTTTTTTTGTGTGTGGAATAAACAAGTCAACTTTGTTGTGCTAAAACTAATTTCAAATCTAGCATTTTATGCATACTAAAAATACACAATTGAATATTTTCACACTTTTGCATATTCCCCCACCCAAGATTCCTGCTTATTGGTAAATGACACACATGTACACGTTTTTAATGTCTTATGTTGCATTTCACTGACACTGTTGTCTCTAAATTTAGTACTCAAAGTACTCAAACTAAATGATAAAGGCAGAGTAAAAAGTTTTGTAATGTGACCCTCCATCATTTCTGTTTACCTAGTATATTGATATTTATTTCAATAGATCAAGAAATTTGAGTTCTCATGATATGTCCCCTATAGTACTTGATCAATCCAGATCAAAAGATTTTGGATTAGGTTTTTCAGTTTATTTCAATTCAACTCAGCTGCATTGTCATTATTCCTCTGAATCAGTCACTAACACTTCATTTGCAAATATCATAGATAATCCTGAGAAACGATACCTGTAATTGTCTTTGCAATGATTGTCTTTGCTTTTGGCCAAATAATAAAGCTATGACCTCTAAAGAAAATAGACTCTTAACAAGATACGTTCCACAGGGTGTTTTGCTGATGACAGCTTTCACGGTCATCATCAATTTCCTTGAGCAATGCTGAATGATATTTCATCCTGACCCTGAAATTACAAATTATAATTTCTGGGGGTGATTTACGTGCAATGAACTGATCGGTTATAAGCCTAAATGTCAATAAATCAAAGATTCAATTTCACTTTTGTATGAACACTAAGATGGGACCAGTGTGATATCAAATCAGACAATGCAGTGTTAATTGGTTTGGCACTATAGGAAAGATAATCATCTCTTAAAAACACACTGTGTTAATATCAGAATTAGATCCATTTTCATTTAGCAAGGAAAGTCAGCTCTACTGCATTATATATTCAATCAAACGAAAAAAAGGTATTTGAGAGTAATTCTGAATGACTTTCTACCTTTTCATAGAGATGCAAAAGCTGATGGAAAAGAGTAAAGCAGAGATTTTGAAGTCAGAATGTAGGAAATGGATGTTTAGAGGAGATTAATGGGATTTTTACACTGCATGTTACAGGTTTGGAATGCTAAATAAGATTAAGTCTTATTTTTCTAATTTGAGATTAGATCAGAGAGATGATGGCCTAAGAATGGGAATATGGAATATGGACAATGAAATGACCGAGAGAGAGAGAGAGAGAAAGAGAGAGAGAGAGAGAGAGAGAGAGAGAGAGAGAGAGAGAGAGAGAGAGAGAGAGAGAGAGAGAGAGAGAGAGAGAGAGAGAGAGAGAGAGAGAGAGAGAGAGAGAGAGAGAGAGAGAGAGAGAAACCACTTAATGTATGATTGAAGAACTATAAAAATGCCTACAGGACACTGCTCTCAGCTTCAGACAGCACGCCCGCAGGCCGTTCACGGTGCATATTGCGCACAAAAATAGCAAGAGCTTTTTCAAAACCTCAATCTCCAGTCTGATTGTGAACACAATTTTCGGGGTCGGAGTCGGGGGGCACAGGGTTTTTATAGGCCCACTGGGAAACAAAGCTGTGTTTACAAGGAATTGGTCTGCTGCAATGATGAGCACTTCCTGGGAAGAGCTAAGATGGATTTTCAAGGTTTTCGGCAAATGAAAATCAAATTAGATACATTTCTTTTTTTTTCCACGTTTTTATTTATTTTAACTTTTTAACATTTTGAATACACCCTTTACATTTATGTACATGCTTTCGGATTCTATACAATCATGAGATTGCTGCATCAAAAAATAAATAATAATAATAATAATAATAATAATAATAATAATAATAATAATAAAACTAACAAACAAAAAAACAACAACACTCTAAACAAAAATATTTCCTCTGTTTTAGCCCAAGGTAATCTATTCAAAATTGACTATTATACTATTATACAAATTGCAAAAATAAAAATATATATGTTGAAAAATTTATAAATTCTACAAGTTTAGAACCACAGTTTCCACAAAGATTAATCTTCCACTTCTTCATCTGTTAAATTGAAATCCTTAATATAATTAATAAAGGGGCTCCATATGTTTTCAAATATATGCGGTTTAGCCTTTAATTTGCAAGTTTTTTTTTCTAAGGGAAGGCTTGACAACATCTGTTTTATCCATTTAGTCTGTGAATTTTTGTCCACAATAAAGCGACACATATTTTGGCATAAAGCAAGCTGAGGTCTATAAACGCTCTTTCATCTCTACTATAGTTTTGTTTCTCTGGGTATATGCCTAAGAGAAAAAGCTTTCAGGTCCAGTAAACTTTGTTTTGAAGTTATCCCCTCAATTATTACTCTTACCTCTTCCCAGAATGATTTAATTGTCCAGAAACATTTCTATTTTTGTTTGAGGCACCTACTTTGTAGCTAGTAAACAGGATATCCATAAGAGCAAGATTTGAATATTTTGATTTGTTTACATACATTTGTAACTGGAAACTGTAGTATATGTATACATTCTCAGCATTTATTCATATTTTATTTAGCATTTTCACCATAGTTTTAAGATACTTACAGTCGATTACAGGCCCCTTAAATTCATATTATCTTAATGAAATAAATACATTCTCACCAATCTGTTATATATTGATAAAATGATCTTAATTTGTTTTATTAAAATAAGCATGCATTACATTAAGTAAAACAAATCAAACCATTTGTATAAATTCTTTACAGTATAGTTCAATTAATCTTTAATACCTTTATTTTAGAAATGTATTAATTAATATTAATTAATTTCTTCATCACGGCACGTGTTAGAGGGTGGGATATATTAGGCAATAAGTAAACATTTTGTCCTCAAAATTGATGTGTTAGAAGCAGGAAAAACAGGCAAGCATAAGGATTTGAGTGAGTTTGACAAGGGCCAGATTGTGATGGCTAGATGACCGAGTCAGAGCATCTCCAAAACTGCAGCTCTTGTGGGGTGTTCCCGGTCTGCAGTGGTCAGTATCTATCAAAAGTGCTCCAAGGAAGGAACAGCGGTGAACCGGAGACAGGGTCATAGGCGGCCAAGGCTCAGTGATGCACGCGAGGCGCGAAGGCCCCCACGTGTCTTGTTATAAAGCGCCCTGCTACAAAGCAAAAATGGTTCAGGAATGGTTTGAAGTGCACAAGTTTGAGGTGTTGACTTGGCCTCCAAATTCCCCAGATCTCAATCCAATCGGGCATCTGTGGGATGTGCTGAACAAACAAGTCCAATCCCCTACTCGCAACTTACAGGGCTTAAAGGATCTGCTGCTCACATCTTGCTGGGTCAGGGTTGTTTTGGCAGCAAAAAGGAGACCAGCACAATATTAGGAAGGTGGTCATAATGTTATGTCTGATCGGTGTATATATATATAATTTAATTTTAGGTAAACATAATTTTTGATTTCTTTCTTTTAATTTTGGGTTGAAACGTGACCTAGAATAAGCTATGATGAGACTTATATGTTGCTATAATTAGAATATAAGTTACACTGAAAATCCGAACTGTCTGGGGACACTGACCTGTCTGAAGAACTCCTCCAGCAGTGAGGTTGTCCAGCGGTGGTGCATGTTCCAGTTTTTGGCAGGGTGGCTGATGTCAGCAGTGTGCAGTAACAGGGATAAGGCCTTGGGTTTATCAATCCTGCAGAGGACAGAGATGTTCAGCCCCTCAGAGCTGTTATAAACACTCTGTCCAACCTCTCATTATGTGGATATGAATATCTGTAGATGCAGAAATGTTTTCGCATGAACAGTGTGTGATTAGCTTCCTCCTCGTTACCCTGATGTGTGTGACCGAACTTACGCTTCTGGCTGCTGGAGGAAGTTCTTCATGGCTTTAATCTGCTGGAAGTGACAGGACATGTCGGTGGCCAGGACCATCTCGACCACCAGGGCCCGCAGTTCTCTGACAGAAAGAGACGTTTTCAGTATTCACCTCATGTATAATGAGCAGTTATAAGATGCAGTTATGCATCTTACATTTTGAATGTTTTATGTTCTTGAGTTGATTTAATCCTTTGATTTTATATAAATAAAATTTTGATTTGATGTACATTTTTACATTTTATTTGACCTAAATCGGGCACAGGACAGATTATATATTCAATTTCAGTAAATTTCTATGTGCATTTTAATGAAATATAGGTTCTTAATGTAAGAATATTAGTTAGTTGTTAGTTATTATAGGTTATATAAGGCAGGAGTTTTCAAACTGGGGTCTCCCAATGAAAACACCAAGAATTAGTTTATTATGCTTTTACCATCCGATATCAGATATCATGAGATTAATGACTATTTTATTCTACTGACAGTCATATTTTTTATGCTTTATACATCTAGCTCAAAGTACTGTACTAGAAAAAAAATACACCTGCAACTTAAAGAAAAGAAAAAAAAAATCTAATTTTTCACACATTTTAAATGTAATATTCATATTTTTATATGCATTACATTTTTATATGCATTTAATATAAATATAATTTTACATATAATTATTTTCCATGATTTATTTTGTTATATTATTCTCATTATACAATTTAGATTTTATACGTGAAAATATTATAGCAACCTCACTTTTATTTAGTTGTCTGTCACATCAAAATGTTTGAAAACCCTTGCTATAAAAGCTGCAGAACTAGAAAATACAAATTTAAAATGATCCCCTACGGCATCATGCTGTATAATCATTTTAGTTTCTAACTGGAACTTTAATTTTTAAGATTACTGATTCAGCTAATTTGAGGTTTGTCACGTTTCTAACCTCCAGTCATCTTTCGACAAATTGTAGAGGATGTTCATTTCATCGTCTTCCTGCAGGAGGCGATATGCAGCGCTCACGTGGTGGTTTTCCTGTACGGCACGGTCATTG
This sequence comes from Pseudorasbora parva, assembly GCF_024679245.1. Taxonomy (NCBI): domain Eukaryota; kingdom Metazoa; phylum Chordata; class Actinopteri; order Cypriniformes; family Gobionidae; genus Pseudorasbora; species Pseudorasbora parva. The sequence continues at coordinate 7,342,372 of NC_090195.1, forward strand.
TATAGTATGGCTGTGTCGGATCTGTAAATCACAAAAGTTCAAGGCCATTGATGTATTGGGTCTGCTGAACTGAATGATACTGGTCTCTACTTTCAAAATGACCTGGTCTGTATGTGGAAGTTGTTGGTAGTGCCAGTGTGTTCGTAATCGTGCACAGCGGCGGCAAACAGCATAGCGAAGATCTCTAACTCAGTTAGCCAATTCTGGAAGAAGGGAGACAACAAGAAAAAAGCTGCAGAATCCTTTAGATTTACAGTGCTTTGATACAGTCAATTCAATTCTGATCCACAACCTTGATTCAATTCCGATTCTTTAGGATATATTTCAGATTTACTGTCCATTTTTATCAACATATAAAAGTAATGCTCTCTGCTCATACTTTAAAGTACAGGGTAGTATTTAAGACTGATTCAAACCAGTAACTCGCCTTTTTGAACTGTTCATTAAAAGAACAGAGTCATTAGAGTCAGAATCAGACTCCACTGCTTGCCCTGTGTAATTTTGATTCACTGTAAAGAACTGGCTCAAAAGAGTCATACGTTCAGGAATCAGACTACACTGGTAACCCTATACAATTTTGATTCACTATAAAGAAATGGCATAAACGAGTTAAACGTTCAGGAATCAGACTAAAGTGGTCACCCTATACAATTTTGATTCACTATAAAGAAGCGGCTCAAAAGAGTCATATGTTCAGGAATCAGACTACACTGGTCACCTGTATATTTTTGATTCACAAAATAGAACACCTCAAAAGAGTAATTTCCTCATGAATGAAACTACACTACACTTAATGTGTTGTAATGATTGTTTAAAAGTGCAGACTTTGGGGACAACTCAATAAAAAAGGTTTTTGTGTCTAGCAAACACCCTGACAACCACACAGAATAGGCTACCCTTGCATCTGCCAAACACCTTTTGTGTTCAACTTTCTGAAAGTTTAAAGGCCCATTATGCAGTCTTCTTAAAAATAATAACATTGTTCAGCTGAACTGAAGATAAGCATAAAGGAAATTAAATGATATTATATTAGTTTCTTATTCTTCAGCACATTTATTCTTCAGTGCATAACATTATCTTGTTTAAGCACTAAATCTCCAAAGAGCCTGAATAACAAAAAGAAATCATCAGCGGAGTAAATGCTAGAGGGCAAATAATTTGTCAGAACGCCAGTGTGATGTCCACACATCACAGAGAGGTTAATGAGCCCGCGGCGATAGTGACAGGAGCGTGTTTTGAGGCGTCGAGGGAGATTAACTTCCTATTGATTGGTATATGAGCAGCATCATGAAGCGAGAACGGACCGTTCTGTGGGCCCCAACCTCAATAAATACCTCAAGTGCAATGTCAGGCTTAATAAAACATACTTCAACAACTCAGTTCAGTTGATGTACATGATTATTTTCTCCAAGCTCACAAAAACATACACAAATCCCAGAAGGCAGGATTGATTAAATTCATAGGGCCTAGGAGACCCTATGATGGTGCAACTGTGGACTTACAACCATGCCGGTCTTGAGCAGAAGGTAATGCACTGTCTGGGTGACGTCGGCGGCGTGGATTAGGTTATGGTATGGGTTTCTGTGTTTGCTGTAGCCCACCTCCAAGGCCTCCACAAAAGACACCAGAGCAGAAACAGGGATCTGAGGAGATGCACAAAAGGGCTTAAAGGGCACGAAACAGAAGTTGAGATAGTCTATTCTTCCCTATTGTGCAGTATTTCCAAGAGAAATTTCTCAAACAAGAAAAAATGAAGGGTGGGACTTGATTTTGTCCATTAGAAATTGATTGGATGGTTGTGGTTTGCTATTGGTTGATCTCATGTGAGTGACAGGTTGCCCCGCCCTCACACAGTAAACACATCATCAGAGAAGAGAAGTTGCTGCAAGAGGAAGGGGAAGGTATTTTGATTGAAGATTACGAGGGCACATGCATTATAAAAATAATCATTTATAATAAATACTGCAATATTTCATAAAAAAATACGATTTGTCATTTGGATTTCATGGTTAATTTAAAATAACAACCCAGAGTGTCAAATATCCATTTGTAGATGATCATCTAGATGTTGGTACCTTTGCTATAAAATGTCATTATGATGGATGGTTGAGCAAACATGCTGCAAATCTGATTTCAAACGTGATGGTAAATGATGGCAAATATAAACATATATTAATCTTTCACATTACCTTATTATACTCAGATCAACATATTACAAAGCACTCTAAAGGTTAAGTGGTCTTCTAATGGAAACAAAAGAGAGAGCATCTTACCTTAAAGCGGTTGATTAAGTCATATCTGGTCAGAAGTTCATAAAAAATAAATTTCAGTGAATGATCTCCACTGGCTTCATTCAGTGTGAAGACGTCAAACGACCACGTGTCCACATGCTAGACCGACAACAAAACAGGAAGATCTGTCAGTGTATTAACATCTTTACCTTTATTATCATATCATAGGAACTTTTTGAACATGAAATACACTATTGTAAAAAAAAAAAAAGTTTTTTTTTTTTTTTTTTTTAAATAAGTCACTTATGCTCATAATGCTGCATTTGCAAAAACAGTAATATTGTGGAATATTACAATTTAAAATAATATATATATTTAGTATATTTTAAAATGTAATTTATTAATGTGATGGAAAGCTGAATTGTAAACATCATTAGACACGATCCTTCAGAAATCATTCTAATAGGCTGATTCTGTGCTAAAAAAAACAGCATTTATTTGAAATAGAAATGTTTTGTATCATTATAAATGTCTTAGTCACTTTTGATAAATTGAATGCATCATTCACGGAAACTGCCACCAAACTTTTGAATGGTAGTGTATATAATTATGGGAAACTTCTAGTACCTTCCCATAAGGAAAGAAAAATCACAAATGAGATCTCTATCTTCTGAGCTATGAAAGAGCAACTTCTCAGGCTTCATTTGATGACGCCTATAAACGGGATAAGATGTTCACGGTCCCGGAGCCTTACAAATTGCTGCTTTTACATAATGTAGTAATATCAACCTCATTTCTTTTTTTATAAAGTATAAATTACCTTCACCTCCCTTATAAACAGGGTCGATGATGAATGATGTGTGATTCTATCGCTCTACAGTTCAATCCTGAGTCATGAAATGAACCTCAGTAATAATACAGGAGATTTGGTCCACATTATGGCCGCCTGTGGTTTATTCATCTCTCTCTCTCTCTCTCTCTCTCTCTCTCTCTCTCTCTCTCTCTCTCTCTCTCTCTCTCTCTCTCTCTCTCTCTCTCTCTCTCTCTCTCTCTCTCTCTCTTCTACTCAGAGTTTGACCCTCTGTTATTTCATCTCATCAGTTTCAAAGAAAGTTCTTTGTAGGTTTGATTAGTTGGTTGCAATGAACATTTGCAAAATGCTACATTAAATATTCACATCCTCAGATTGGAATATTTGTCCTGCACTCTGTCTCAGTCACGGCTGAGAGCTTTCAATAGCTTTAGGCTGTATGCAGAGATATATATGCAGATTCACAGACTGCTGAGATCAGGAGAGAGAGAGGCCAAAATCCTGCTGCGAAGCTGCCAGGACATCCAGTACAAACCTGCGGCCTCATTTATAAAACACTCGTACAATCATATTTGATCTTAAAAGCGATTTATTGGATTCTATGTTAAAAGTGAGGCAGAAATTAACAGGAAAATGTTCTTATACAAACTTTTTATAATGACTTTAAATGACAAAAGTGTAAAAATAGTAGTTCAAAATATTATTATATTAAAGCCACAATATGTAGTTTATGCAGCTAGAAGTCGTTTATTCAAAACAAAGGTATGGCTTGATGACGCATTAATTTCGTGGAGCTTTTATTATGCTGCAGACGAGCACTTCCGCTTCTTCTGCTTATGCATATGTGGGGTAACGCAGCACTGTTTTATCATATTACATACATTATTTGAATGTGTTGAAAGTTATGTTATAATGCTACTCTGTGCATTCGCTCAGCAGCTGCTATGAGACACTTGTTACACACTGCAGTAAACTAGATTGATATTAGTAATAGTAAAACATGGTACTCGCAATAAATTAAGATATTTTTTATTTTTTTACAGTGAATGTGTTGAACAATATTAACAATCATTAGTTTTCTGTCGATGAATGTACCCAAACAGTTGCTCACCTCTCTAATAAAACACATAATATATTAAAGCGTCTTTGGTGTTTCCATGGTTTCTACACGATCCGTGTCCTGGTTAAAATTGCTTATTTCTCTGGATTTAAACATTCTTGGAAACAAGTACACAAGTCAACAAAATATATTACAGTTCTAATGGTTTTTGGATATTTATTTATTTTAATCCAAAAATCTTATATATTGTGCTTTTAACAAACATTTTTTTAACAACATAGGCATTCAAAAGTATGGGGTCAGTAAGATTTTTTTGAAGAAATTAATACTTTTATTTAGCAAGAATGCACCAGCCCTGCTCCTGCGGACCCACTGTCCTGCAAAGTTTATTTCCAACCTGCTTCAGCAAACCTGCCTGTGTGTTTTCAACCAGTGATCCTGAAGATCTTGATAAGCTTTCTCTGTCTTTGATTAGGACTGGAGCTTAACTCTGCAGGACACTGGGTCCCCGAAAGCAGGGTTGAAGACCTCTGAATTAAATTGTTTAAAAGTGAAGGGCCAGATTTACTAACAGCGTGTCAGCGTAAACCCTCTTTTGCCATTAAAAAACTACTATCAGGACTTACTAAAGATGCGCAGTGATAAATTAGCGCTGAAAAGGCGTGGACAGATTTATTTTTGCAGCATAACTTATTTCATATGCATTTGTAGGAGTTTCCCTTTCAGGCGCAAAATGAATAGGACGACAGTATTTAAATGAATCACACAAGGTGATTTACTAAGGTTTGCCCTTGTCAATTTACCAGTGTTTGCGCCATTATTTACCGCCCAAAAATAGCATGTCTCATTATGGAAATGATCCAGCTACGTCTCATGCTAATTTGCCGTTTAGTAAATCTGGCCCAAAGACTTGTATAATGTCACAAAAGATTTCTATTTCAAATAAATGCTGTTTCTTGAGCTCTCAATCATCATATCCATACTCACACGTGATTCTACACATCTTTACAAACGAGGCTTTGACAAAGCAAGAGGTCTTGCAAGGATTAAAACTCTTCATATAAAATGAAGTCTAATTAGTTTCAGCTTATTATCTTCATTTCTATTAAGATTAGGTGGACAGAGCCAGCAAATTTCTGCTACTGTATGACAAGAACATCTGTATAAGTATTCTGTAAATTATCCTTGCCACTTAGCACACATTTTAGTCATTTACTTGCAGATAAAGCAATCGGAGAGACGGAAGAAAGAAACTAAGATTTGGTAATGATGCCAGAATTGTCATTTTTGGGTGAACTATCTCTTTAAGGGCATTAGACTTAGAGGGGACTGCAGGATATCTCTATTCCATTTCTAAAGTTTGAACCTCTGCCCTTTGTGATACAAGCCTTGAGGCTAAACCACTAGGACACCACATTATTCTGTTCATTTGACTTTCATTCACCTAAAAAAAGGTTCTGTTCAGTGTTGCATGTGGAATTTAAATGGGTTTGAATATTTGCTGGGTGTTCAAAAAAACAAAATGTTTAACCCTAGCTTACATGCATCACAACGAAAAACAGGGGTAAAATGATTATTGATTTGAAGTGCTCCTATATTATTCTTTTTGTAATATTACCTTTCATGCAGTGTTAAATATAGCTTTCTGTGAATGTAAAAGGTCTCCTAAGTGTTTGTCTCCTAAAAGAAAATGAGTCGTCAGCAATCCAACGTCTATTTAATACTTTGACCCGGCCTCAAACACCGTCGTTTTAGCTGAGAAGCAACATGTTGTAGTAGCAGGTCGTGTTGTCGTCGTGAAACGGTGATATTTTATAAAAGCTGAATTCTTTGATGAAGAGAAAGTTTAAAGAGAACAACATTTGAAGTAGAAATCTTTTGTAACATTATAAATCAATTGAATGTGTCCTTCCTGAATAAAAGTACTCATTTCTTTCTTTTTTTTAAACATCTCAATGACTGCAAATCTTTGCTACCCAAATTAATGTAATGATTTTTATTTTTCCACAGTAATTTAAATGCAACTTGTGTGATTTTGTGTGTTGAAAGGAAATTAAATTGTGTTGTCAACATATACACAGCTATCAGACTATACCAAAAACTGGCTAAACTCTCTCTGTCCTGTCCAAAGTGTGTGTGTGAGTGCCAGGTAACCCAGCTGGCCAAGGGAAAGATCAATTGTTCACTTCGGTTGATTAAACAGGGCTGTTTGCCTGGAGACTCTTTCATTTTGCCATCTCCCCCATGTTGTTTCTCACATTCAATACATGTCACATTCACACGTTTCACATTCATGTTGTGTGTGTTTGTGCATATGTGCATTTGAGGGCACAACCCTGAATCTGATTGGGCCGCTCCATTACCTTCAAGGCTGTGATCACGCTGGGCGGATAGCTCAGCCCAACCATGTTGGAGGTCCTTCGATACATCCTGTCAGAAAGAGATAACACACTTCTGTCAATGTGTGAGAGCTTCTGGGAAGTGAAAAAAGGGGGAAATCCTTTGTTTCACTCCAGATGCCTTTTAACATGAATATTTTAGGAGCATGCTGTGTTGGAAATATGACACAAGATAAGAAATTCATAGCAGGGTCACAGGTTAGTCCAGATCAATCTATCCATTCAGTCAGTCCCCGTTTAAAATGTATCAGCTCTGGATCAGTTGTTTACTTCATACCAGTAGCCTTGGAAAACGCCACACACACCTTTCTACAAATATCCCAGCTTGCACCGCGTGCACAATGCTGCGAAATCGCGGCTTCTCCTCCGACCGTCTTAACATCAGCCCCATCTGACGTGTGAAAGTTGACGCCAACCAATCACGCACTTCCGAGGGAACCGAGTCAGACTGGATGTCACTGAGCTCATCTTCTGTATCCACCAACCGCCTGCAGAAACACACACACACACACACACACATATAAGACACGACTGCTGTCTGAAGACACTAAATGGGTAAGTCATGTCACATCCGATCACGTCAAGTGAAATTTCAGCCAAAACGCCTCTGAGCAAAAGTGATGGAAAGAAAAAGATAAAAAACTATACACTTCCACTTCAAAGACAAAGAAATACAAACTAACATATCTGATCATCTAAACATAACTTACATATGGAAGCCCATGTCTACCACGTTTTGGTAAATCATAACTATGATATAAAAAGTAATATTTATGAGATAAAAAGCATTACATTTACTCATAATTATGACACAAAGCCAGAATTATGAGATGAAGTCATAATTGTGATATAAAGACTTGAAAATGACATAAAAATTTACGATTTGCCAAAATTGTGAAAATTTACGAAAATTGCGCTTTCCGATTCAGCCATTGTCAGGTCTCATTGCGTGTTACTTTAGTTGTGCTGTTTCTGAGTTTTGTGACTCGTATATCACATGACTTTTTATTCACATCTTTCTCTTCAGAGAGCTCAAGTGGGTCATTGAGTCAGTGGCTGAATCCGAATTCACCCCCGAAACCCTCATCCACTATGGCCTCATTCTCTAGTGCCCTATTTGAGGGTATAGGGGGCAATTTCAGATTCAGCCAGTGAATTGATCATAAGAAACCATCAGTCTGATTCACTGATTCAATCATTTGAACTGGTTCTGTGAACGGAATCAAATTGTTAATTGAAAACATCTGACTTAAAAAAAAAAGATTTACACAAAAAAAAAAATCGGCCATTGCTAATTCATTAAAATGCCAAGAAGAATTAAGGTGTATGTCAAGACAATAATTCCTCTCACATTTTTTGATTTTGGGAAACACAATATAACATTTATTAGGAAAAACATGAGGGCGAGTGAATGAATAGAGAATTTAGCATTTATTTAATGCATGGCATGTTTCCTTCTCAGATGGTGGCCAAATTTTCCATCAAATACTGGAACACTAATTGCAGCGAGGAGACACAGTAGAAAGCTACAGCCCCCCTTCCTTTCGCATCTTTATTTCAAATCAACATAGGGGTTTAAGAGCAGCTTTAGGGATTACACTATTTAATGCACTCTATAGGAACAACATAACCCTTACATCTGACTCCAAATGTGTTGATTTAATGTTAAAGAGAAAGAGAGGGAGAGAAACTCACAATGTGTGTGTGTGTGAGAGTTGTGCTTACCTCGTCTCTTCAATATAGACAGACTCCAAAACGGATGCAGCATATTCTAGGTTTTTCTTTAGGTCCACAACAGAAGCCTCACCCCTCTCCAGCTGTTTCACCAAACATCTCAGCCTGTAATGGAAAAAAAGGACAACATTTGATTAGGAAAAGAAGTTATATTTGGATTTAATGGGCCTTTTGTCTTTATAAAATAAATAAATGCATAAAATTAACAAATTAATAATAAAATAAATAAGAGCGGATTTAAGATGCAAGAAGTCATTAAAAGCAAACAAAGATTTTGCATTTCTGATGGGAAAGCAAGTTATAGTTTTCGGTAAGAATCTTTAAAAGCTGAACTGTGAACATGCTGTGGGTGGGTTTGTTGCTACAGAATGCATTTCAGACAAAAAAGAGAACAGATTCATCCATTATCTTTATTGCCAAAGATGATAAAAGCGCTTTTTATTGCTGACCGTCTCCAGACTCTTTTCACTACTGAGAAATAAACTGATGTAAATAAGCTGAAAGAGTTCAGCTTTTATATAAACAAACTGAATGTGTATTACAATAAAGATAGTTCCAGTTTTGGATGCAGTCCTGAGTTAAAACAGTGCTAAAAATCCATTTAATACTAATAACAATAAATATGCTCTGAAACACCTTATGTCCCTTAGCTAAATGAAACTTTGTCTTAAACATTTTTCTTTGGATTCCCACAGGTGAGCAGCATGAAGTGCCCTGGCAACGTAGCTATAATTCAGTGAACAGAATGCGTCACTGTTTTGTTCATGAGCCACTTAAAACATCTCTGAAGTGAACTACGATCTTCACTCATGTGGACAAGGGCTGCATCAAAAGGCCAACAGTGATGTCCCAGGTGTGAGCAGCAGAGTGAAGTTTTTCTGTGTGGGTCTGGTTGTTTGCATGAATGGAGAACACAGGAAACATGTTTGACCCAATTCCCATCCCAAATGACTGGACCACGAGAGCCAGAGCAGTATGGAGTGATGAAGGAGAGTGAAATCATGCAGTCAATCCATATATATGTATAAACACGGTACTTTGACAGTATATATGGTATGGACTGTTTCTCACACACACACACAAACAGAGAGAGAGAGTCTTTCATACCACGCAGAATTGACAAGCTACATGTAAACCATTCATCTAATTCATCCCAAGGGTGTTCTATCAGGTTGAGGTCAGGACTCTGTGCAAGCCAGTCAAGTTCCTCCACACCAAAATTACTCATCCATGTCTTTATGGCCTCTTACTGGTGTGCACCGCAGTTATGTTGGAACATGAAGGGGTCATCCCAAATTGTTCCCACAAAGTTGAGAGCATGAAATTGTCCAAAATGTCTTGGTATGCTGAAGCATTAAGAGATTCTTTCCCTGGAACTAAGGGGCCAAGACCAAAAACAACCACACACCATAATCCCCCCTCTATCAAACTGTACACTTGGCACAATGCAGACAGGCAAGTACCATTCTGTGTATTTTATACTGTGACCCTAGAAATGATGAGAACACCTGAATTAAATTATTTGGAGGGGTGTCCCATATACACAAACACGCATACAAAACAATATCAGTCTGGCAAGTAAACAAAACATTTTTTATTTCCAAGGTATGTGTAGAGGGTGGGCTTCATGTTTCTTAACTTTTTTATTTTAATATTGAAAATAACTTTGAAGTAGCCTTCATTTAACTGAGAAAAAAAATCTATTTTGCTTACAAATTTGAAAAATAAAATAACAGTTCTTGTGACAGTCCTGATAATATAAATGTGGATTTATATATTTAATATATTTATTTATATGAATATATATATTTAGATTGGTCAGCTTGGGAGTAGCTGCACATTTAGTTAAGTTTTGTCCATTTCTGGCAAAAAATGGCGACTTGTGACTTTCCTCTCAATGGCCTCCTGTCTTCTATCTTCAAGTGTTTGGCAGCTGTATGATTTGAATGAAGTGCTCTCGTTCAACTGAAAAGCGTGACGTCGGAAACAGGATCGAGGACACGCTGTTTGAACAATGTTATCAAAAGAGGCGAGGCAAAGCAGAAACACATTTCCCTGGTTCCCCAAGGAATCCCCTCCTTCAGACAAACACGCAATCGATGCGACAATTCAATGCCATCCCATTAGAGGATTAGTACTTCCTAGAATCTGTCTGGAGCAGAAATGATAAGAGCAAAAATTCTTTAAGCTTGTACATCCGCTCGGCCACGACTGCACAATGTATGACCTTTCTAATAAAGAGAAAGAGCCAGATTAGATACTTATGATTAGACCACACCTTCCGTCTCAAATTAAGATGGGATCAGATTTAAAAAGCATGTTGCAAATGAAGGACTCCATCTGAATTATTGGTTAAAGGAACTGAGAAAAGTAAATGTGTTTTAGTCCTGATTACTGAGTTCTGTAATGTCTGTGAATGGGATATGGTGAAGCAGAAATGAATTGCAATGTTGCAATTTCCTTGAGCTGAATACTACAGGGAATTCACTTTTAATGTCCATCTAACGGACAGGTGTCAACAGGGAACTGCTTTTATTGACTCTGTGTTTTTGTTCTTAAAATGGCATGGATGGATTATGATGTCAGCACAACCACCAGAATAACATTTTCTACAGGATAATTTGAGTTTACTATACTAGTATGGCAGCTAACATCATGCAAAATTTGCAATTGTACTAGGAAGGTGTAGCTAATAAAGTGGCCAGTGAGTGTATATTAAGTACATTGTTACAATAGGACTGTGCACATGCAATGCATTGGCCAAGCATTCGTGACTGCATTTGCATATTTGCATTTGCACAGAATATGTGTGTTTGGCTAAAGGCGAGCTCTGTATGCAAATATCATTCTATTCAACGCTCATTCACTGTCATATTTTGTCAAATGCTGTTGTACAAACAGACCACCAGTGATATCACACACTAGGCTTCCTGTTCATTAGCGCCTTCTAATGAGCATGTGAGCCGATGACTCATCATGGATGTTTGACTTCAGATAAACTCCAGCCTAAGGGGTTAAATACTGCAATCCCTTTAAGTAAAACATCTATTCCCAACTCTATAGCTCTATTATAAAAATAAAAAAAAAACTATGAAAAATCTCCAGTATTCCAAAAAGGTAGGAAACTTTGATTATTTTGCCACTTTAATCAAGTTGTATTCATTATGATGAGTGCATCATATATATGATGTACAAATATATATAAAGTATATATAAGTTTATAAAAAAGTTTTGGGGTGCCTTCCTTTACATTCACGTGAACTTTAAATGACATCCCATTCTTAATCCATAGGCTTTAATATGGAGGTAATATGAAGGTTCAACTGTTCTGGGAAAGCTTTCCACAAGGTTTAGGAATGTGTTTATGGGAATTTTTTGGCTATTCTTCTAGAAGCGCATTTGTGAAGCCAGGAACTGATGTTGGACGAGAAGGCCTGGCTCTCAGTCTCCGCTCTAATTAATCTGTTCTATTGGGTTGAGCTCAGGACTCTGTGCAGGTCAGTCAAGTTCCTCCACACCAAAAAACTTACTCATCCATGTCTTTATAGACCTTGGTCACTCCAGAGAACACGTCTTCACTGCTTTAAAGTCCAGTGTCGACGTGCTTTACACCACTACATCTGCCACTTTGCATTGCACTTGGTATTGTAAGGCTTGGATGCAGCTGCTCGGCCATGGAAACCCATTGCATGAACCTCTCTACGCACTGTTCTTGAAGTAATCTGAAGGCCACACAAAGTCTGTCTGTTTGGAGGTTTGGAGACTTCTGTGCACCACAGCATGCGCTGACCCCGCTCTGTGATTTTACGTGATTACACAAACAGTTTAGCCTGATGTGGTCAAACTCAATTCTAGTCAATATGAGTCTGATACGCTCCATTGGGCTGTGATTATGGGGTGTGTTTCAACCGAACCAGGAAAGACATCAATTGGACAGACCAACAACCAATCAAAACAACAAAGCGATGCGATACGTTAGTTGTCAAATGTCAACAGTGCTCAACTGCACTGTGTTGCCAAGTACGCGTTTTTTTCCAAGGGTTGAAGCGACTATTATGTGATATATATAGACCCATGAATGTGAATTTTAGCAGGCAACCTTGCCAAAATAACACACATTTTACCCCCCAAACGCCATCTTTCAAAAATGTGTGTAGAAGCGTCTGCATGCCTAAGTGTTTGATTTTATACACCTGTGGCCATGGAAGTGATAGGAACATCTGAATTCAATGATTTGGAGGCATGTCCCAATACCTTTTTTTTTTTCAGATTAATACGTTACAAATATTTAACGCAATTAACAAAGCATCCTTGGGCTAGCATTACATTATATGATCACGCTCTTATTCATGCAAATAATCCATTAAAGCGCCACAAGACAACCAAGAACACGCTGTCTGTGAATGTTCTGTCTGTTACACATATAATAAATAAATAAACATAAAATATACAGTATTGTTCAAAATAATAGCAGTACAATGTGACTAACCAGAATAATCAAGGTTTTTCGTATATTTTTTTATTGCTACGTGGCAAACAAGTTACCAGTAGGTTCAGTAGATTCTCAGAAAACAAACAAGACCCAGCATTCATGATATGCACGCTCTTAAGGCTGTGCAATTGGGCAATTAGTTGAATTAGTTGAAAGGGGTGTGTTCAAAAAAATAGCAGTGTGGCATTCAATCACTGAGGTCATCAATTTTGTGAAGAAACAGGTGTGAATCAGGTGGCCCCTATTTAAGGATGAAGCCAACACTTGTTGAACATGCATTTGAAAGCTGAGGAAAATGGGTCGTTCAAGACATTGTTCAGAAGAACAGCGTACTTTGATTAAAAAGTTGATTAGAGAGGGGAAAACCTATAAAGAGGTGCAAAAAATGATAGGCTGTTCAGCTAAAATGATCTCCAATGCCTTAAAATGGAGAGCAAAACCAGAGAGACGGGGAAGAAAACGGAAGACAACCATCAAAATGGATAGAAGAATAACCATGATGGCAAAGGCTCAGCCAATGATCACCTCCAGGATGATCAAAGACAGTCTGGAGTTACCTGTAAGTACTGTGACAGTTAGAAGACGTCTGTGTGAAGCTAATCTATTTTCAAGAATCCCCCGCAAAGTCCCTCTGTTAAAAAAAAGGCATGTGCAGAAGAGATTACAATTTGCCAAAGAACACATCAACTGGCCTAAAGAGAAATGGAGGAACATTTTGTGGACTGATGAGAGTAAATTGTTCTTTTTGGGTCCAAGGGCCACAGGCAGTTTGTAAGACGACCCCCAAACTCTGAATTCAAGCCACAGTACACAGTGAAGACAGTGAAGCAGGGATGGAAATTAACTTTTTTGTCCACCGGCCACTGTGGCTGGTGGATTTCAAAATCTACCAGCCACTCAACGTTTTTACCAGCCACTTTCTTGTTTTTAACCGACAATGTGTAACTGCACGTGAAAATTAATACTACAAGCTCTACAATACTTAAGCTGTTTATTTAATCTCAAATCTCAATGAAATACTGACATTTTTTCACTCTTATACACACACAAACCATGAACTGATATACATTTCATTAAATGAGTAGGGCTCTATGTTCTCTCTTTTCTTTTTTTTTTACCTGGATGTGGCATTTGGATGATTCTTTTATGGCTTCCAGTTTTACGTTTTTAGTACCAACAATGAAACTACTAGTTTTGGCATCTTCTGAAGCGTGTTGACGACATACCGAGCAGAACATTGTCAGTAGGGATGCATCGAAATAAAAATTATTGGCTGAAACCGAAGCACTAAAAGAAATTATGCCAATTATCCATTGCATTTATGGCTAATGCTATGACTGAGTAACTTTACTAAAAATCAAGGCATTGCAATTGCATTAATTAATATTAAGGTTTCAAATAATAAATCAATTACAAATTATGCAAATATTTATTTAGCACATTGCAACATCAAACAGTATAAAATAAAATTAGGCAGGTCTACTAGCCTACAGAAATGTAATAAAGTAATCAAATGTAAAATAACTGCATATTTAACTGTTTAAATGAAAGATTATTCCTTATTAAACTTACAAAAGCTATTCAATCAAGAGCAGTGAGTGATGTCCCTATCGTTTGTTTGACATTAAACAGACAGCAGTAAAGGCTACTGCCCCTTTAAGACCTAATAGAGGGATATGCGTCATCTTTCACGACTGTATAAAGTTCACTTAAGGCATATTCAGACTATGTCTGCTAGAATTCTCATCAAGATGAACATGTTGGCATACTTTTTGTGTGAGTTTGTCCGTTTAAGCACAAGACTTGAAAGAGAACTCAATATTTGCGCGCTGTGAGAAGGGTGCGCGCTTCCGGATGACAGTGACGGATCTTCTCTCAGTGCGCGCGAGTTATTATGGTTATTGGTTATTATTCGCGTCTTCTGGCACTACATCCGGGTAATGACGGCGAAAACGACTGGTCATATTCGGACATACATAGTGCGGCCGCACTCGCATTCACTGAACACAGTTTATAAAGAGGGGAAACAGTATGCTATTTTTATTTACCCGCCACGGTGGCCGGTAGGTGAAGCGAGTTTACCCGCCACAACGCAAAATCACCCGCATTTGGCTGGTGGCGGGTGCTAATTTCCATCCCTGCAGTGAAGCATGGAGGTGCAAGCATCATGATATGGGCATGTTTCTCCTACTATGGTGTTGGGCCTATATATCGCATACCAGGGATCATGGATCAGTTTGCATATGTTAAAATACTTGAAGAGGTCATGTTGCCCTATGCTGAAGAGGACATGCCCTTGAAACGGTTGTTTCAACAAGACAATGACCCAAAACACACTAGTAAACGGGCAAAGTCTTGGTTCCAAACCAACAAAATTAATGTTATGGAGTGGCCAGCCCATCTCCAGACCTTAATCCAATTGAGAACTTGTGGGGTGATATCAAAAATGCTGTTTCTGAAGCAAAACCAAGAAATGTGAATGAATTGTGGAATGTTGTTAAAGAATCATGGAGTGGAATAACAGCTGAGAGGTGCCACAAGTTGGTTGACTCCATGCCACACAGATGTCAAGCAGTTTTAAAAAACTGTGGTCATACAACTAAATATTAGTTTAGTGATTCACAGGATTGCTAAATCCCAGAAAAAAAAATGTTTGTACAAAATAGTTTTGAGTTTGTACAGTCAAAGGTAGACACTGCTATTTTTTTGAACACACCCCTTTCAACTAATTGCCCAATTGCACAGCCTTAAGAGCGTGCATATCATGAATGCTGGGTCTCATTTGTTTTCTGACAATCTACTGAACCTACTGGTAACTTGTTTGCCACGTAGCAATAAAAAATATACTAAAAACCTTGATTATTCTGGTTAGTCACATTGTACTGCTATTATTTTGAACAATACTGTATATATATATATATATATATATATATATATATATATATATATATATATATATATATATATATATATATATATATATATATATATTAACACAGATATATTCTATGTGTATGTTTATATTAATATATAAAAATATGATATCAAAATGGTTTATTTATAATTGTATTTTACTCAACATTTATGTGTGATGTATTTTTATAATATGCATTATTTTGATCACTTGTGTTTAGAACAGTTTTTTTTTACCACCAGAATGGGAATATCCTGTCTTGTATGCTGAAGTCTCTGCAGAGGCTCCAGATCTCTAAGGTTTGACCAGATTGAACCAGATCGTTCAATGAAGTATCTGATACAGCACAAACAGGGAAACACTGTTAAAATGCAGACCTCTGGAGAGACGTGACGACGTGTGGGCTTCCTTGTCTGCCTTTTTTCACCTCTGTGACATGGCAAGGTCACTCTTAATCCTTCCTTTAATCTCTTCACCCACATTTTCCTTTCCCTTTTAATGTATTACACACAACACACACACACATTACCCGCTTTCCCAAAAACCAACACATCCTCTCATCCTTCCCCCCTTCCCCACGCTGAGATATCGCCATCTTACTTTCTCCTCAAAAGGTCAATGGATGGTCTGTTTTGAGGTCAGTCATTGAAGATATGAGCCATCACCGTTTATTGACTTCTAGAAAATACACAAAAGCTGCTGAATGGCTGAAGACACAATATTTAGTCGAGACGTCCATGTCTTGACATGCTTGGCAAAGTAGAGGATAAATAAATAGAATACAAAAATATTTGCTTGACCAAATAGAGAACAAATTAATAAAAAACATAGTAGAAAAAAAACATTCTTGACAAAAGGATGACAAAAAATAAATAAACACACACACACACACACACACACACACACACACAACACACAACACACAACACACAACACACACACATATATATATATATATGAACAAATTGCTAAATGAGAAATATTGTAGATCTCTAGAATCTAAATCTCTGCTACAATACTGTGTATTCTGTTTTCTGGAAATGGGGACTGTGCAAAGTTGTTTAATCTAGCAAAGAACAGCATGGCTGTATGATACAGCGGGACATGTTATGTTGTTGATGCCCAGTAATGGGGTTATATGGTAATGCGTGTTGTTGTGAGTTTTTTCTCATGGGGCACTGAATGGATGTGTTTGTGCTGAGTGGACTGTTTACTGTGACCTTGACGGAGCTGATGATGCTGAACACCACGTGACTCTCTCGAGTTCCGGCACCGCTGAGGTTACCGTGGTGATTTGTGATGCGTCAGTCGACTGGCACATGTAGAATGAAACATATGTGGCTTCCGCAGGGGGGCCCAAATGCCTTCCTGCTGCATAGTGGGGGACTGGACCACAAGGATATGCTGGCAATCAGGTTATAAACAATCAGTGCCTAAATCTAGATCCGGATGTGGTTTCAGAAAGGAAGACAGGTCAGCACCCTAATTTCCCATTAGTTCTTTAATTCCGACTCACAACCGGAGGCCCACAGGGAGACATACTCAACTGGGCCAAAGGCACCGGAAACTGCTTGGATTGAGGACAATGACATAATATTCTCCAGTGACTCCACCTTAACCTCCAAAGATCAAACTTTGATAAATAACTCATAAGCCTTAAAATCTTTTAAACCTGTTTGGTATCAAATCTCACTCTCTAACAAATTAAAGTTTGAAAAAATAAATAAATAAATTGGCTACTTTGAGAGAAAGAAAGAGGAATGAGATTAGGAAATGTTCCAAGCCAGATTCAAACTTGTGTTTCTTGCATTAGGCTCCAATGTGCATTAAATCAAAATATATTCACATCATATTTTAACCAAACATCAAAAGAAAAAATTACAAATATGTTGAAATCATAAAGAAAACCTCTGAAATTCTCATTCCTGTAAAAAGTCTGATTAAATACTGTAATACTGTAAAGGGATAGTTCACCCTGAAATGACAATAAAGTCGCCCTGCTGTTGTTCCAATGCTCTATGTCCTTCTAATTTTTTTGGACCTCAAAAGCAGACATTTTGAAAAACGTCCTGCATGTACTCCTCCATATAATGGTAGTGAATGGTGACCATGCTAAAACTTTACAAAAAGGATACAAAAGTATCACGTAAATGATACAGAGAGATGCGCTCCATATGTGGAAAGTGTTCAGGAGGCATAGTATAAGGTTTTGAGCGAAAGAAACCTTATTATTCAGTCAAAATACAACAATATATGATAATTTTCTGCAGTTCAGTGATAAAAATGACAATTCTTGGAGACTCAAAATAATGTTACAATCCGATCTAAAGGGATAGTGAATATTTTTCTATAATTTATTCACCCTCAAGCTGTTCCAAACCTGTATGAATTTCTTTGTTCTGTTGAAATCTAAAGCAGATATTTTAAAGAATGTTGGTAATCAAACAATTAACGGTAGCCATTGACCTCAACAAGAAAAAAAAAATATGGAAGTCAATGGCTACCGTTAATTGTTTGATCAACAACATTATTTAAAATATCTTTTGTGTTCAATAGAACAAAGAAATTCTTACAGGTCTGGAACAACTTAAGGGTGAGTAAATGATGACAAAATGTTGATTTATGGGGGAGCTATTCCTTTAATGGTCCCATTCCAAAAAAAGGCTGAGTTTCAGAAACATGCACTCGCACTTCTCTAATCTAAGATAAATCTTTGTTCACCAGACCAGAGATGGATCTGAACCTGTCAGCAACAGGTTTAGTGTGTTAAGCCTTTCCAAATCCAAAGCACAGTGGCAGACGAAGCAAAAAAAACATGTTGGGTTGATCTTCTCAAGTTCATTTGGGTTTAAACCTGTCTGTGAACCACAACACTGTAAAAGCTTTATAAACCCTTTAATCAGGTTGGAGAAAGCAGGGCTAAGTGTGCCGTAATCCCCTTTAACGGCTCTCTAATTGGATTCTGGCAGAATTACTCATGTAAATACAGGATTGAAATGATTTCTGTGGCTCCAGTACCGCAAACTGAACTTTGACGGATGTGTAAACCAAAAAACTGTAGGAACTCATACCTGCCTGGATGTAAAACTTAAATTTAAATATGTACGCATTTGGCAGACGCTTTTATCTAAAGCAACTTGCATTGCATTCAAGGTACACATTTTACATTTTGTCAATTCTTGCTTTCCCTGGGAATCGAACCCCTGCCCTTGGTGGTGCTAGCGCCATGCTCTACTGTTTGAGCTATAGGAAAGCTAAATGTCATTTATCTATTTTTTATGTAATTTATCTATTTTAAAAGCATTGACGGAGAGTTTCCATTATTTTGAAAAGTATAAAATAAGTTTATACTTAAAATCACACAAATGAATGTGTGCAAACAAGGATATATATATATATAAAAAGAAATATTGAACTCATTAACACTATGTTTCCCAAGCTATATACGGTCATATAAATATATTTGGTGAAAGGTTTGGACGTCTTTGCACGGTATTAATCATACGCAGGATGGTTAGACTAACCTCCACTAAAATGAAGTCAGGGAGATAAACTAATCAATGGAGCAGAAACGAGATTAGACAAAGAAGAACAGCAAAGAGAGAACAATGAGGTACTACAGCAGAAAGGGCAGAAAGGAAACAGACTCCTACAAGACCGACCAATTAAAATGGCTGTTTTTTTGTGTGCCTATTTTATCAACTTTAAATGCTATTTTAAAGGTTCCTAATTTTGTTTTGGATGTTGTCTGCTAGTGCATCATAGAGTCCGATTCATCCACCGTTGGAAGTGCATGCAAAGTGGATTTGCTTCTACAAAGCAGAAAACACTGCCTTCTCAACACCTCGACAACATGAACCAAACTCTACCAGGCCTCAGCTACAACAGGAGCTGCGTTTACATGGATCCTAATAATCCGTATGCAATGTATGAAGAATAGTAAGCGCAAACGTGCAGTGTCAAAAAATCTAGCCCGATTTTAAGCTTGAGACATATAAGCGAGCACATCAACACGGTCACTTTATTTAGTGTTCATGTAAACGTAGCTCAAGTCTGAGGACGAAGTCGATATGACCAGGAAATAAGACTGAGGACTAGTTTCAGGCAGTTCAGAAGTTTTTTTGTCTTCTTTTGGGAGACAATAACTGCATTTACCTTTGAAACTTTGCAGACCTTTTACATTAACAAACAGTTATTTATCATACTACATGAAAGGTAATGTCAGAAAAAAAGCATAATGGAGCACTTTAAATAATTTGATAGACACTTAAAAAGTCCTTTTGATAATCTCTCATCGTCGTGTCTGTGGAGAGTACAGTAAGATTACTAAGCTCTGGACATGATGCCTTCACGTAAGGTTTAGTGTAACAGGCCTGAACAGACACTAAAGCACAAAACACACATGCACTCTCTCTCACACCCTGGAATATTATCAGCATGTGTTGGGGTCTATGATTTCTGCACTTTAGCATGGATTTTTTTCAACCAGGCAAACATCTTATATCAGATAATTTGGAAACATGAAAGTAACCATTGATTTCTCTAGAACTTTAAAAGGATAGTTCATAAAAATAAAAACAAATCTAAATAGTTTCATCATTTACAAAACTGTAAAGTCATACAGTGAGGAAATTATGCAACTATAGGTCACCCTACATCCTACATAAGGCATCAAGATATTATCAACATCATGGTTTTCTGTAAAGCTGCTTTGAAACAATGTTCTACTGTGGAACATAGATATTTTTAAAAAGTCTCTTTTTAAAAAGTTTAAAAAGTCTTCAATTCAATGAACGTTAATTTATCTCCAATGTTGTTTGGATCCAATCGATATTCCAAATATATTAATTTGTGTTTGAACAGAAATAAAAGTTGTACCAAACAACATGGGGGTGCGTAAATGATAACCACATTTTTATTTTTGTGTGATCTATCCCTTTAATTCTTAGGTTCAGTGATTTGTTTTGAAACGGTAACCCGAAAATAAGCAGTAAGTATGAGAACGCTTGACTTAGCAAACACCACAAATTACTGTAAACATTATTAATGGTAATTTTGTGGTCAGGTCAGTAATGGATTGGTTTGTAACTTTAAACTGCACATGGACAACTAGCAGTCACAGTCAGGCACAAACCTCCCGAGATAAATGTCTGGCTTACAGTGCATTAACTCAAAGCGTCGCAATACAGCACATCACAGGGCTGCCTTAATCCTCTCCAGTCACACGGAGAAACCACACACACACACACACACACACACACACACACACACACACACACACACACACACACACACACACACACACACACACACACACACACACACACACACACACACACACACACACACACACCAGTATGATTCACTTGCTCAGACTTACACACCCTCCAGAAGCTTGCGTTCTGCGAACGAGCGGCGCCTCGTAGTTCCATCCCAAAGAGGCTTGAAATCGCTCTCACGGACATTTTCCTGGACCGTTCCTACTTGGTGGAATGACCTGCCGATCTCAATTCGTGCTGCCGAGTCTGTAGCCATTCTTAAAAAGCATCTTAAGACACATCTTTTCCATTTGCACTTGACCAATACAGAATAGCACTTACTGATCACCACAGCAACGACCAAAAGCGTACACTCCGGGATCATATCTACGTCTCTCATCCGGATTTGCGCCTTCAGGCGGGTATGTTACATAGTAATCATAACTATCAGAATCCAGTGTTCTGTATATTGCGTACGTGAGTTTTTGTTGTAGATGGCTATTGCTGCGCGTTTAGCTACAATACAAAACCAACCCATTGGGCCACTGAATCTGCATTAACGACAACAGCTGGGGCAACAGCCTTAGTCCTAATGGGTTGTAGCTATCTTAGCTATCAAATTCCAGTGTTCGGCACTGTGCGGACGTGAGTTTTTGTTGTAGATGTCTGTCTTTAAAAAAAAAAAAAAAAAAAAAAAAAAAAAAAAAAAAAAAAAAAAAAAAATTGTGTATTGTGCTAATTAATTGAGATTTCTTACAGCTCTTACAGGTTTTTGGCCTTGTCTGTTCCGTTGCTTCTATTACTCTCCCCTTTTTTGTAAGTCGCTTTGGATAAAAGCGTCTGCTAAATGATTAAATGTAAATGTAAGTATGATCACAATGGTTGTTTCAATGATTAAAGAATTCATTTTGTCAGATTCAGTTTATCTGTCAGACATAATTTTCACATATTTGTCTATTCTTTTGAAGCACTAAAAAAGATGAATGCATGGAAGATGAATGCATGAATGAATGCAAGTTGATCTGATTGCATAAATTAGGTAATACAGAGACTTAAATGCTTTTGATGTGCAATCTGTTTATCAGTTTGAAAATGGAAGTGGAATGTCAGCTTTACACATTAAATATAATTTATACATTCCCTGCAAATGTGTGAAAAGAATTATAGGTACACTCTTAAATATAAAGGTTTCAAAAGGGTGTTTTTGCAGTGACACCATGGAAGAACCATTTTTTCTTAGTGAATAACTAAGAAACTAAGAAACTTTTATTTATATTTAAAGAACCTTTTTTTCCACAATAAAGAACCTTTTGTGCAATGGAATGATTCTATGGATGTTAAAGGTTAACCACAGATGCCAATAAAGAACCTTTTTACAAACTGATCAGAGGAGGAGAATTTGTGAGAAAAGGAGATAAGAACAGATAAGAATCAAACCATTCGAATACCTTTAATAGTTAACTTGCTGACATGGGTTTTGCCTCGATTAATCCAGAAAACATCCACAAAGAGGGAGAGAGAGAGAGAGAGAGAGAGAGAGAGAGAGAGAGAGAGAGAGAGAGAGAGAGAGAGAGAGAGAGAGAGAGAGAGAGAGAGAGAGAGAGAGAGAGAGAGAGAGTTTTGTACATGTGTGACTCAGAGGATCAGAGAGGAAAAGTCCAGTGCCACTACATCTTAAAACTACACATCAGTATCAAATAAAGTATAATTTTTATGGAAATGATTTATTCAATTATAATTACAATTAAAATAATTGAGTGAAATTACTTTCAGTATATTTCAGAATATTTCAGTGAAGTTCTGTTTACCATTGGGCAAAGTTACATTTCAAATCCCATACTTCCAACACTGCATGTGCCAGTCATAAAAGTTATTGGAAGAAAAAATTATTGGAAGAAAAAAACGTATTTGACTCGGTCGCACTGAATCATTTAAAATGTCTAATGTTATGTAGACGCATTCAGACATTTTCTATTTTTAATTGGAGTTTATAATAGAAGAGTTTATGATATATATATATATATATATATATATATATATATATATATATATATATATATATATATATATATATATATATATATAAAGCAACATTATACCTGAAATACAGTATACCTAAATTAAATGGAATTAAACTGAAATCGAACCAAACTAATGATAATAATAAATCATAATCAAATCAAGGGTTTGTGAATCAGAATCTAGAAATCAACCAAATTAATCAAAATCAAAATCAAATCAAACACAACAAATCAAAGTCAAGTCAAACTGAACCAAACCATACTGAATTGAATCAAATAGAATCTGGAAATGTATTCAAATTAAACTATGGATGATTACTTTGTGCTTTAAACTTTTGCATAATGTCATATTGCTGCTATTTACATTTGTCTTGTAGATTACAAATGCCTTTATACTCAGAACTTCAAAATGTTTACATATTTTGGATGTATATTTGCACTTTACAAATTGGATATATTTGGATATAGCAGAGTTTACTGTTTACATTTACTCATGTATATTGACTCAGAAGATTTATTTACTCTGCCTATATATCTTTTTAGCATTAGTACACTGCTGCTAAACATTTGATATGAGAGAAGAGAAGCGGTATTTCAATTCCTCTGGATGTTTGCACATATGGTGGCATTGACAAATAAAAACCTTGAACCTTAGCATTAGAGTCATGGAGTATGAAAGCTGTATTTTCAAAATGATTTGACTTGGGCTTTATTACGTTTAAGAGAGTGATGAAATCTGCAAACAGCTGTGATAAAAAAAACTGTGGGATGGAAAGAGATTTGGAGCTGGCACTCACAAAAAGGGGTGACTTGGGCTGATTTAAAGTGACCATCTGTGGCATAATGAAAATCATGTTTGCAACTTTGAATGTCTTCACGAAGCAGCATTTATCCACATTGCCACGGGCGTACACAATGCGCTGGCAGCTTTGAAATAAAGTGCAGCTTGTTTACCGAGCGCATACTAAGCACCAATCCGGGACACAATATCTCACAAATGTTACTGTGGCATGAAGGTCACTCAATGCTTCAGGTTACAGGTCATATGCTGAGTTTAATTGCCTCCCTAAACTAAACAGAGAGAGGGCAGATGGAAAAAGATAGATAGATGAGGGAAAAGGAAAGAAAATCATTAAATATTCAACTCCTATTTTGTTCAGTAACACTTCAGTGGAGACGTTAGATTGATAATTGGTAAAGATTCAAGCGACACTCAACTGTCACTCAGCCCTAACGATCCCATTTATCCTGAACACCCCTCACATTTCTCTCTCTGGTGACGAAACTGAAGGTCACTGTTAAACAAAAGTCCCCAATCACTCACGTTTGCGAGCGCACGTACACACTTCGCTACAAAATCTCTGAGTGATGCCGTAGGGATTTTTGATACACAATAGTGCAGAATCAGATTATTAACTGATTTGATTAATTGCGCATTCTATGTGCTATAACTATTCAGGTTCACTAAGACAGCTCTGAAATACGACCTGGGCTTGACTGTACTGTGTTAAATATAGCTGTGTGCTACGTGGAAGAGGACAAATAGGGTTCCATACGACTATGGATCTATAACCTTGCTGTATGACCTGGTCGCCCACACCTAACCCCCACAAACCAAGGAACCCAGCCTTGCTGATGAACATGACAGTAAATGATTCTGTCTACATTCTAAAACAAGAATTCAATGTAATTCATTAAAATTCATCTTCATTGCTTTCATTCAGGATTAATGACTGCAGGTAATCTGAGGTTGAAGATTTGCAGCAATGCAGAGATAAACTATACAGCCTTAATGATTTTTCAACATCTGAGAGTAAACCAGGGCATCAGATGATTACAGCAGAGAAATCAAAAGAAAATGATGTGTGTTTGATGTAAATGAGAAAGAAACAGCTGAATATATACTAGCATTCAGAAGTTTGGACTAATGAATACTTTTATCCAGCAAGGATGCATAAAATTGATAAAAGTATCAGTAAAGACACTTACAATATTACAAAATATTTTTATTTCAAATAAATGCTGTTCAATTCAACTTTCTTTTCAAGAAAGAATCCTAAAAAAACTTCCACAAAAATAGTAAATAGCACAAATGTTTTAAGAAATGTTTCTAATCTAAGCAATTCTAAGAATAAGAAGACTGGAGTAATGTTGCTGGGGGGTATGAGGGTGAGGAACTAATGACAGAATTTTCATTTTTGGGTGAACTAACCCTTTAAAGTGTTGGCTAATTCAGCAAATTATACATATTTTTTTCAATGTTTCCTCATTCACATACAATGTCCTTCATTAAAGGTCCCGTTTTTCACGATTCCATCTTTCAAACTTTAGTTAGTGTGTAATGTTGCTGTTAGAGCATAAATAATACCTGTAAAATTATAAAGCTCAAAGTTCAATGCCAAGCGAGATATTTTATTTAACAGAAGTTCCCTTTCAAAGCCTACAACGAACGGCCGGTTTGGACTACACCCCTACCCTTCCTTCAGGAATGACGCCACTAGAACCGTTTGTTGACTAACCCTCCGCCCACAAGAACACGCAAAATAGGGGGCGTGGTGTTGTTGCTCTCCCACGTGGAGAAGAGCGCGCATTCAGCGCTGGCATCTCCCCGTTATGGTAAGAGGCGGGACCTTTCCGGGCAAAGTGCGCTAAGCTGCTGTCCAATCACAACATGGGAAGCGCTGGCCCAATCAGAACTCATTACGTATTTCTGAAGGAGGGACTTCATAGAACAAGGAAATCATCAGGCCGTTTTTAGGACAGAGAAAACAGCGCAGCGCTGTACAGATAAGTAAATAGTGTGAAAAAGACTGTTTTTTTTACACGCGAAACATGAACTCATGTTATATTGCACACTGTAAACACAATCAAAGCTTCGAGAACACATGCGAAAAAAGGGACCTTTAATATTGATAGAAATAAATCTGTTTTGTTTATTCTTCTGATCTTTCATTAAAAAAATTCACAAAATTCGAAACTTTCATTGAAGACAAAAATTTAAAGTGGGGGTAAATCACATTTTGAAATAAATGTTTTTCCACATTGGCCACAATTAATGTCACCCGATTATTGCCAAGATAAATGCTCTGAGTCTTCTTCTATAATGCCTGACAAAAGATCAGAGACCATTCCCCCATACAGAATATCTCCTTATTCGTCAGATTCCCAGCTCCATGTTGGTGCTTCATCTCTTCAGTTCACCCCACTCATTCTCTATAGGGTTCAGGCCAGGGGACTAGGACGGCCATGACAGAAGCTTAATTTTGTGCTCAATGACACATTGTTTTTTATGTTTGTTTTGGATTGTTGTCCATTATAAGATTTCTAGCAGAGGCCGTCAGGTTTATATTTTTTTATCTGTTGTATTTGCTAGAATCCATGATACCATGTATCTGAACAAGATGTCCAGGACCTCTAACAAAAAAATAGGTCCTCAACATTTAAGATCCAGCAGTATATTTAATCGTGGGCATAGGGTACTTTTTTTTTAAATCCCTGTTTCCACCAAAGCCATCTGGTGGGTTTGCTGCAAAAAAAGCTCTTTTTATAGTTTCATCTGACCACAGAACCCGGTCCCTTTTGAAGTTCCAATCGTGTCTCACAACTAAATAAGCTGGAATTTTTTTGGGATGAGCAAGAGGATTTTTCCTGAAACCCTCCCAAACAACATGTGGTGATTTAGGTGCTGTTTGAAAAATTCCTGCTTGCATCAGAACTACAGTCTTTGGTTTTACTTATTGTAATGGATAATTAAGGGAATTTGGACTTTGTTTCCTCATTTATACTCATTTATAACTTATACTCCTGTGGATAAGGAAGTCGTGGCTGGACAGTTTCATGCTCCTAGTCACCCTGGTGTGCTAAAAATTAGATATTTTACTCATAAGAATTTATAGGGGTGCCAATAATTGTGGCCAACATGCACTGGATAAAAAATATTATTTCAGAATGTGAGTTTTCCCCAACTTTCAATTGTTTTACGTCAATGAAAAGTTCAAATTTTGTGAATGAGAGATCAAATGGATAAACAATGCAGATTTATTTTCACAGCCGCCTTTGCTTATTTTGACCAAGAATGCCAATATTAGAAGAGGCCACTGTAAATATGGGGACTTAGCTGTTATCAAAATTGCTGCCAAGTGTACTGACTTGCCTTAAAGGGACTTTGGCAACATGTCTACAGTTAGACAGATCATGGGGCTGCTCCGAGTCCATGAAAGAGTCCTGGCACCGCTGGACTGCGATTGCTATTGGCAGAAGTTCCAGAGAATGTGTCCAGTCTGGGAGGAAGAACCCTGTTCCTCTGTAACTGTGGAGACAGATGCAGCGGTGGCTTATGGGTGGCGTAGCCAATGATGCTAACAGTGGGTGAAAAGTTTAATGGCCATAACAACACACCATTTACTGCCCGTCATCACTAATTAAGACCAGAGAGGCTGGTGTGGAATTGGCTGGGATGGGGAAACTCTAAATACAGCTGCTGTTGTCTGCTGAGCAGCTGGCCAGACAGAAACAGTTGACTCTGTTGTGTCTGTTCGGTCCAGGTCACTAATGGTCTCAGTGGCTGAAGCTCTGGTGCAATGGCAACCAGAGGTTGAGAGCTAAGTGTTGACACAGCGTTTGTCATCTGGAGTCTTTCAGAAAGGTCCAGACCTCCAGAACTGCTCTCTGGGGACAGAATCAATGCCCAGTCTGATCTGATTCATTCAAATGACAGGATACAACATAATACAATTCCAGAAGTGACCCTTTGTTAAGCCCCGCCCCCTTTGGTTAATGTACCCAGCTGTAGAGAGCATCCGGAAGGTTGCTAAAGATTTGGTCAGTAACATTTTAAGGAGGGGCTTAGCGAAGGTTAAAATAATATTTGTGTGTTCCAAAAGTTTCTAAAATGTTTGCAACAATTAAACACATAGTATTTTCATATAATTACATTAGAAAAAAAGACTAAAAGCTGGTCTGACAACATGACAGAATGCAAAATTTGCTAAGGCAGGATTAGTCAGTAACATTTCAAGTCAGACCTTAGCAAAGGGTAAAATAAAAGCCTTTTATTTTATTTAAAAAATAAAATTGTAAAGGTTCCTAAAGTTTCTACAATGTTTGCAACAATTAGGATTTCAATAGACTTCCATTGGAAAAGAAGCATTGTCTGATAAAAGATGGATGACAACAGTTGCTACAATAGGATTGGTCAGTAACATTTTAAGGCGGGCTTAGCGAAGGCTCAATTAGAGGCAGCATAGATCCTCAATCCATAACTCCTCCCTTGCTATAGAAAATGATAAATGTCTGAGTTTAAGGTCAAGAGCTTTGTATTGCTGCAATTATGATTTTGATAGGTCATTATGCCACTGATTGGATATTTTCCATGCTGTAAACTCAGTTTCACAGTATGTCACTTCGCCAGCTATTCCCCTGTAGCCAGACATCTTATTTTATTTCACACTGAGGCCATCAGAGCTCTGTTGTAGAACTATGAAAATTAAAATGAGTCTCACCACTAAATGCAAATTCACTGATAGCACCTTAATAACAGAATAGATGGATGTCTATTTCCCTGTCATCTCATTTCTCGCCAGCCCAATGGCAGTACGCAGATTTGATTCAAAACAGTCATATTGACTGATTTCCAAGAGCCAAAGCAAAGTCAAACCTGGCACTGATCATCTGAAACATTTCCAAGGCTGGCAGAACACACCGAATGGTTTAAATTATGCTGAAATGAGTTTCAGTAAAACCATAAACCCTTCCCTCCCTTCTGTTTCCCAAGAAGAAGTCAAGACAAAGTGGCAGCCACAAACAAGTTCCTCCTAACAGCCAATATAATACAGCAGGTTCCCAAGGCAGAGTGGAGAGCCTGGTAAGGTTATAATAAACTAGAAAACCAGGTACAGAAGCATTCTGCTAAACTTCACCTGTAACTACAGAATATTCAGTGAGCAAGATTATATTTCACTTTGCAGGTTAAGTAAGTGCCACAGAAAACACAATAACATGGGATAACAATTGTTGGCTGGCGGAAGGGGGAGATTTTATTCACTAATACCACACATGACATTTCCCCAGAGGTTCAAAGCATCTGCATTCTGGATAAACCTCCCTCTGTATTGCCTGATTATTGACATCACATTCCTCCGGGTGGGGAATAAGTGACAGGGAGTGATGAATAATGATTTTAATTAGATTTTGTACACTTTCTGTACAAAATGTGCCAAGTTGCCACACTGCAAAAAAATTATATCCTTGAAAACATTTTTAACTATTTTCAGTTCAAATCTCATAACAATTTAGCCTTTTTTTAAGATTTACACATTTCAATTAATAGTAATCAAATTCAATGTAATAATCCTTACATATTTTAATTGAATAACTTATTAAGGATTATTCAGTTATTCTATTAAAATATTTAAGGATTATTTAATTAAATTTGATGGAATTTTACTATTAAATGAAATGTGTAAATCTTAAAAAAAAGGCTTAAAATTGTTTTTGAGTGTAGATACATTTGCTGGAGAATAAAGAGTCGATACTTTAATGCAATTGATGGGGTTTTTCTACCATTTTTTCGTCTGCCTAAAAAAACCCTAATTCTAATAACTTTAATAATGAATCACACCAATCCTCTATTAGCCACATGATTTAAGTTTAATTTCAGGTATGATGTTTATGGTTTTATATCCTTACATATAGACACTTTCCTTCAGGAAGCACCAATAATTACAATGTTTGCTCTTCTAAGCCTCATGGAAGGATTACATATAAGACAGAAAAGAATATACTTCATACCGGTGTATTAATAGTCCGCAGCTGCAAAGCCTAACAAATCCACTGTGTTTTGAGTTTCATCAACTGGCAGAGAATATCAACTTTAGAGCAAAGCTCTCCCAACATCAGAGTTAAACACCTCAGATCTCCGCATAACTGAGTGGCATTTCAATCTAAAGGTCTCTGCCAGAGACAGATAATAAAGATGCCGTTTTACTCTGTGACAGATAGACAGATGCAAGTAAAATGGTTTAAAACTAGCTCAATTATGAACAGAGTTTGACCCTGACCTCTTAATTCCTCCTTTCTTCATTCTGTTTAGTTACACAAAAATTACACACTTCACCTATAAATGAACTAAATATGAAATGAATGCGATTCTGGAAAGAATATAGATTGAAGCTGATAGTAATAACTGTTTCAAAAATCAGACTCATTCTGCTCCCACGACCCAGGCCCTCATGGAGCCCCATTGTGCACGATAGGTCAACTGCGGCCAAAGTCATCACAGCTGTGCTGATTTTATGCAGCTGAAGAGCTGTGTGAGCTTGGGCCAAAGCCAGATCTGTCTGCTCCAGGAGAAAAAAGTGTTTATCCCCTAAACAGTATTTTTGCAGTTGGAGTTGCAGTCGTTTAATCAGTATGCCCTACGGATATCTGCATGGGAATGAAGAGCAAGGTCAGAGGTCACTGGTACATCCCTTATGCAAAAGCAATGACCAGAAGCAGTGTTTTAAGAGAGTGCAAATGTTGCTGGGAGGCCTCTGGGTTTTAGTTCGCCTGAGGTGCAAACTGCTTATTTCCGTTGCTCCATTGCTTCGAACACATCTATACATCTTTTTGACAAACACAGCTCAAGTCCCAAGGTCACAACTCTATATCACAGCTCTACGGCCTCCATCCACGCAAGCTATTTTTCTGCAAGTCATTCAAACCAGCCGAAGCAGAAACTTAAACTCAAGGGACAACCTCCCGCGGTCTCTCTTGAAGCCAACAAGGAAGTGACTTAAACTGCAATTAATTGACTGGCTGCTGTAAGTCAAATCTGTATCTCCCCCATGTTAAAATGCCATGTTAAAGGGTTAGTTCACCCAAGACATGAGCCGGTTTTCGGTAATGCAATATATCATGATAATAAATATGCAGTATATTGTTATCGTGGGCACTTCAAAATAACGTAAATAATAATTTATTAACAATTCTTAAAAATGTTATAATGCACTCAAGAATACTTTGCCAATCAACCGTATAAATGCTCAACACCGCTGTATTCTGCGTCAAATGGACACACGCTCAGATGTAAATGAGAAGCACATGAACGAGTGAAGGAGACACGCTGCTGAATGAAGTGCCGCTCGATGACAGCAGAGGGCGCTGATGAACTGTAGAATGCAGCGGTTACCCCGGAAACCCCGCAAACAAAAGCAACCTCGTGAAGTTTTTAAAACAGACATTGTTTTTTTGTAATCTCAATGTTGTTCATCACAGCACCAAATTTAATACTTAAAGACTTAAAAGGCTATTTATTTTCAAACGTAAACATTTTTATGTTTTAATCTGGACTACAACATGCCCTAATGATTAGAATTTATTTGGATTATTTGTTATTGTTCAGTAAAACTTTGAGATGTACGACTTCATTAGTTAACATGTTAATTAATTATTACCAAACTGACAATGAAAAATACTTATAAAGAATGAATTATTCTAAGTAATGTTAATTTCTTAGTTACTATTGAATAACATTAAAATCAAAATAACTTTTTTAATGGACTTAAGATAAAACTAACAATGATCAGTATTTCCAAAAACATTATACTTTCTGTAACAAATGCAGCTATTGCTCAATCTTAGTTAATGCATTAAATAATTAGACTGTATTGTAATTGAATTTTTTCAGCATTGTCTTCTCTTCCGCGTTTGTTTTTAAACCTCATATAAAGAAATAAAGAATCAAACGGTCGCGACTCAGCAGATTAATTGTCAGAGTTGTAATTGCCAATGTCACGTGATTTCAGCAGTTTGCCAGTTTGACACGCGATCCGAATCAGGAATCATAACCGTTTGATTCTTTATTTGAGGAACACGGAAGAGAAGACAATGCTAAATAAAGTCGTATTTTTTGTTGTTATTTTTGGACCAAAATGTATTGTCGACGCTTCAAAAGAGTCTAACTAACCAACTGATGTCACATATGGACTACTTTGATTATGCTTTCATTACCTTCTGGACGTGAACCGCAAGTGAGCGTACACATTCAAAGGACAGAAAGCTCTCGCAGCAGGTTTATTAGGCTGCTGTCACTTTAAGACCTGACACACTGATCCATTACATGTGCTTTTTCTTTCTCAACTGTTTACGTTCACTTAAAACATAATGGACTGTATTTACATGCTATATAAGCAACATAAAATAACTAAATTTAGCACTGAGAGATGGCTTTATGTGCACACACATTTAGTGTGAGCACAAGATCTGTAGGAATGACTAAAATTATGTGTAATATGCGCAATCCCACACCATTCAAGCACCATGACATCAACAATATTCATCCAGAGCAGATAAGAGATAGCCTGACGAGCCAGACCCCCATCAAGATAAAGTTGGGTCTGGGAACTCACCGTTGGTATAGGGCTCAATCCGGGGGGTGGGATAAACTGTTGTCTTTTAAAGTCCCTCTGCACGCAATAGGATAGCGCTACAACCCACCAGAGCAACGAATAAGGTGAAGCGGAGCTAGCTAATTAAACTTTTAAAGATTAAACTTTTTCCTTATCCGATCAGCAAAACTCTGAACACATCTTCCTTTTTTAAGAATGACTTCAGTGCCGTTCTTTGTTCTTTTCTCAAAAAAAAGCTTAACTCCAAGTCTTCCAGAGTTGCAGCCAAAACCGACTCGAAAGACCACTGTTCGCCAGCTTCTTTGTTTACAAGTAGCATGCCGAACCGTCACAACCCAGCCGTCATTATGTTAAGCCCACCGACTCTATACACAATGTGACTGGCCTGACCAGAGTTTGGTTTTTCCAGCTCGCATGCAAACAGAGAGTTGCTAGACGCCCTGGCTGCAAATTAAATTAGCTGCCGATAGGTTGTGTCTAGATGAGAGAGATGAGAGAAAGAAAAAGCAAAGCTGATATCATGTATCTATTCCGTGGAAAATAAGTATTAATAATAATAATTCATTACATTTACGTAGCTCTTTTCTAGGCACACAAAGCGCTTTACATAGAAGGAGGAATCTCCTCAACCACCACCAATGTGCAGCATCCACCTGGATGATGTGACGGCAGCCATATTGCGCCAGAACGCCCACCGCACACCAGCTGATTGGTGGAGAGGAGACAGAGTGATGAAGCCAATCATTATATGGGGATTATTAGGAGGCCATGATGGACCGGGGCCAATGGGCAAATTTGGCCAGAATATGTATTGGAAGTGTTTCAGATAATTGAGTATTGATATGTATTGAAAAACACTACATTGCACTAAGTTTATTATTTTAGATGCCTTTTTAAAAGACTACAATTTAAAAATATATTATAGGCCTGTATAAAATTCAACCCGTCAAAACGGCTAGTAAGAGTGACTGACTGCATTACATGCCACTGCTGAAATCCATCTGCATTTGGCGGGTGTTAATTTCAAGAACTGCCAATCACATATCAGCATTGAAAGGTGTTTATTTTAAATTTAGCTACCACATGTGATTAGGGTAAAAACGAATATATCAGCATACTTCCCCAGTCGACACAGCAGTACATCAAAAAAGTTGTTTTGTATTACACGTTTTCTGGAATGTCATGTTTAAATATGCAAATGCAGCATTATCAAAATAAATATGCACTAATTAACATACATTTCTAGAACAGAAGTCTGAATGTTGGATAAAGCCAGGTTCAACATTATTATTATAGTAGATGGATTTTACAGAAGGTAATTTTGTCAACCAACCAAAAAACATTTTCACCATTGTAAATCATAAATCATTATACATGAACCCATAAACCCATTGTGGTATGCATGGAAATGATCACAGATAAATGTTAGTCAGCAACTGTATCCCATTTTTTGGGAGCAGGGAATGAAATCGTCGTGGGTTCAGGAGGGATTGCTCCCTGCTCTGGGAGATAAACCCAGACTCATTTCTGCTCTCCATCTCACTGCCGGCAAATTAAAGGACAGATCAGAGAAAAGCGTACCCACAATCAGCACTTCACTTTTCAACAGAACGACACATTTAATCCCCGCGAAACCCTTTGGGCACGGGACTCTTCAGGAGTGTGGAATAATATAATCAGGAAAGCCCACTCATGGTCTATAAGGGGAAGCACATAAAGATAGATGGCAAATGACAATAGCATCCATTTTGTCTCCCTGTTTTGTATTCAATTGACAAAACACACCAGTGACGGCTGCTCCCGTGGGAGGGCATTGGTGTTGTAAGGTGAAATCGCTTGTTAAATATGTCAGTTTTTGACTGGAGTAATTATCTTGTTAATTATCAGGTGTGGGGGCTACGATTCAATGACTGTGAAGCCATCAATTAACAAGCCGAAATCAGTCAGTAGAGGCATGACGAAACAAGACCTGAGGAGGAGCCGCATGCATTTAGCTAATGCAAGAAACTCACGACTGGCAAAACGCAGCACTGGATCGCCGACTGACTCAATCTTTTGAGATGTTATTGTGTAAAAAGTTTAAACGCTCGAATGCGAAAGAGAATTTTCATCTGTCAGTGCTTTCTAAATATTTATCTCTGCTTTATTCCAACTTGGCATCATTAATCGACTTCACATAGTCTATCAGAACAACATGGAGCTAAGAGACGAAAGCTGAATGCGGACAGACTGTTAGGTTCAAACCACATCAAAGCTAGTTTCCATGCCACAAAAAAAGCCAAAAAAGAAAGAGAACCTCACGAAAACGTGTAAACAAACCCCATCTGCGCAATGCTCGGTGGGTTTGAATGCCCTAGTGTTCATTACACCATGTGTGAGAAACAGATTGAAGTGCCGTCGGGCTGCAGGAGCCTGTAATGGCTGTGCTGCCTCTGACTGGGAAGCCAGTCCTAATTAGATCATCAGAAAAGGCCACACCGATGGCCGTTATACACTCCCTGGACTCAGGGGCTCAGATATCAGTTTGGGTTAAGATGCAAACAGTGGACAAAACGCTGGTGCCACTACAAACCAACCCAGAAATGACCACCAATTTTGTTAAATACTCACTATACTGCTTATTATATTAAATTTACATTTTATGATTACACACACACACACACACACACACACACACGCGCGCGCACACTACAGTTAAAAATAATTTATTTTATCAAAATACAAAACAGACTGTGAAATGTTGATAAATGTATTCCTGTGATGGCAAAGCTGAATATTACGCATCATTCCTCTAGTCTTCAGTGTCCTATGATACTTCAGAATTTATTTTAATATGCAACTACATCTAACAGTTTAATGGGGAGGTAAACCTCACCAGCCACCTTTAAAACCTAAAGAGGTCCTACTTACAACGATACTGCATGTTCACTACATAAAGAAGCTTTTTTGGAGAAAAAAAAAAAACGATTAATGTTAAAATAGTTTATGAGAATGACCAGACACGTGTCTTTTTCAGGCATAACATTAAAAAAAGTGTGAAATATAGCCAAATAACTAATAAGTATCGTCTTTTAATAAGATTATCTTAAGTTGTTTATTTTAGAGACGTTGAAGTGGCACAAACTTTCATTCCAAAACTAGCTCACACAGTCCTTAGTCACGCAGACTGACTCATTTAGTTCTGCGCTTGAACCACAATGCTGGTGTGTTACAGACCGTTAGGCAAACACTACAAAAATACAATCCCTGCAGTGCAGTGTGACAAACATTACACATGAACTACATTACACATAATTACATTTTTGCATACAAATGTAAACGTTAAAATCATTTATATGCCCACTTGTTGTTACAAACACATATTATTTTATGTCAATACACATTGATCAGGCATAACATTATTACAGGTGAATTGAGTAACACTGATTATCTCTTCTTCACAGCACCTGTTAGTGAGTGGGATATATTAGTCCACAAGTGAACATTTTGTCCAAAGTTGATGTGTTAGAAG
The DNA here is from genome assembly GCF_024679245.1 of Pseudorasbora parva. Lineage (NCBI taxonomy): Eukaryota > Metazoa > Chordata > Actinopteri > Cypriniformes > Gobionidae > Pseudorasbora > Pseudorasbora parva. The sequence continues at coordinate 7,378,192 of NC_090195.1, forward strand.
CAAAAATGAGCAACCGAGTTTGACAAGGGAAAAATTCAGAGTCAGATCATCTCCAAAACTGCAGCTCTTGTGGGATGTTTGGTTTCCAGAGGTATCTATCAAAAGTGGTCCAAGGAAGGAACAGTGGTGAACCGGTGACAGGGTCATAGATGGCCAAGGTTCATTGATGCACATGGGGAGCGAAGGCTGGCCTATGCAGTCTGATCAAACAGATGAGCTACTGGAGCTCAAATTGCTCAAGAGGTTAATGCTGGTCCTGATAGAAAGGTGTCAATACACAGTGCATCGCAGTTTGTTGTGTTTGGGACTGCATAACTGCAGACCAGTCAGGGTGCCCATGTTGACCACTGTCCACTGCCGAAAGCACCAACAGTGGGCACGTGAGCATCAGAACTGGACCACCAAGCAATGGAAGAAGGTGGCCTGGTATGATGAATCACATTTTCTTTTACATCACGTGGATGGCCGGATGCGTGTGCGCTGCTTACGTGGGGAACACATGGCACCAGGATGCACTAAGTTACAAGCCGGCGGAGACAGTGTAATGCTTTGGGCAACATTCTGCTGGGAAACCTTGGGTGCCAGCCATGTGGATGTTACTTTGACACGTACCACTTACCTAAGCTACCTAAGCATTGTACCCACCAATCGAGCATCTGTGGGATTGTGCTGAACAAACAAGATCCACATCTCAACTTACAGGACTTAAAGGAAATGCTGCTAACATCTTGGTGCCAGATACCACAGTACACCTTTAGGAGTCTAGTTGATTCCATGTCTCTAGTGGTGTGAATAGCTGTGCATTTTTGTTGAATAAAAAAAGAGTACCTTAGACTCCCACATTTTGTGTTCTTCAGAAAAGAAATTAAAAACATATGTTGAACAAATGATGGCAAAAAAATCTACCAAAAAAGTTTGGTAAATCTACTATTTACTCTATTCCAGTGTGGGCAAGAGATGCATTTAAACATGCAGGAATCTCTCATGACTTAACAGAGATCACCAGGAGACATAAATCCTGTGATGGAAAGGAGTGATGGTGATAATTGCATCAAATTAAACAGCTGCCACAAACAACCCAGCCAGTGCCGTGTTTTGCCTGAGAAAACGTCACTCTTCCCATGCCTGCATATATTTATACACGCATACACAAGGAAAGAAATTAGGACAATGCTGATTTAAGCTGATTCTTATCAAATATTCTCACTCAATCTTCTGGTTACAAAACAGTTCACACTGGAGCTTATTATGACCAACAGTCCCCAACGTATCTAGTAAGAGATTGTTAGACGGACATAACGTTTTTTTATTTGTCATTTATGGGGTTATCTGAAATAAATTATACCTCAATAATTAAAAAGTAATAATAATTAAATAAATAAAGTTAATTTTATTGATAATAATAACTAATAATATATTTAAATAATAATAGTCTCTACCAACATTTGTATAAAAATGTCAGAAAAGTATGTGCTGATTATTTCACAAACATGATGAAAAATACAAATTCTGCTCATGATTATCTAGTTGCTATAAGGGTATGTGGTTGTGCTGAAACTAGGTAAAACATAAAACAAATGTGAAAAAGAGATAAAAATGCCACATGCTCAGATGTACAGTGATATATGATCTGATGTCTGAACAACTCGTGACCTTTCACCTTGATGGACTCATAAAGCATAACTCCCTCAAGCCCTATTCAAACACACACACACACACACACACACACTCACACTCACACACACACACACACACACACACACACACACACGCGCGCGCGCGCGCGCGCACATGTCGTGTTTCCATGTTTTATGGGGACTTTCCATAGGCGTAATGGATTTCATATTGTACAAACTGTACATCCTATCCCCCTTACACTGCCCCTGCCCCTAAACCTACCCATCACAGGAAACATTCTGCATTTTTACTTTCTCAAAAAAACTCCTTCTGTGCGATTTATAAGATGGTTTCCTCATGGGGACCTAAAAATGTCCCCACAAGGATAAGGATTTCGGATATTGCCATCTTTGTGGGGACATTTTGTCCCCATAACGTGGGGATTACCAGGTCGCGCGCACACACACACACACACACACACACACAAAATCATTGACATCTCCAGCACTAACCCGCCAAACCAAACCATCAAAGCCTGACAAACACAGACATTTTCATACACAAACACAGTGAGACACATCTCAGACACAGTGAGAAGGGCAGGACAGGCATCTGCTGCTGGCTGTTTATGTCTGTCTGTGTGTGTGTGTGTGTGTGTGTGTGTGTGTGTGTGTGTGTGTGTGTGTGTGTGTGTGTGTGTGTGTGTGTGTGTGTGTGTGTGTGTGTGTGTGTGTGTGTGCGTGCATGTATGTGTGGGTGTGGGTAGCCTGTGTGTGTGTGTGTGTGTGTGTGTGTGTGTGTGCGTGCATGTATGTGTGGGTGTGGGTAGCCTGGTAAACCCTACGTTACGGGGACAAAATGTCCCCACAAAGATGGCAATATCTGAAATCTTTGTCCTTGTGGGGACATTTTTTGGTCCGCATGAGAAAAACATCTTATAAATCATACTAAGTGATGTTTTTTGAAAATGTAAAAATTCAGAATTTTTCCTGTGAGGGGTAGGTTTAGGGGCAGGGGCAGGGTAAGCGGATAAAACATGGAGTGGACCACAGTGTACTGTGGAGCTTACAGAGACTTCCACAATCAGCTGTTATGTCTTGGTTGATTGTTTGTATTATTCTATATTTTATTTGTTATTCATTTTTTGTTATTTTTTCGCTTTTCCATCGTTGCACTTTGAGATTATTTGGAATGAAAAGTGCATTATAAATAAAATCTATCATTATTATTATTAAAATACGCCTATGGAAAGTCCCCATAAAACATGGAAACACAACATAGAGACATAGAGAGAGAGAGAGAGAGAGAGAGAGAGAGAGAGAGAGAGAGAGAGAGAGAGAGAGAGAGAGAGAGAGAGAGAGAGAGAGAGAGAGAGAGAGAGAGAGAGAGAGAGAGAGAGAGAATGCAGTCTCACAGTTATTACTACATTAGTCTCTGCCTGATGTCAAAGGACTGTGTAGCTCTTGTTGCACTGTGTTTGAGTGCGCTCACATACACATAAACACACCTACACTGATATACACAGACAGACTGCAGGGTCAAAATATCGCAAGTCTTTCCCTTACAAAAAGTACCATGATATAGTTAAGGTATCAAAGGGTAATGTCATGGCACTGATTAAAATGTATGTATTGTGTTATTTATAAGGAACTAAAAAGAAAATGTTGAACATGATAAACATGGGTCGCACTTTAGATTAGGGTCCAATTCTATTAACTTATTATTTACTACTACCTCAATAAACTCCTAATTACAGCTTATTAATAGTTAGTGAAGTAGTTGTTATGTTTAGGTATTGGGTAAAGGATGTAGAATATGGTCATGCAGAATAAGGCTTTGTGACCCTGAATCACAAAACCAGTCATAAGTCGCATGGATATATTTGTGGCTATAGCCAATAGTAAATTGCATGGGTCAAAATTATCGATTTTTCCAAAAATCAATAGGATATTAAGTAAAGATCATATTCCATAAAGATATTTTATAAATTTCCTACCATAAATATATACAAAATGTATTATTAGTTGTAATATGCATTTGCTAAGGACTTCATTTGGACAACTTTAAAGGGGATTTTCTCAATATTTGATATGTACTATTTTGCACCCTCAGATTACAGTTTTTCATAGTTGTATCTCCGTCAAATATTGCCCTATAAATATTTTTAAAATACTATATAATAATTAATAATTACTAATAAACAGCAAATATACTTGTAATATGCATGCTAGTTAATGACCAAAATATATGTCCAAAAAAACAAACACCAAAAATGACCAGCTCATTTAAAATCGCCCTGGAAGAGTTCCTACGCTTAAGTTGATTTAAGAAGATTAAAAAAAAAATCTTGCTCATCTGTCTGCAAACTCTGATCGACGTGTACAACCTTTTTGGAGACAGAGCAGTTTGGCGATTGGTGAGCTGAGGGACTGACGGCAGATCTGAAGGAAAACCACTTCAAATCCTCATTATGAGTCCTAATCATAAATACAGTGCATGTTCAACAGTTTAAAGAAATAAAAGAATGAGTTAAACTGTTTTACATCTGATATAGCACAAGTATACATAGTAAAAACACAAGCATGTTTCTCTTTAGACATAGCACATTGGTGAAACCATATTTTTATGGATATAATAATGTCATATGGGTTTTCGGACATGTATCAGTGTAGATATTTTTGGAGTACTATGAAAATATTTTGGTATGGTGCAAAAGTGCATAGTATTATTATCTAATACCTTCATTGTGGTTCTGCCACAGTAAATATTGTGTTCTTCTCATATGCTAATGCACAACTGCACTCCATTCACTTGTGGAAATAAAAAGAAAACTGCTGTTATTTCTTACTGACAACCAGTAATTAAACACAATGCCAATACCCTGTTCTGTTTTTGGGCTCTGTTTTTAGCACAAACCACATCAGAAAACTGTGACCAGACTGGCATACAACAGATGTGGATCTGCTGACCTGAAACAGACTCATACACACCTGGTTTCTGATTACAGACAATTTCTAGCATGGAAAAAACCCATCAGTTTATACAAATAGTTTGCAAACAATTTTATTGGCTTATTTTCCCAGCTCGTGATTCACATTGAGATGATGAGATTTGTCGTATTCACAAAGTCAGAGTGAATATCTTACCTCTGTGACGTCTTCTTATATTTTCTCCTGAAACAAAAAATATGGACATTTCAGTTCAGGTAAATGCAAATTCAATTCAGCACATAACGCCCCTTGGGCTAGTTGTCACTAATGGATATTTCTCAGCAACTATAAGGTTTTGTGTCAAAAGTACAAATACATAAACATGTGTTTTATCTTAAAGTCCCCCTGTAGTCAATCATTTTATCCCTTAAAACTCATCTTTGATCACCAAAATTACATATTTAAAGGTTTTTTTCCTGTGACAAAATTTAATGTAACTCAACTCTACACCCATGCTTCATTTACGCAGATTCATGAATATGCAAATTAGTCCCGCCCCTACTCACTCACACATGCTCAGAAATACAGTCAGCCAACTTACTGAGCCAGCACGTTGACATGATTGGTTACAAGATAGTTTGAGACGTCAGAAACACCAGCGATTTCAAACCATGTTTTTGGTTCACTGCAGTTTCAAAGAGAAAATACTCAGCATGGTGTTGACTATGAATGAATTTGCACATGGTTTGTCTAAAAGCATATTAATAACACCACATAAACATATAAACGACATTAAAACTTGATATTCACCACAGGGGGTCTTTAAAACAAGATATTTAATAAATCAAATTAAATATTAAATGATAGCACTTGTCCACCGCTATAGCAATAATATAATAAACACAATAAAATCACACTTCATTAAAGCCAGGTCAAGTTTTCACATGTATTTTATGTGTTGTAATTTTGTAATTTTTTTAATTAGTTAATTGTTTCTCTCTTCAATTTTTGCTGAAGATCCATTAAATATATTTTAAATATGTTGTAGATTGCTTTTTTTGTTTTTGTTTTATTGCACGGCATTTCATATTTCAAAGAAGCTAGACTATATCTTCTCAAATCAGTGTCAATAAGCAGCCGGTTCCCATTGTGACACAATTTACTCCATGTATTCTATCCAACTTCATACAAAACAATCAGTGAACTAACTTTTTCCTGGGTAATAACATTGAAAATGTTTAGTTTGTTGTCATCTTTAATGCATGGGTCTGTTTAAAAATGTCATTTTAAAAATAATCCTGACATATTCACTGAGTGCTACCACGTCACAGTCTACCATGTTTCATTTCATATACTATATAATCAGTAAATATTCTGAAATTATAAGATTTTTTGAGGTTAAGATTAAAAAAATACTCTACTCTACATTGTTTTTTTATTTAGGCGTCCATGACGTTTGTGCACAAAAGGAAAACAATGACCCTTTTTATGATGGACATCTGAACATTTGGTCATCTAAATCCAGTTACTTCATGAATGCTCGCTCTGTCTTGCACGTAGAGAGGAAATGCCACTTCATTTAAAGCAGCTTTTGGTCAAATATCTCAACTGCAGCTGCTCTCAAGTCCCATGAAGATGGACATTCTGATTGGTCAACCTAGATACTGATGACGACATCACCTTCAGTTCGTTCTGAATGCATACGAATGTGCAGCGACCTTTAACCTTTACCCTCAGCTTCCTGTCATCCATCTTATATTCTTCATTCATCATCATCCTCAAAACCTCTCTCTTAGCTCTAACCGCGAAGAGCGCCTGCCTTTATTACAACCTTAAACTTTTATAGGTGTGTGTTTTTCTCGGTATCCAATGGTGTCGACATGGGTCTCATTTCCCTTTGAGCCGCCAAGGGTACAATTAAATTCTTAATAAGCTCAATAAAGCGGGCTTAAAAGGGAAATAAAGCTGAAAACAGAACGAATTAGCTTTCCTCCGGTTCAATTCCGCCCCGCACAACGCCCTGCTCTTGACCAGTGCCGTTATGACAATGTTGACGGCCCTTGTTTCAGGACAAATAACAGCTGTCTGGTTTCCCCATCTGGGTCCAGAGACCCCGGGCGACTCCACTGTCACGGTGAACGCAGTTGTCATAAATCTAAAACGAATCCTGGAAGATATTTTGCTTTTTAGAACCGGGATTAGCATTCAGCGGCTTAATGTGGAATGACACAGCGAGGGATTAGATCAATCCCTCCAACGGCAAACAATAAAATCCCTTTGTGATAACATACACGGTCATTACTGTTCAAATCAATTCAGAATAAGCACTTTTTTTTACTTGCAATAAATGAGACCGTGGTAGGAATTAAGTCGCACATGCAAATTTCTCATGCTGTGCTATCATGGCACTTAATTGGGAGACTCTGGCGTACAATCAGATATATTTTTCTGCAACATTAGCACCTGAACTTCACAACATCAGTTTGTTTAAATGAGAACTCTTGAATTTTGAAAGAAAAAAAGCAACTTTTAGATGTTTCTGCATAGTCTATTTAGTTGATTCTGTGGTATATTCAAACATTACATTGGCCTTCTGTAATTCCTCTACAAATATGTGAACTTTGCAAATATTTAGTTTTAATATGCTAGATCCATTTGAAGTCTAGTTTTTAAACAAACGCACTCGAAATGTTGATCAACTGTTGAAACGCTTTTAATGGAAGAGGCTGCTTTTGTGTCTGGGAACCGAGCCACACATGAAGGGGATGTTTGTATTGAAAGTGACCCGTTAACCCTGACCTTTTCACAAATATGCCGACATCACATTATACGCCATCTACTGCAAATCACACAATAAAAACATGAAAAGTACCATTAAAAGTTAATAAAATCAGTATAACTTCCAATAATTGTATTAATAAATAGTTGTATTATTCATAATAGCTTGTTCTGTATAATTAATTAATTTACTTAATGCTCAATTTTTTTTGTTTATTTTTAATTTTGATTAAATTATTTATTATATTTTATTAATTGAAATGATCATATTTAATATTCAAACTATATTAATTTACTCTTTGTAATTATTCAATACTATTTTTATTTAAACTTTTATTTATTAAAATATACCTTATTTTAATGAATGTACTTCATATTACTATAAAATATTACCATTATTATTGTTTATTTTTTATTATTTTTATTCTCCATATTATTTTAATCTTTGCAATGCATTATATTCTTATTTAATTTACTGAATGTGAGAAATAATAATTATTGACATTATTTATGTAAATACTATTTTAATATAATGTATCTCATTAATTCTTAATTTATTAGCAATTATGAATTACAATTATATTTAATATTCAAACAATTTCTTGTTGCACCTAACAAGAAAAATATTCCATTATTAAAATGCACTTTTATACTTAATATTCCTATTATTATTGTTCTATTTTTATGCGTTTTAGTAAAATTCAGATACATAAGCATCTTGCTCACTCATGCAGAGAAATAAAGTATGAAACTCTACTCACAGTCCTCGCAGTCTGAGCCAGATCTTCTCAATCTGATCCGGCTGTAGGTACTTCAGAGAGTTGTTCTCGAAATCCTCAATCTCTTTGGTGGGTGATTCCATGTCAAAAAAGTCGACCAGGCAAAACGACATGAACGAGTTTGTATCTGGACAGCACGGACTCAGAGGCAGTTTGTAGAGCAAACGGCAGCAGCAGCAGACGCAGAGTCTGTCACAGAGACAGCTGTAGCACGTCCCTCATCCTGTTTCTCTCTCTCTCTCTCTCTCTCTCTCTCTCTCTCTCTCTCTCTCTCTCTCTCTCTCTCTCTCTCTCTCTCTCTCTGGTTGTGGGCTTGTGTCACTAGTTCTGGTCAGGTGTACAGAGAGAAGCGCGTATGGCAGCACTGCAGGGGGCCGCTCTCTCCCCCTCATGAATATAAGGCAGTGGAGAGGAAGAGGAAGAGGAGGAGGAGGAGGGGAGGGGAGGGGAGTGGAGTGGATTAAACAACTGCTGTTGATCTCTGTATCAGAGTCTCAGCTGTGTGCAGCAACACACACAAATAAGGAATATAACCAATGAAATGGAAGCATGGATTGTTGCACTGTCAACAATGCCACTGACAGTGGAGAAACATATAGGACAGGAGGGAGAAAAAAGGGATAAGAAGCTGGATTACTAGGAGGAGAGGATGCCTCTGCTGTATAAAGAATGTGTTTGAGACAGTAGCTTGGTTTCCATTACAGATTTGTGCCAAAAATTTGCAATATTTTCAAAATGTAGATGAAAAAACTATTGCCAAATTATGGCGTTTCTATTAACATTATAATGCAACTAGAATATGACTAAATGTCTTTCTTTTTTTATTGCCAGAAAAACTAACTCATGCAAGCATAAAAACTTTTATGCAATATATTAATTTTTTGTGCAAAATTGACATTTTTCCATTGGGCGTATTTTCAATTTGCAACTTCAATTCGCGCAATTTGAAAGGTAATGGAAATGCAACGAGAGGCTTTGACTTATATAGTATGTAAAACAAGAGAAAAAAGGTAGTATTAATAATTAAATATTTTTATACCATGGTCTGTCAGAATCATAGACTGTATAAAACAATGGACATTTTTTAATTTTGGCTGTCGCCGTCTTGGCAGCGCGTCACCGTGCGCACTCACGGATTACTGAAAATGGGCAAAGAGGCGGGATGTGGGTGGACGAACAGATAGCAGACAAAAGGCAATAGTGACTGCAGCAGCAATCCACCTGTCACTCAAGTGGCCACGCCCTTAATTATGCAGAACTTTTAGGTTAAACGGATAAGTTATAAAAAATATTCACCCCCTCACAGTTTTCATGAAGGGCAAACAAGACCAAAATCATTTTTTGTACCAGGCAGTAAAACAAATATTCTGCTGTAAAGTTGGGCATTTTAACAGTCTATGGAATTAACTCCGCTTTGGAGCCTGTCTCTAGCGGTCATTTGATGAATTGCAGTCACTTCCATGTTGGGTTGAAGAGAGACTGGAAGGTTGCCGCTTGGTCTGAATACTCAAATCTGATTGTCTGGAAGGTATGCAATAAAACCGTCCAACAAACTCACAGCTTTATTGTTAATAGAGAAAGATGCTGAATAGACCCAGGTAACTCAAACTCTCTCCCTCTCAACAATGAATTCAAATAGATGCTATTCATTCAAAATAAATGTAATCTTATTCACTCTTATGATTTGAATTCACATCCAAGTTGTGCATTAAAATCTTTTAATGCACAGCTTGCCGTGGATTATCCCTTTCTTATATAAGAGTACAATGTACAGTACAATGTTCTTACTTATATAAGAACACACTATTAACACTATGAAATGTCAATGGTTATATTGTGTAATCACTTGTTGTACTGCATTACACTCTTTAATGCAAAATCATTATTTACACTATTTTCTTACATAAAACATGTTCTTACTGACAAATCAAACCTTTTCCAAAAACATTTATGCCTGTCTCTGAAAGCACTTACTCAACTAGCTTTATTTTACAACCCCTTCTTCAACCACTTGGATAATAAAGACCATTTTTCATCATCCAATCAATTTACCATGGATAAAATCAAGTCGCACCCTACATTTTCTTGTTGAATATCCTGCTTCACATCACAATGTGTCAAATCAGTGAAATAAAATAGGCTGCAAAATGCAATTTCATGCTGACTTTAAAGGTAAAACCAAGAATAGAATGATAAAAGTCTTTTTTGGGTCAATTAAAGTCAAGTAGAATTAGCTAAAAACATTTACTCTTTTTGCAGTGTATTCATGGCAATGTAATATGTATATTGGAGTATTGGAGTAACCCCAAAATACAGTGAAACCGTCGCACATTCTGTATAAAAATATCTGTCCACCATAAGGCGCAATGAGAAACATAAAAACCACACTGCATTAAACAAACAGAGGCAGCGCTGGCTCATAAATGTCACTGTGCGTAAAACAGCAGATGGTTAGCATAGAGATTGTATCTCTGACTAAATACCGTCTACGGCTTGACGTGAAAATACAAATGATATCATCATAAAACAACAAATGAAAACACAATGGGCTGGCACAACAGAGATGGGGCCGACACAACCCACTCAGTTAAATCAAGACAGCCTCAATATCCAACTGAGCTTTAGACTAAAGCACCATTAGATCGAATCGCTTCGGTGGTGGTTATCCACACTCCATTAGCATCTGACACTCAAAAGAACATCTGCTCTGTTTGGATTCTTCTTTGATGCAGATGTGGACAATTAATTATTATAGTGATAAAAAAAAAGTGTAGAAGGAAACGACACATTCTTTGTCGTTTGAGCTGTGGGCAGTTTGAAGTGCGCTATATAGACCAGAATGACTCGGATCAATGAGACTGAACAAGACGTGAAACTCTGTAGTGAAGGACGTCAGGTGAGAAATAGCAGGTGTTGAGACATGAGCGAGAGGGGAAAGGTGTAGGTGGAAGAGATGTGTGACCAAGATGATGACCATTGAATTCAGCATGGGATTCTGTGGCAATACTGTATTTGGTGATCACAGGGAATCAGCTGAAATAAGATCCGTCCCGAGCTGTGAATAATTCCATTAACACATCGAGGCTTGAGCCAAATACTTCTATACGGCACATTACACTGGAACAAACCCTACAACAGATTCAGCACACAGACTGTTCTTTATGTTTTGACAATCATGCAGATTAACATATATGATTTTTGTCATGAGAAATGGTGTTCCCAACCTAATGAAAATTATTACATTTTCATCTCACAAAAAGCCCACAGATGCTTTTGATAACCACTAAAAATAATTCTGACTCATCCGTCAAAATATACATTAAAGCACTTACAATGGAAACCAAGCAGGTAAGCATGCATTTTAATCCTGACGGTTTGAAAACATAAGACCACACAAAAATAAATAAAGTCATCTAATCCAGCTGGGATTACTTTTTTATGTCAATGAATGTCTGGTTATGCATTATCAACATGTTAAATTTACATTTTATAGTTAGATTTTTTTAAAAATAAAACACATTTATAAAACACATTTAATATGTATGCACACTATTCTCATCCACTTCCATTTTTCATACTATTTTGTAATGTCCAAATATCCTCTTGCGACCCAGGAATAGACTTTTGTCCTCTGTAGTGGGAGTTATATTTTTAGTAAATTTTTCTGACAATGTATGTCACAGTTTTAAGGCTGGATGTCCTTTTCAGAAATACTTTGGTATTTGGAAGATTCACAATGACAACTGCCTCTAATTCTGTCATAAATCAAAATCTCAGGAAAATGGTATGGGGTTTTAAATCAAAAACTGAATTACTGTTACGAAACAGGAAATCAATTTCACGTCGACTTAAGAGAACACCAGTACATAAAGCATGTTTATCATTTTGGGGACACAACAAGTGAAAGAAATTATATTTCAATATTCCTATGAAATATTGGATATTATTATGAAAATATTGCCAATTACTACTACCATTACTACACTTCTTTTTTTCATTACATGTTGCCATAGGAAAATATGCAAATATATAGTGTATAGATACATTGCATATAATGGAAAAACATGTCCATTTTACACATATATTGCATAAAGCAGAATTATATTATAATTATATCTTTCATAACATAGTTGAGAATCATCTTTATACGAAGTTTGGTATAAAAAATCCTAAAACCTAAAACTCCATTAAAAAATCCATTCATGTCCATTCCTGTCTTTTTTTAAATTATTGAATCCTGGTGTCGCCTACAGAGGAAATATTTTCAAAAACTGTATTTGTCCATTTTTTCTTATGCTCTAAACAATGTAATTGACATGGAAAAATATACATTATATTCATATACATATACAATATAAATTCACGAAACTTTTGTTCTCAGGAAAATACTGATATCACCTAGAACACTTTTTGTCTGTGCACATTTACTGAATACATATGTGTGCCATATTTAATCTCTGATAGGAGCACAACTGGTTTACATTTAAATAAACTATTTTCCCTACAACTCATAATTACGGTAATTATCAGAACAGATGCTGTGTTAAGATTTGAGTTGCTATTTGTACAGCATGTCAAGAGGGAACTTAAGTACAGGTTTAATGTGACACGTCTGCATGATCCTCTTAGTTCTTTAATCAAAGGAAGTTTAGACAAAGGAAGTTAAATATAATATTAATAACAGGCGATTGCACAATGATTATAATCAGTGTCCAGCTATAGGTCAAATTAACAATACTACAAGATTCTTCCACTCTAACAAACATCAGTGCACATTCACACACACAAAAAATACTTTACAAGGTCATAAAAATGAGAAAAGAGCCAGATAATGGCAGATGTAAGCATTATAAATGAAATAACACTGTGAAACTTGTGCTCAATGTCCTGGACGGAGCAATGAAACAAGCTGTAATGTCAAATTATATTAAAACGGTTCATCATAAAAGCTCAAACTTGCCATGTTCATTCCTGTGTGGATATCTGGATCAGCAAAATCTCTCTCAGCAATTTTTACAAGAATGTTTCACTCAAAAATTAATATTCCACCATTATCAATCAATCAATCAATCAATCAATCAATCAATCAATCAATCAATCAATCAATCAATCAATCAATCAATCAATCAACTTTATTTATATAGCGCTTTTACAATCACGATTGTGTCAAAGCAGCTTCACAGTGTCAAACAGGATAATATTGCATCAAAATTAGATTTGGCTGTACAGTCGTTCTGGAGAAAACAGTGATGTTATCAGCTTATTTTAATTTATCATATAGCGTGCGACAATGTTGGCAGATCCGTATTATAGTTTGTAGAATTAATTAAAACCTAATTCATACATTTTATCTGTATAGCTAGTTGAACAACTTTGATCATAATTTTAGTGTCCCCAACTGAGCAAGCCAAGCCAAAGGTGACAGTGGCAAGGAACCAAATAAACCTTGGGAGAAACCAGACTCAGTCGGGGTGCCAGTTCTCCTCTGGCCTATTAACACAGCGTGTATGATTATTATTCTGGCAACCTTACAGGTCAGAAATGATATTGATAATTATTTATTCAAAACTTCAGGGTATCACGGAAGAGATGGGTTTATTTAGGATTGTGCGTCGATTACACAAGAGTATGAATACATGAAAGATCGGAATTATTGCGCCGGAGACAGGTTTTTGAGCTTACTACTATTTACTTACTACTATTTGTGTAATTTCAAACCTGTATGCTGTTTTTTATTCAGGACAATTTTTAAGAGTCAAAAATCGTCTGACATTTGTAACAGAGGCCAGCTAGTAGTCACTGTGCGAGAAAACCTCACTCCTCTGACCTCCTTGTTAGAGTGTCCAACTCATGCCGACGGACCCGGGTTAGAGAACGCTTGGAGTGGGCGGTTTGAACGGGAGGGCATTGGTGCCGTGACCCGGATGGGAGTGAGGTTTAAGGGGGTGAGTGTAACAGATGTCAGCTAGTAGTAACTATGTGAGTAAACCTCACTCCTCTGACCTCAAGAGACTTTCTAGCGACTGACGCTGGAGGTTTCAGTCTAAAGCGTCCGACTCTCATGTCGTGGACCCGGTTTCGAGTCCCGCTTGGAGCAGGCGGTTCGAACAGGAGGGGTTACACATACATAACAAAAAAACTATAATGTTTATTCCACAAAATATCTATTGTGTCTAAATGAATAAAAACACACAAAAAATCCAATTATTAATGTTAAATGTTCAAATTCCTTTACTTGTAGCATTACAATGTACAATATTAATGTTTACAGTAAAAATAAACATTAATTTGCTAAAGATTACATTGATCAGTGTTGTTATTAATGCTTTTAGTGTTATTAACTTTAAGTGAGTTAGACGATGGCAAAGATAATCTAAATGTACAAATTGAGGAAATTACTGTCCAACATTAAAGTATCGACTGATAGTGATAAATAATAATAATAATAATAATAATAATAATAATAATAATAATAATAATAAATAAAAACTCTAATATAAGCCAATATATTAGACTGACACTGTACTGACACTGTACTGATATATTGTCCATCCATAATTATCTGATAATTACGTAAATGCTCATTTTATCAAAATAGCTTGTATAACAACTAAGTGCAAGTCACATGTCCTCCTTTCATGAAACTTTCATGATGTTTTTGATGTTTGAAAGCTTCTTGTCACTATGAACTGTAGTTGAGCTTCAAAAATTTACAAATAATTAATAAACAACATTAGAGTGAGTAAAAATTAAAAGAATGTTAATTTTTGAGTGAAGTATTCCTAAAGGTTAAGGAGAGAAACTACACTTTCCTTAAGTATGCGCTGTTAAGGGTGTTTGGATGTTGTGATCTGGAGTTTGCACTTTTTTAATCAGTGTTGGGCAAAACACGCATAAAAGCATGACTGCACAGAATTATTCAAATCTGACCTTCCCAAAGCAAATATTCAGGTAGAAAGCAAACAGCAACAGCACCAGACATGAATATTTAACAGACAACAAAAATGAAAACCTCTGAGGGGAGATAAACAGAATGCAGTGCGTTCTTCAACAAGCTGGAGTGGGCGGAACTACAGGGAAGAAATCATCGGAGAGATCGGCCTGACATGTAAACAAATCAATGGCATTTATTGCTCAACATGTTAAGAATTCTGTAATTGAAATTTTATCGATTTCATCATTCCATTCACTTAATTCTTTTAACAAGAATATAATGGTATAAATAAGAATGAAGTGAGCGGGAGAGAGGGAGAGCAAAAGAAATGAAGTATATCTGCATTATTAATTAACATTGCTGGCATATCTAATCATGCAGTCATTGGTCTGCCTGTGTAGATTGATGACCTACCGGAATATTCCCTGTTCATTAAAAAAATTATTCAAATTGTTCTGTGACTAAAACCAAGTAGCACATTTTTGTACTGTATACACCTATTCATGACGTATTTGATAAGAATTGCAAAATAAACAAGAATACATATAAACTGAAAATAAAACAAACAAAAAAAAAAATTTCCTCCTTCCTCCTCCCTTTTTCCTTTTTTTCCTATTTTATATATATATGAAAATAGGAAAAAAAGGGGGAAAAAAAAGAAAAAAAAAGAAAAAAAAATGTATATATATATATATATATATATATATATATATATATATATATATATATATATATATATATATATATATATATATATATAATACACACACACACATACACACACACACTGATCATGCATTACATTATGAACACTGAAGGGTGAATTGAATAACATTGATTTTCTCTTCATTACGGCAACTGTTAGTGGGCAAGGATTTGAGCGAGCTTGACAAGGGCCAAATTGTTATGGCTAGACGACTGGGTAAGAACATCTCCAAAACTGCAGCTCTTGTGGTGTGTTCCCGGTCTGCACTGGTCAGTATCTATCAAAAGTGGTCCAAGGAAGGAACAGTGGTGAACTGGTGACAGGGTCATGGGCGGCCAAGGCTCATTGATGCATGTGGGGAGCGAAGGCTGTCCTATGCAGTCAAACAGACAAGTAGCTAAAATTGCTCAAGAAGTTAATGCTGGTTCTGATAGAAAGGTGTCAGAATACACAGTGCATTGCAGTTGGAGCTGCACAGACTAGTCAAGATGCCTATGCTGACCCCTGTTCATCACCGAAAGCACCAACATGGACGTAAGTATCAGAACTGGATAACGGATCAATGGAAGAAGGTGGCCTGGTCTAATGAATCAGGTTTTCTTTTACATCACATAGATGGCCAGGTGCATGTTCATTGACTACCCGGGGAATACATGGCACCAGGATGCACTATGAGAAGAAGGCAAGCCAGTAGATCACACTAATGCTTTTGGCAACATTCTGCTTGGAACCCTTGGGTCCTGCCATCCACATTTCTGTGCACAGACAGCAGTTTCCCAGACAGCGAGTCAATACCGAATTGTGTTCTTTTTTTACTGTAATACTAGCCAAAAGATACCAGGAAAAAAACGGATGCTGCATTAATTGTATTTACAATTTTTAACACAATAAACCGAAGGGGAAAAATGAGTTGCAAAATAAGCATGCTAATTTTGACAACCCTCGAATGGACAGACAGAGAAAATGAAAACCTGGAGTCATTATGCTTAAACTTATCATTAAAAATACACCACTAACAACATAACATGGCTAGTGATATCCACTACCTTAAACTCAAGGGCACCACAAAGCCAAAGGACACAAATACAAAGCCAGACCGGACAAGCTAATTAACATCCAGCCAGTGCATGAATTATTGAGTTTTTAATCTGTCAGCTCACAGTAGGGTCTGCACCGGGCAGGTCAGGTGACTTGTTGTGGGGGGTTGCAGGGTAGACACTCATATTGAGTAACAAGCCCCCTAAACATGACAGCCTCTGCTCTTTGAGATTTGTAGGTCAGAGAAAACAAATACTCTCCAGGGCCTTCTTTGTGGAAGAATGACAGGATAAACAAAGCTTTGTAAAGAAAGGACGCAGATATCTTTTACAGGTGATTAATAACCCTACATGCACTGCCCATCAATAGGCTGAAACTTAATTGGTAAGCAATCTGCAGAGAGCTGCATTTGAACAGATACAAATATGTACACTATTTCAATGTGATGTAAACCCTGTAAAACCTAAAAAATTAAATAAAAGTCAGAAAAATCGAACTTTTTGATATTATGATGGTTTTTTGATGATTTTTTATTGAACCTTTAGACAAAATATTTTTTTTTTTTGAAAATGAGCAAAAACTTTGCATATATGTTTATGTTGAGTATCATATTTTATACATCAGGCTTTTATGTCTCATATAGTATGATATAAGCTCAAACTCGAAAAGGCCTCAATTTTATTTAAAAGGCCAAAGCTAAGCAAAAATGTTGAAATTTATTTACCCAAAAAATATGTTTGTGACAGCTTGTAATGTAAATAAATGTGATAAAGAACAGAATAACTTACATAAATGCATTTCATGCATATGTATCAGATTCATTTATCGTCCAAAACAGTCTTAGTAAAATTTGGAAGATGTACAAATTAACATTACTCAAAAGCCTGATGCATTAAAAGCTGATACATTTATACATGATTTATCTTCTTTTTTTTTAAAGATGGATAATCAAATAAACCTAGGCTGCTTCAGTGTCAAGTGAAGAGTTCATCCTGAAATATTACTAACAATATGATATTCATTACATTACTTTATAAAAATCTGTAAAAATTTCACAGCAAAAAGACGTCATTATATTAAAAGGTATTTTACTTATATATACTATTATAAATACTATTAATCAGATGACAGAAGGCATGCAGTAGATTGTGTACAAAAGGTTTTTCAGCAAAGCGTAATATCTATTCAGCTAAATTATTATCTTTTAATAATTTAGAGGCCTAATTTGTGTATCAAATATGATAGTTGGCTTTATATGGTTAAAGGGATAATTCACCCAAAATGAAAATTAAATATGAAATGTGGAATGAGGGTGAATAAATGATGACAGAATGTTCATTCATTGCCTTTAACATAACTTTCGCTTTAATGCTACATTTAAATGATTTATATTTGAGCTTTAACTCCAATCACAGCTGGACTAAAGTGTTGCCCGACTGGCACCTGTCCTGCTCAAGTCTGAATGCTGTTCGCCAGCAGTCCTGTTTCCCTGCATTCCTGTAAGATCCCCCTCAATCTCGCTTTCATTCACTCAGTTCATTCTACTCAACGGGGCTGCACTCAACTGGAAAATTAGGTTTCTCCACCAAAATGAGCTCTGCCTGCTACAGACCTATCAGAGAGCCGACTGAAAGCTTGGCTAAAAGAGAAACGATAATCTAAAGAAAACTTGGCGAGATGAGAATGGGACGTTCACCCGTGTACGCTCCCACGAGCCCCGGCTAAAGATCGGAGGCGTGCAAAGGTCAAATCATCCATAAGTCAAGAGAACCATCAGGGACAGCTGATGTAAGGAGAAACAGACACGCTCCTGAAAAAATCCTGCTGCGTCTCGCACCTCAGACGTAATGAGTTCATTCAGAAGAGATGAACCTCAGCCTGCTGCGTTACACATGAATTGGCTCCAGAGGAAAGAGGGAAAAAGAGAAAGATAGAGAGGATAAGAAAGAATGGAGCGAGAAATGAATCCTCTCCTAACAACGTCATTAGAAAGGAAAAACGCATAGGTGCATGACTGCAGTTTGTTTTCCAAGCAGGAGAAAACAGAAAGACAGTTAAGAAAGAGTTGCAATTAACTATCATTTTAATAAGCAATTCATCAGTCAATCATCATTTTTTGATAAGCAATTCATCTGTAAATCAGACTTGCATCGAAGGAAGAACCTGAGCCATATCTAGCGATAGAAGGTGGGCTCTTTTGACGTTAGCCAGTAAGAAATGACTTAGCAACTACTGGGACCACCCCTTATAATAAAAATAATAAAAAAACACAGAACATCTGAACAGCAAAACAGCAAATCATTCACAACATCCTAGAAACATGGGAATTAATTGCTTAAGGATTTTCTTTGGAATTGTCAAAAACGTGTTTAAAATCGAGCATTTACGAACATTTGGAATAAAACAAATCAGAGCTCAAGAGATCTGAGTTTTCAAATGACATATAAATGTCAACTAGAATCAAGAACCAATTTATAGCCACAGAGAGATTTCCAGGGTGTTCAGCATTCCTCGACAGGCTGTGTAAAGGTGAACGTGTCTGTCATAGAGTAAAAGTCACCTCTTAGTAAATTAGAATAATAAATGCGGCTGACACTCCAATCTGTGAGGGTCACGCTGAATTAGTTCAACTCTTTAGTCATGCAATTTTCAGATAAGACTAATGGAAGAGCAGCCCTGCCAATCTTAATGTCTTATGGGGGGGGGGGGGGGGGGGGGGGCACAGACCACAGAGCTTGATATAAGATCAGTCTAGTCCTGTCCAATCAGTCACTCAAAAGGTGATCCACTGGTGCACATGCTCTCCTTGCCTGATTAATGAAGTTCACAAATCCTCCCACATACACCCAAGAACAGCACCATAAAGGTCTGATATATACTCATGGAAAATATTTGATATACTTATTTAATTTTATATATATTTTACATGCTTTCTGCTCAATAATAAAATTAACTAAAATTGCAGTGGTGAGAACACAGCAGATAGGAAAGCATCTGACAATAGTGATGTGCATATGTGTGCACCAGCTCTGTTATTCAGCACACCAGTCAAGTCACGTCACGTTTTATACCAATTTAAACAACATATTGCATTAAAGCATGCAGCTTTACAAAAATAAACATGAAAAAAAAACTTTTCGTAGTTGCTTTTTAAATAGAATTGCAATTTCAATTGTCCTGGAAGAAAACTTGCTTCTTTCTGCTCTGACAATGTCCCCCAACTCTGAGGACTGTTTTTTTTTTTTTTCCAGCAGGACAATGCTCCATGCCACACAGCCAGGTCAATCAAGGTGTGGATGGAGGACCACCAGATCAAGACCCTGTCATGGCCAGCCCAATCTCCAGACCTGAACCCCATTGAAAACCTCTAGAATGTGATCAAGAGGAAGACGGATGGTCACAAGCCATCAAACCAATCCGAGCTGCATGCATTTTTGCACCAGGAGTGGCATAAAGTCACCCAACATCAATGTGAACGACTGGTGGAGAGCATGTCAAGACTCATGAAAGCTGTGATTCAAAATCAGGGTTATTCCACCAAATATTGATTTCTGAACTCATCCTAAAGTTAAAACATTAGTATTGTGTTGTTTAAAAATGAATATGAACTTATTTTCTTTCCATTATTCGAGGTAAACTGCATCTTTTTTGTTATTTTGACCAGTTGTTGTTTTTCGTCAAATAAATGCTCTAAATTACAATATTTGTATTTGGAATTTGGGAAAAATGTTGTCAGTAGTTTATAGAATTAAATAAAAAATTTAATTTTAACCAAACACATACCTATACATATAGTAAAATCAGAGAAACCGATCATTTTGCAGTGGTCTCTTATTTTTTTCCAGAGCTGTATGTGCTTAAATCAGATTTTCTAGTTCAACTAAAGGAAAAGATTATCAAAATTAATTAGTTTTTGTGATAATTGCAGCCACTCTGTACAGATATCATGTTTAAGTGAGCTATCTTTTTAAATGTTCATTTTGGTCATTCTATGTGGTTACATTTTCTCTTTGGGACATCTGATGACAAGGAGGTGGTCTTTGGCTTGGAACATCCTGCTATCCCATCGTGCCATGTTCAGACTGGTTACTTCTCAGCTGGAAAGGGGAGACTCTCTCACCTGCATCTCATCACCCTACCTGCCAAATGTGCCTTCCCAAGCACCCCAAGTGCACAAAAACACACTAATAGAACATTAAGGAGTCACTGGAGCACAGTTTTACAGTGGATATTTTTAGCAGTCGATGCCTGGTGCTGACGTCAGGACTTATGCCATACGGTTCTCCCCTCCCTTTCTCTCACGGGGTGATTAATGAGGAGCTGCTCGCTATACAGAACATCACAGTCCGCTGGAGTCTCCCTATTTAACACAGCCGGTCGTGCCAGCAGACAGCTGAGTCCACATATCACACAGTTTCATCATTTATTTTCCTGTCATTCACTTTCAGAAGGCCGCAGTGACAGGATTTATGTGTCTGACGTCCATGTGAAATCCGTTTGGGATACACTAGGATTGGAATGGATTAGTATAGTTTACTGAATTGCTGTGCAACTGGGGTTTATGGCACTGAAAAAATAGTTCAGATTGTACATTCTTCTTACGAATGAATGTAAAAGACTAAGTGTAATTCAGATTTTTAAATAAAGTAAAATAAAATAAGTATGGTCATGGTCAAGTTTGGCCACACAGGCTAATCATTCAGAAAAAAAAATATCTATGATGCTTTTTAAACACAGTCGGTATGATTTTCTTTTGTTGTTACAACAACAAAAAAATCCATTATAAGATTGTGATCTAAAAGCCTTTTGGTTACAGCTGGAACCTTCATTTTTAAGAGTGTAGTCTTTTACTACTGGGATGCCTGTTGAGATCTGCAATAGAAGTGATGGTTTGACACCATAGCTCCTACACAAATCAATAATCCTATCTAGGCCTGCCAGCTGTGCTTATGAGCAGAAAACACACGCACAAAGCACTTTTTTTGCAACATAATCACTACATAATTCCTGCTAACGGAGCTTGTTCATTCCCCAGATTGACTCTACAGTGCTTTAGATAACAACTGGTAAAGGAAAAGGATTGGACTGATTGACCGAGAGCAGATATCAGCCCACATTGATTGATCAATTCACTCAGAGGTGTTAGTGAGGTGTGTGATTTCCTCCAAACCTTATAGCGGTCTTTTCCATGGCATCAGGGCTGTCGACAGAGGGGAGGTCATCAGCTAAAATCTCCTCCGGAGTCCGCGGGTCAATCAGGATACCCCGCTTGTCCTTGTCCTTGATCCCAATGCCTGCAGTGATGGCGTTCCACAAAGCATTCTGTGACTTGGAACCTGATGCAACAATCAGAGATCAAAAGCTCAGAGGGGAGTAGACAACAGAATGCAAGACTGGGGCAAAGTTAAATGTAGAGTTAGAAAGAGAGACAAAAAGACAGAGGAAGAAAAAATATTTTGTGTAATTTTCCTGTTCTGCCAACAATGAGTCTAGAAGTAAAATAGGTCTGGTTTGGCTGGTTAGTTGGGTAGTCAGTCCCTGCCGTTAAGAAAATATATATATTTTCTGGGCGGGGCTGTAATGACGACAGCCGAGTTGCTTTTGCGTGCTTCTAGAAAACACAGAAACTGGCGAACAGCGGTCTTTCGAATCAGCTTTGACCACGACTCTAGAAGACTTGGAGTTAAGATTTTCTCTGAGAAAAGAACAAAGAACGGCACTGAAGTCATTCTTAAAAAGGGAAGATGTGTTCAGAGTTTTGCCGACCGGATACGGCGAATGTTTAATCTATCAGCAAGCTCTGTTTCACCTTCGTTGCTCTGGTTGGTTGTAGCGCTATTCTATCGCGTGCAGAGGGAGTTTGAAAGACGACCGTTTATCCCGCCCCTCGGATTGAGCTGTCAATGGTGAGTTACCAGACCAAACATCTTGATGTGGGTCTGGCTTGTCAGGCTAGCAATAAACAGAACGGAAATCCAAATTTGAATGTAATAAATTAGAAGTAAAATGTATTTTAATTCAAAGTTCATTTAACTATATTTTTTAACAAGAAAGGCAAAGTTTGTTAAGATGGAGGGACAGATATAGACGGGTGGATGGATGGATGGATGGATGGATGAACAGATAGATGTGTGGTTAGGTTTGTGGATAGATGGTTGGGTTTCTGAAAGTGGATGGATGGATGATGGATGGATGGATGGATGTGTGGTTGGGTTTGTGGATGGATGGATGGATGGATGGATGGATGGATGGATGGATGGATGGATGGATGGATGGATGGATGGATGGACAGATAGATAGATGTGTGGTTAGGTTTGTGGATGGATGGTTGGGTTTCTGAAAGTGGATGGATGGATGGATGGATGGACGGTTTTGTAGATGGATGGATAGATGGGTGAACAGATGGATGTGTGGTTAGGTTTGTGAATGGATATTTGGGTTTCTGAAAGTGGATGGATTGATGGGTGGATGGATGGATGGATGGATGGATGGATGGATGGATGGATGGATGGATGGATGGATGGGCTTGTAGATGGAAACTGGATGGATAGATGGGTGGGTGGGTCTATGGGTGGATTGATGGTTGGGTTTTTTAAGTGGATGGGTGGATGGATGCATTTGTAGATGGATGGATGGTTGAGTTTCTGTAAGTGGATGGATGGATGCATTTCTGTAAGTGGATGGAGAGTTTTGTAGATGGATGAATGAATGGATAAATGGGTTTTTAGATGGTTTGATGGATGAATAGGATTGTAGATGGATGGGTGGATGGATGAACAGATAGATGTGTGGTAAGGTTTGTGGCTGGATGGATGGGGTTTGTAGATGAGTGGATGGATGGATGGATGGATGGATGGATGGATGGATGGATGGATGGATGGATGGATGAAACAGTGTGTCAATGAACAAAGATGGAAGGATGCAGTATGCATACTTTCAGTCCCTAGCCTAATACTCAGATGGCACACAAACATCAAGACTGATTTCTAACACCTCTCATTGCTGTTATGATCACAGACCAGTGTGATTGTGAAGACAGTATTGTCACACTCGTATCTGTTTCCTCACTGTGCAGGAAACAATTTTAAAGTAAAAGAGAAGCCAACAGCTTTCAATCACGTGTCTGATTGCACAAACTCACGTGCGAAGCGTGCCAGAGGTCTTGAGCTGCTCTCTCCCGTTTCATTCGCCACTGTGGAGAGAAAGAACAAAACACAGACGGATGAGTGATGTAGACCTTTCTTCAACAATCATGATGACTCACCAGAAATCACCACAAATTTCAAGTTTGCTCTGACACCACAACCGCACTCACAGTTTTCCGGAAACAGACACAAAGTACAGAAACTACTTTCTGTTTCATCTGAAAATCATTGTTGTTTGTTTATGTTGTTTACCTGATGCATATTGCAGCATGACTATAAATGAAGTATAAATCACCGCACTCACTGTGTTATTTACCTATCGTTCATGAATATGCTAAATATATGGTAATTTGATAGATGTTTTCATTTACTCACTACAAAAGTGGAATATTTTAGGAATTGCCCCATAGTGAGAAAGGCAGATGAGGCAGAAAAGAGGAAAAACATGAATTAGATTTCTCCTAAAAATAGAAAACTTAATTTTTATAGTAATTAACTTAATATAAGAACTAATTGTTCTCAGCTGTTTCTCCTGAATAAGCAATAAAAAAGACACAAAATGTCTTATTAAATCACAAATTAGCTAGCTATGACATCCACATTCAATGTATACCTGTATAACTCTCATATACTCCACATCTTTTTTTTAAATAAACATCTGAAAGCAGTTGATATTTAAAGTCACAATATGTAATAGAGGTCACCTAGAGGTCACTTATTCAAAACAATGGCGTAGCTTGATGACAGTGCTCTTTATCACATTAGCATTATTTGAGTGTGTTAAAAGTTATGTTACAATGCTTCTTTGTGTGTTTGCTCGGCGGCTGCTATGAGACACTTGTTGCACACTGGAGAAAGCTAGATCGATATTAGGCATAGTAAAACATGGTACTCGTGGTAAAACAAGATTGAAACAATAAGAATAACTGTGTTGAGCTACATAACAATAATTCGTTTTCTGTCAATGAATGTATACAAACAGTTGCTCACCTGTCTAATAAAACACATAATAATATTAAAGCGGTGTTTCCATGGTTTCTACTAAATAAAATTGAGGGTAACATGGGTATGCTGTACATCATTGATAGACGACTTGGACGGTCTGTATCTTACATATAAGTCCTTTAAAGAAAGTGTATGTAAGATTGTGGCCAAAACTGGTACTGCAGGTGTATCCCCGCTCTCCCTCCCCCGACTCGAAGTTGCCAGATACGCTGCAGAGGAACGTTTGTAGCTCCAGCTGTGGTAACTAGATCAGAGCTGGACACCCGGATGCAGAAACACTACTGACTTTATGATTGGTATATAGGTGGAGGGTGGAGCTTCAGGCCAAAACACGAAAACAAAAACACGAAAAGCATAAATCGAAGTCTTCCAGAGTCGCAGTCAAAGCTGATTCGAAAGACCGCCGTTCGCCAGCTTCTGTGTTTATTAGTAGCACGCGCAACTCTGGAGTCATTATGTTAAGCCCCGCCCACCGACTCTATACACGATGTGATTGGCCTGACCAATTAGGTTTTTACAGCTCAGAAGTGTGTTGAGAGTTGCTAGACGATACTCACTCACAGCAGATTAGATTTGCTGCCACTAGGGTGCGTCTAGATCGGGGGCCTGTACCATGAAGCTGGTTTAGCTGGCTAGCCAGATTTGTTTAAGCTTAGTTTGTGCCAATCCTGGGTTTTAGGTACCATTAAAGTGGTTTGGCTATTAGCTGTGTTCATCGCCATAGTAACTTATGCTCCACAGCTAACCTGCTCTGGGGCAGGTTATGTTAGGGATTAGAGATCTCAAACTGAAATTGGACCAATCAGCTGTGAGTAAAGTGACACACCTCTGATTCAATAAAGCCACTCCCCTGTTTCTGCTCCAAATTAAAGGTCATTACATAGCAAATGGTTTTTAAAGACTAAAGCGTCTGGCTTTTAACAATGCTTATTTATAATAATATTAATTTTGAATGATTTAGATATAATTTATGTAATTATTATACCTTTAATCAATTACACATTTATCATTTTAGTTAATCAATTATTAATAGGCACTTTGTTAAAATTAATACATAAGTCATATAAATAACATCACCTGCATAAAGTCATATGGATAAGCTTTAAAATCAATAAATAAAAATAGCCTATTAAAAAGAAGCTTACTAAGCTTAAATGTTCAATTTTCTCTATATCAACTAAACTAACTTCATAACTTTTACTTGCATTGACGTATACAATTTTTTTCTTAAAGTTGTCCTCTTTCATAGACAGCTTTTCTTCTTGCTGTGTATTTTTTTTTTTTCTTAATATTTTTCAATCATGCAATATTCTGCAGAAGAGAGAAATTAATCTCACTGATTGTCTCGCGAGAAGTGAATCTCAGTTCCACAGCGTGTGATTGGCTGTTGACTGCTGATGTCACAGCTAAACTCCTGAACTCAGGATCAAAGCCTGAGTTGACAAAGAAAGCTGATGATCAGCATCATGGGACCAACAAAGCCTGAATACATTGGTTTGGTTTTGTCAACTCGAAACTAATCCTTTAACCCTGAGTTTTTTAAACTACCATCATGGTACAGGCCCCAGGTCTAGATAGGCTAGGCTTCAACAACAACTTTTAAATGACAATATCCTGGCTGGACTACTGCTGTCAGTGATATAAGTATTTGAAATTAACATGATTTCTTAATGTCTAGTGGTGACATATCACGGCCATTTAATTTTTTTAATAAATTTAATTGAAATACATTTCCTACACACAGTTCCTTAACTTAGCCTACATGAAACATGACTGTCTCTGGTCAGAACAGAAGCGAGAGAAATGTAAGTTGTATGCTGTTTTGTAATTTGTAGGCAAGAAATGCTGATTTATAGTCCAGAAAAATTTAAGGTCACAGATAAATGTGTGTGTGTGTGTGTGTGTGTGTGTGTGTGTGTGTGTGTGTGTGTGTGTGTGTGTGTGTGTGTGTCTTAAAATACCACAGTCCTGTAAATCCTGTTCTGGTTTAGCCTACACGCTGTCGGCTGCTGAGGGGACATCAAACATGTGTTTACAGTAAGAATTTCTGCTAGAAAAAGTTTCCTGTCATGACTTTCGTGATTCTGAGCAATAAAATCGCCTGAAGATGAATGAGTAGAAGAAACCACATGATGTCAAAGACGCAACACTCAGTTGTGTTGTTTACTACTCAGAGGAAATCAAAACCGAGCAGACAGCTCCTCTCGCAGGCCACCTAACGACACTGCACGAAGTTAATAACGGAACATTATTAACAGCTGACCGATGGAAGCACTGTTTACTAAATTCACAAGAGGTTTTGAAAAACTAATAACACAACAGAAGGTTACAGCCCACAGGCACCCAGACACATTTCAAATTAGCAGCTACGAGGACTGAACCAGCGGATTAGCGGCGTCTGATTCGTGACGTGAGCGAATGATTTATTGAAACCAACAGATTCGCCAAGCGTTTGTGAATCACTGAGAAGAACAACCGAAAGAATCAAAACAAACATACATAAAAAATGCAAATGAAATAAATATATACAAACATGCATACAAATTATCTTAATTTCGTTTTTTCATCTGATATTTAGGCCTATATTTAATTTGAGAGTAGCTCGTTTTAGTTAACGTAAACAGCCTTTGTTCTACAGGCGATTTTTGAAACAGTTTTACACACAAAAAAAAAAAAGCCATTTAAAGGCATAGTTCACCCCCCAAAAATGTAACATTTGTTATTATTTACTCACCCTCATGTTGTTTCTTTCTTCTGTTCAACATAAAATAATATATTTTAAGAAATGTTCCCATACAACAGTTGACGGTAGCCATTCATCCTAGTATGGAAGTCAATGTCAACATTTCTTAAAATATATTTTTTTGTGTTCAACCGAAGAAAGAAACTATACAGGTTTGGAACAATTTGAGGTTGAGTAAGAAATGACAATTTTTTGTGTGTGTGTGGGTGAAATCCCTTTCTAAATGGCGATTAAAACAGCAAGAAAGACATAAAAATAATGAAACACTGAAAATCACACAGGTGAATAAAAGGGCTGAAACAAGCCTTTACATAAGAAAGAGAGAGAGCGAGAGAGAGGGAGACGTGAGGTTGTTAAGTGGGGACTGCCGGGTCTGCAGGGGGCACAGAGGTAATGAGAGGGAAATCAGAGAGAAGCCTTTAGCACTGTGAGTTTGTCAGGCTGCTGAGTGTCCAACGAGTCAGTACTCAGGAGAAGAGGAAGGACTCTTCATTAGCGATAATGACTCCCCCTGGGCAGCTCACACAACTCCTCTAATGTGCTGACGACAGAAAGGCCTCCAGCGAGGGGCGCACGCTATCACCCACACCTCCCCTGTCAGTACCAGACCAGCAAAGACCCCATTTTCCATTTAATGCATTTGATCTCCATATCTACGAGTCTCTATGTGTGTGTGTGTGTGTGTGTGTGTGTAGTCATGGTCAAAAGTTTATATAGGCCTACATTAAGCCTGTTCAAAATGATAGCCCTTTTAACAAAATAAGAGGCATCATATAAAATGCATGTTAGATTGTTTTTAGGCTAGTGCTGTCCTGAATAAGATGTTTACATGTTGTTGAACCCTTCTGAGTCCCTTAATTGTCCTCAGTGTGAAAAGATCATATAATCACTGCTGGAAAGGGTTCAGATATGCAAAACAGACTAGAAAACCAAAGAATTTGCAAGACCTGGAAGATTTTTGTGAAGACCAGTGGGCAGTTTAACTGACAAACAATATACTCAAGAACAATTATCATAAAAAAATTGTGGATCATCCAGCTAACGACTTTGAATGGGGTTAAAAATACTATTTTTTGGTCTTGTGGACTACATGTAAGCAACTTTAATGTAAAATGTCTTATTCAGGACAAAACTAAATTAAAAAATAATATGCATTTTGTATGATCACTCTTTTTTTGTTCAAATAATTAACATTTTTCTGATTCTCCAAGGGGTATGTGTAAACTTTTGGCCAGGACGATATTGCTTTTTATTATTGTTATATTATTGTGAAATATTGTTCTATATTTATTTCTGTTATTGTTCTTTAATTTTTGTTGTTAATATAAATTAGAATGTATTTAGTATTTACATATTATACGTGTATAATTATAAATAATAATTATTATGATTATTCTATTATTACTTATAGTTATATACTAAATATTAAATAATAATTATAAAAATAATCATAATAATTTGTATTTGTAATGTTATTGTTGTTATATTATTAAACAAATATAAATATAATTTTTCAAAATGATATAATACAAATAATAATTATTGCAAAATAAAAGTTTGATTTTACATAATATGTGTGTGTACTGTGTATAATTATTATATATATTTGAATACACACATGTATACAGTATATATATATATATATATATATATATATATATATATATATATATATATATATATATATATACAGTTATAAAAAACTGTATATATAAAATTATTTTAAAAAAAATAATAATTTATATATATAAAATTATATATATTATAATATGATTATTTTTATAATTATTATATATTATTTAGAATATATATATATATATATATATATATATATATATATATAATTTTATATATGTAAATTATTCTAAATTATATATAGTCTAATAATTATAAAAATAATCATAATAATTTAATCTGTATTATTATTATAAAAATAAACAACATTTTCATAATCATATAATAATTATTATTGTTATTGTTATTTTTAGGAGTAGTATTAGAATTGTTGCTGTTGTTAAAAATATAAATTTTTTAATATTTATTTTTATAATAATACTAATTGTTATTATTAACATGCAGATGTGGAGTCTCCATACGGACTCCGCACCTGACCCAGGAGCCTTATTGACTCCTCAACAGGTGCTTTAATGAGGCCCCATTGGGCGTCCTGCCCAAGTACACACAAATATACTGGCAGCTCTATGGGGAAGGGGTGGGTTGGGGTTGTTTGTCGGGCAGAGGCGAGAATCACTAGGTCGTGACATCACATCCTGCCTCTGCTGGTGACCATGGAGACGGTAATCGCAAAGGCAGCATGGGAGATCCACGAGAGAAAACTCTTCTCGTCGGCCCAGTGCGATTTAAAAGCGTGACTGTTTGTGTGGGCTTCACTTTAATGATAAACACAGGTTCCCGTGAGAATTCATGCCATCAAACACAAGTCACAAAAGGACTCCAAATGATCACAATTTTTTTTACCTGAAGCCTTCAGTTTGTGCCCGGCTGTGGTTTCTCTACTTCTTCATCTCCTGATTGTGGTCTGTTATATAAGCCCTTGACCTTTTAGGAGAATAATTACCACCATCCATGTTCTGTCACAGCAACTGTCATGTCACACTGCTGCTCAAGCTCTCTTTGTTCTGTGCCCAAATCAGCTAAATCTGTCAGAAAAATCAACGTCCATCTAACAGGGCACTAAATGAATTCAGGCTTTTTGGACAGCACAAAGCACTGCGACTCATTTTGTGCCAAAAAAAAGTTCTTATGTAATCTAATTGTACTCAGGCGACTCGGAGACACCCAGCGAGACTGACTGTAAGAGACAATCACTTTGTTGCTTTCCTGTTACTATGACAGGGAATTTGCATTCAAGCAAAGCAAACGCAAACCGTCTTCAAACAATTTGCCAAACCATTGTGCATGTGTTAAGATGGTGTTTTCTTGAGACATCTCTGAAGCCTTTTCTAAAAACGCCAACATTTAGAGGATGCATACTGTAACTAGTTTAACCCTCATGTCTGAGAGACACTTTTATTAGCTCAAAACTTACTAATACAGACATATCAGGTTGATACTTAATGTTGTTCAACTTGTTTACACGCTTCAAATGTCAAAATGTTTGGGGTTTAAGACACAATAAAACATGTATTAAATGCCATGGTTTCCACATGCTACGGTTCTGATTGGTCTACACTGTAAAACAAATAATGTTGGTTTAACATAAAAACTAAGTAACCTGGTGTCCTTAAAATTGAGTTTATTGCATGGGCGTCGGAATCATTGTGTGTGTGTGTGGAATCAAGACCCACCCACTTTTTACGTCCAATGATATTGGACCCACTCACTTTTATCGTCTCTAATTCAGCACATGTCTGTTTACCTACCCCAAACTGATGAATATTTGCTTAATTTTTATTGAAAATGAATGCCTTTCTGATCTGATATGTGATGGGAAAAGGGAGTAGGGTGAGTTCGGCAAAAGTCGGATTCGAACGTCTGATCGATTTGCATCAAAACTTGATGCCATGCATCTTACCCCTACACCATTGCCACGGCACATACTTTAGTGATTTCTGTAATTGTGTCTGTCCCTATCAATCGTTTAGTAAACGGCAGTATATTTGTATTTAATGTAAATAGTATCTAACGTTACTCCAGTAAAAAAAAATTGGAGAGGACCTACCCACATTTTATTTGCTTCCGACGCCAATGGTTTATTAAAATTAAAAATTTGAGTTGATACAATGAAGGAAATTGGTTTTATAAATAAAAACCCAAACTATTATTTTATCTGAACCACATAAGAAAATTATAAATCATGAAAATAGCACAATTTGGCATGTTTCACTGCATCATCACATAAAACACACACAATTACCCAAAATGCTTACAAAATCTTTAAATAATATTTTTTATAAAGGTTGTGGATTCTCAAAAATGTTCATTGTATTAACTCAATTTTTTTATTTCAATGAACTCAACATTTTAAGGAAACCAGGTAACTTATTATTATTATTTTTTACAGTTTATTTGGATTTATTGCTCAAACTGACCCAAAACAGACACACCATTACTATACTTGGTAACAGTCATTGTTCGGAAAATACTTAATACTTTTTGGTAAAAAAAAAAAAAAATAATAATAATAAATGAATAATTATGATAATGATTTTATCATAATATAAAATCATTTAATTTAATATTTATGATCATTAATAATTATTGTTGTTGTTAAGAATTTTATATTTTTTACTAATTGTATTATAATTATTATTATAAGGAAAGAATTTAGCACAATAATAACAATTCTGGTTATTATGAATGAATAGCAATAGTCATTACTATTTTTAATTTAATATTTCTTTATTTGTAATGTTTATTATTATAATTGTTAAGCAGTTATTATTCATAAAAATATTATTGTATATAACTTGATTTTTGAGCATTGAGATCTGTGTGACCCTTAAACATGAATAATGCAAAGTTAACCCTTATGTTCTGTGATTGACATCTATTTCATGTCAAAAGTGAGTTCTCTCAAACTAAACGGGCTACTTTATGGTTTTAAAAGCTCAAAGGCACCATGCTCGCTCACAAAAAAAAATATGTGCTGGCCATCGAAACACAGACGCCCCCACATACACACACACACACACACACACACACACACATCCACCCACACATACCTGATCAACTGTTCTTACCAATAGTGAAGCTGTAGCCATCAATGCTGAAAGTGGCACTCCGGCATTTTTTAAATCCTTGTTTTTTGGAGCTTAGCTCTGACATGTTCTCCAGTTGACTCCGTCCGTCAGCGAGGGGAGAGAAACTCTGGAAACAGACTCCTCAGGTGGGAAAGCGTGCTCTGAGAAGGAGCGTCAAAGATCAGAGATGATCATTAGAAAGGGAAGTCACAGGGTTGGCATCTCCTTCAGGGACCACATCCCATCTGTAAAAATCCCTCTTGAGCTCATCACACAGGCCTGTTTCTCTGTTGCCTGCCTTTCTTACACTGTAAAGAGAATAAACACACAGATGGGAGATCTCTCTCTCTCTCTCTCTCTCTCTCTCTCTCTCTCTCTCTCTCTCTCTCTCTCTCTCTCTCTCTCTCTCTCTCTCTCTCTCTCTCTCTCTCTCTCTCTCTCTCTCTCTCTCTCTCTCTCTCTCTCTCTCTCTGCCAGCCGCTCACACTGTGACCCTTCCCACTGCTTAACTGTGCTTGATTATAGGCTCTCTCTCTTGTTCACTGTCAAACTCACTCGGCCATTTACTTGAGCGCTAAGCATATATGCATTCACTGATCTGAGTCGGTGATACACGCTGATGTTTATTCTTGGGCGCTTTCCTGTGCCTTCTTTAAACCTGTGTGGTTACTGTACGTGTGGGGGGTGTGTGTGTGTACAAGTGAATGTGTGTGTGAAGTTGCAAAAGGGCAACCTTTTTATGATGTTTAAACAAAAACTCTGAATTGCTGACTGGATGAGATTAAAAGAGTTATAGAAGGTATAAATGTATACAGTCAGAATCCACACAGCACCCATTCTGAATTATTTAATTTAGTTTATGAAACATTTGCCATCATTTATCCTCATACCGTTCCAAACCTGTATGACATTTTTCTTCTGCGGAACACAAATGAAGATATTATGAACGATGTCAGATTAACACAGTTGTTATATAACTTTTGAAAGTTTCATCTGTCATTGCGTTTCAAACAAGTAAAAATGCAAATTATAGTGCAACACAAGAATCATTGCCACTAGAGGCGCTTTAGCTGGCTTTAGTGCATGTAAACTGTTTTCTTCTATAGTCAGTTTTCTACGGAGCTCCTAAAGGGAAATGATAAGTCGTAAAAAAAAAAATACGACTGCATCGCATACTTCCCTTATCCCTACTATAAAGTACAGGCGAAAAAACAGTATGTGACTAAAGAAATTTGTCATTTTTCCAGGGGTAGTAAGTAATGAAGTAAAAATACTTTGTAATCTGTACTCTTATTTGCATCTACTTTTACTCTTACTCCACTACAATATTAAAGACAAAGTAACTTTTTACTTTGATACATTTCCCAGTATTTATTACACTTGCTTTCCAAACCAATGAAAAACGTGGTTTTCTTTTTAAGTTAGCGAACGCATATTGACACTAATCCAGGAGAGGATTTGTGAAAGACAATGAAGTGACGCTGGTAGGTCACGTGATAATGACAACATGGCGGATGTAGTATGTCCGGATTACATTCATACTACACTCATACATGGAGAACATACTTTTTAGCAGTCGTGAAGTATTTACTTTTCCTACTTAAGACAGTGTGTGATTTTAGCCTATCAGATGGGAGGGGAAAATAACAGGTCAATGCTTTTGCCTTCTCTCATAAATGTTTTGCGTTCCCCCAAGAAAAATGTTGAGTTTCTCAGGGGAATATCAAACTCTCCTACTACAGGTTAAAAATAGTATGTGACAAAAGAAGTATGTCCGAATTCACAGTACTCATAAAAGTATAGCCTGACAAGCCAGACCCACATCAAGATGTTTGGTCTGGAAACTCACCATTGACAGCTCAATCCGAGGAGCGGATAAACGGTTGTCTTTCAAACTACCTCTGCACGCGATAGGATAGCACTACAACCAACCAGAGCAACGAAGATGAAACGGAGCTCGTTGATAGCATAGACGGTTGATAGATTACACATTCGCCGTATCCGGTCGGCAAAACTCTGAACACATCTTCCCTTTTTAAGAATTACTTCAGTGCCGTTCTTTGTTCTTTTCTCGGAGAAAAGCTTAACTACAAGTCTTCCAGAGTCATAGTCAAAGCTGATTCGAAAAACCGCCATTCGCCCGTTTCTGTGTTTAATAAGCCCCTTTCACACTGCGATTCCGGCAAATACACGGATAACGCGCCCGGCATTTGTTCCCAAGCCACTAGATTTGGTCCATTCACACTGCCAGCGAAATACCGTAATATGTGCGCTTTCACACACAACCCGTAACGGTCCCGGATCGAGTTGACACGTGACATCCGGATGTGACGTATAACGGCGAGCGATCTCAGCTTTCAGCAAGGATAGTAAGGAGCTCCGTGGTCTCGACTTGTGTCCAGTTTGTGCAAATTTCTGCTTTTTTAATTTTAGTTTCTTTTGTATACGAACACTCTCTGCGTTTAAAACACCGACTAGCTCTTCTGGCACTGCAGGGTTGTATTATTGAAAACACAAGCTCTAGGAGTCGCACGATAACTACGTACACGTTGCGGCATTAGTTTTGGCTTTTGTTCACACAGCGCTCGTCCCGGGTCGAATCCCGCAATGTTACTAGGTCCCCGACCCGGGTTCAATTCGGTAATCAATTCCGGGACGTGGTTGCTTTCACACAGAAGGCGACCCGGCAATGTTCCGGGAATATTGCGGGTCCGACGTGCAGTGTGAAAGGGGCTCTAGAAGCACGAGCGCAACTCAGCCGTCGTCATTTTGTTAAGCCCACCGACTCTATACACGATGTGATTGGCCCGACCAGAGTTTGGCGATTACAGCTCAGAAGTGTATTGCGACTTGCTAGACGACACTTGCGGGCAGATTAGATTTGCTGCCGCTAGGGTGCGTCTACATTTCTAGGCTAATAAAAGTACTCTTCCCAGAGAAATGTTGTGTTCCCTTGCAAAAACCTTTGCGCTCCACAAGAAACCTTGTGTTCGCTTGCAAAGAGCTCAAAAAGTTTTGCGAGCGAACGTAACATTTCTCGGGGGAACGCAAAGCATTTGCGAGAGAACGCAAAAGCATTATAAATGTGACTATCGCCCCCTTGAGTACGGATGTTTGTTTCCTCCACAGTAACAGGAAGTATTCGAAAGGACGGTACATTTAGCATGCGCAAGCCAAGAATTAGTGTCTGTATTTGTGTACTTGAGTATGTTTATGGTCCACTTAGCGCTGAAATAACACTAGATATCTAGCATTGTACCAAAAGCAGACGTATCTGATCCAGCTGCACACATTTCGTACTATCTCTTTGAAAACATCTCTTTTGAACAGGACTTTGAGCTCATTTGAGTGATGCAGCCATTCACTGGTGTTATGTTACAACCCTGTGGTACTTCAATTGACTGATTAGACCTCGTGATCTGAAAACCGCACGTACACGAACTCAGGCGTCTTTCTGTTTTCTATTTAATGTCTTGAATTACATCCTCAAGGACATGTACTTTCATAAATGCATCTAATATCTGGAGATCTAGTATTCGCCCTGTAGCTTTCGGTGCTGTAGATCTGATTGGACAATCAAGATATATTAAAACTGGTAAATAAGTAGTTATTAGCCCCCGCAGTCATATAAAAACTGAACAACCAAGATTCTAAAAGCGTCTAACACTTTTGGATAGGGATCCCATATGAATTTACTGCAGAACAGTTTTATAAACAATTTTGGCAGAAACTGTGGTTTCCATGGTTTTTTTATATCCCCACAATAAAAATAATACATAAAAATGTCTCCATCCACATAATGTGCCCCAACACAAAAGGTGAAATAAAAGTTAAATAAACACATTTTTGGTGTATGGGAGCAGACCATTCACCTGAAGGCTAGGAGCCAATTTTGGTGTCACTTAGCAACCACAAAAATATGTGTCTTTTATATTTGAGTCTTATTGCTGTGATCTGTTTTCACTAGGATTCTGTACACTGTCCGCAGGTGTCGGATATAAATCAGATGAACACGTTTATGTGAAAATGAATGTTAGATATATGTTCTCGTAAGAAAGAGGTGAAGGGGTTGTGCCATGCGTCTTGTGTTCATACAGCGGTCGGCACATGGTGATAATTAAACTGTCATATTAGTTCAAACCTATAGAGCTCTGCTGTATTAAAACATATAGCACCTGCTAAATTGCTGTGTGGATGTATGCGACACTCCCACATGACTGCGATGTGATCTCAAACACGCAAGTTGAGTGGACCATTCCCATTCAGCTGTGTTTTTAAACACCTGTTTTCCAAACCCCCCGACCACCCACCCACCTGCAGAGACAACAGAGACCAAAGTACAGCGTGATTACCCAGAAACACCTGCTGTAAAACCTGCTGAGATTCAAATCTAAAAGAGTGATGATTCTGCGTGTCGCTCTCTCTCTCTTTCTCACAATGCTCTTCACATGTGTGCGTTTGTGCATGTTTTTGTGAAATATCAGGGTACAAATTTGTATAATGACATGCATGACATGTAAACATCCCATTACAAGGAGAGGGTGAAATATGAGGACATTATTATCCATGTCCCTATTTTTCAAAAGGCTTATAATTCATACAGAATGAGTTTTCATTCTTACAGAATGTTTGGGTAGGTCTGTGATGGGTAGGTTTATGGTATAGGGGCAGTGTAGGGGGATAGAAAATATGTTTTTTAAAACCATTACGCCTATTGAATGTACCCACATTTCACAAAAACAAACGTGTGTGTGTGTGTGTGTGTGTGTGTGTGTGTGTGTGTGTGTGTGTGTGTGTGTGAGCCTGTTTATGTGGTTTATGAGGACACAAATTTGTATAACTACATGGGTATTACACTGGTATTACACTATAAATGTGGTTTATGAGGACATATCAAATGTCCTCATAATTCAAATGGCCTTAAAAACAGACTAAATTATGTTTTTTTGAGAAAATAAAAATGCAGAATGTTTCCTGTGATGGGTAGGTTTAGGGGTAGGGGCAGTGTAAGGGGATAGAAAATACGGTTTGTACAGTATAAAAACCATTACGCCTATGGAGAGTCCCTGTAAACCACATAGACCAACATTCATTCATTTATATATATATATAATAATAAATAAATAAATTTATTTATAATGCACTTTATATTAAACAAAATCTCAAAGTGCTACAGAATTTAAAAACAAAAACAAAACAATCAACAACAATAAATAAATAAAACCGAAAAATAAAATAAAATAAATTAAACAAGTAGCAAGTCAATTAAAAGTCAATTAAAAGCTCTGCTAAAAAGGTGGGTTTTAAGACCACGCTTAAAAGTATCTATAGTCTGTGGAGTCCGCAGGTGGTCAGGGAGAGCATTCCACAGACTGGGGGCTGCAGAGCAGAAGGCCCGATCCCCCATAGTACGGAGATTGGCTGTGGGAGTTTTGAGGCGATACAGCGAAACAGAGCGGAGGTTACGAGTGGCTGTTTGTGTGGTGAGGAGTTCCTTGAGATAGGAGGGAGCATCACCATGGATGCACTGGTGGGTAAGGAGAGAGATCTTGTACTCGATCCTGAACGACACAGGAAGCCAGTGGAGTGATTTTAGAATGGGGGTGATATGGTCGTATTTGCGCACCCTCATGAGGATCCTAGCAGCGCTGTTCTGAATACACTGCAGCCTCTGGAGATTTTTGCTAGGGATGCCAATAAGGAGCGCATTGCAGTAGTCCAGCCTGGAGGAGATAAAGGCATGGACAAGCTTCTCCGCATCAGCCAGTGATAGAATGGGACGAAGTTTGGCAATGTTTCTGAGGTGGAAGAAGGAGGTCTTACACAGGTGTTTGATGTGCGCTTCAAAAGTAAGCTGTGATTCCATTCTGACCCCCAGATTCGTGACTGAAGTGGAAAGAGGAATGACCTGATCAGAGAAAGCAATGCTGGTGATAACGGACTTCTGGACCTGAAGTGGAGTGCCGACTAGGATAGCTTCAGTTTTGGAGCTGTTTAGCTGCAGAAAGTTTTGCTTCATCCACGCCTTTATCTCATCCAGGCAAGTGATCAAAGTGGAAGGTGTGAGGTCAGCAGAGGGAGATGAACTTGTCCTAAAGTAAAGTTGAGTGTCATCAGCATAGCAGTGAAAAGAAATCCCATGCCGGTTGATGAGACGGCCAAGGGGGAGCATGTAGAGTATGAACAGGGTGGGTCCGAGCACAGAGCCTTGAGGGACACCGCAGGTGACATTGTGTGACAGGGATGTAGCTTCTCCTAACGCAACATATTCAGTTCTCCCAGTGAGATAAGAAGAAAACCAGTTGTGGACCGAGTCAGAGAGACCAATGGTGGAATGTAAACGGTGAAGGAGGATGTTATGGTCAACTGTATCGAAAGCTGCAGTTAAGTCCAGGAGGATGAGAAGGGATGGGGAACCAGCATCTGCCGCCATCAAAAGATCGTTTGTGACCCTGACCAAAGCTGTTTCTGTGCTGTGTCCTGAGCGGAAACCAGACTGAAATTTCTCATAAAGATGGTTATGCTCCAAATGGACCTGAAGCTGTGCAGCAACAACTTTTTCCAGCACCTTAGAGAGGTATGGGAGGTTGGAGATGGGCCTGTAGTTGTCATTAACATCTGGGTCTAAAGTAGGTTTTTTCAGAAGTGGTCTGATGATAGCAGTTTTAAGAGATGAAGGAACATGGCCAGCCTGGAGGGAATTATTAATAATCTTGGTAATGAATGGACTTAAGACACTGAGGTTAGATTTTACCAAGGCTGTAGGAAAAGGATCCAGTGCACAGGTGGATGGTTTCATTTTTCTGATGATGTCCTCAACCTCGAGCTGTGTGATGATGGAGAAGCAGCAGAGATGTTGGAAGGTCCCTGGCTGTGGATCAACAGACGGGACAGGCAGAGCGGAGGTGCTAGATAGGAGCAAGTGGATATATGTGTGTGTGTGTGTGTGTGTGTGTGTGTGTGTGTGTGTGTGTGTGTGTGTGTGTGTGTGTGTGTGTGTGTGTGTGTGTGTGTGTGTGTGTGTGTACATCCCTGCACTATTTATAGATTTACACACGTGTGAAAATTTTAAAGAGTCACAGAAAGATAAATAGTTGAATACAGTTATTTTCTGGCTATTAAAGGGTTAGTTTATTCCACAAAAAATCTCCCTGTAAGCTTATTTTCCCTATAGCAAAAAACATCACAAAAGTGGTCCAAGTGGTTTAATTTTTAACATAGCTATAGTATGAAATAGGCTATAAATCGCTTTTTAAATGATGAAGGCATTTTTTAGCTTTTAATTTTATATTTGATTGTAATATTCAAGGCAAACAATCATCATACAGACAGATGGCTACCTCACGCGGCTTTAGCAATGGTGTTTTTCTACAGAAGCGCTGCATGTTTAGTCCACGGACAGTCACAAATTCACTCAAACAATGCAACAAGTGAAATAATAAACCCAGGGTCAGCCTACACTGATACTCTGACAGCATGCCAGAGAGAAAGATATAAAACTCAAGGACATTGAGAGCAGAACGAAGCAGGTTAACTTCTCCATCTCTGAGTGGGTGTAGCAGGATAAAAGCTTGGTTTATCTGATTCTGAAAAGACCATAGTCCACAAAACCCCACCCAGGACTCTCAGCTCACAGGTTTCCATGGCAACCAAACACAGCGCTCACAGGTTAAAAAAGTGCCTTTTGTGGTTTCACAACATGCATGAAACATTTAGCACATTTACAGCTGTTGGAACCCCAGTCAGAGCTTGTGTGGTTGGTTAAATGTGGGGAGGCGATTGTGGATAGCGGATAAGTCTGGAAGAAATAAAACTCAACAATGCAAATGGTTTCATGAAGAGATTCAATGGAGAACTTTTTCTTGAGAAATACACCTAATCTCATGTATCTCCTCTAGAGATGTAGTTTTTAACCGGGTTTAAAATGTTTTTAAAATAAAAAAGCTAGATATCTTTAATATATAATTCAAATAATTATTAATTATTAATATGTGTTACATGTTATAACTTTTTAGCATTTTAATGTTAATTTAAGTATTTATTATTATTTTAGTCATCGCCTTATATATCAAAGTTCTGTTTTGGTTTTTTTTACACAAAACTTCCAAGGAGACATTTTATATGAATATAATAGATTAAAGTTTATTAAAATGATAAATGCACATTTTTTATTTACCACTTTAGCATTATTTATTTATTATTTTACTAATAATCTTAAACATGACCTTTTTTGTATTTTATCTTTCTTGTCCCATACATTTGTTTTGTGTGTGTGTGTGTGTGTGTGTGGGGGGGGGGGGGGGGGGGGGGCTTCTGTATTGTAGCACATACTTATCCTAAACTGCAGGAATCAATACATCAATACATTATTGTTTTTCATTTATTGACAGTTGTTTCTCCTTGTGTTTTTTAGGAGAACAGAAGTATCTTTGTCATGCAGCAGAAGTACACAACATAAATATATTTTAGTGAGGGCTTCAAATATTTTCTAAAACAATGTTGGGCCTTGAAGTCAGAAAAGCTGAATGCACTTTCAACGAGTCGCAGGGATCTCAATAAGGTCTTGCATTGTATTAATTTGAATCTGCAATAAAAACGCAGATCTCAATATGAAATTAAGCATTTCTCATCATACTCTTCCAAATTATCTGATAAGCTACTGTATAGTGCTAACCACATTCATGTCATACTACCTCTTCTTTCCGGTGGCCCAGTAACGTTAGTGCACAACACAACGAAATTTAAAAATCTCACAACACAAAGAAATCAAGTAACAACACAACGAAAACACCACAACACAACGGAAACAAGCCACACAGCACAATGAAAACAAATATAAATTCAAAATCACCTACATTAGGCCTAGCTGCATATTTATTATACTCGTAAACATTTTTACTCGGGCTTGATGCCCAAGGGAATGTCTGCCAATTCCACCATGCAGTTGAAACGTAATTTGTATGATTTAAAATTACTTTTAACATTTAAAAACAGACATGTTAAAATTCAACAACTTAGTTGTGTTGGTAAAACTGACTCAGTAATGCACAACATTGGAATTGGTACATTTATACAAAAAAAGTAATTTTAATTCATACAAATTATATGGTTCAACCACTTTGGAATTGGCAAACGTTCCCTTAGGT
Organism: Pseudorasbora parva; assembly: GCF_024679245.1. Taxonomy (NCBI): domain Eukaryota; kingdom Metazoa; phylum Chordata; class Actinopteri; order Cypriniformes; family Gobionidae; genus Pseudorasbora; species Pseudorasbora parva. Next base: position 7,419,716 of record NC_090195.1, read on the forward strand.
ATCAAGCGCCGTGATCGCGAGTAAAAGCGTTTACGAGTATAAATATGCAACTATAATGCATATAGGGGATTTTGAATTGATATTTCACGTATATATACAATGGTTACATACTTAAAACTGATCGTAGTGTTTATATCTTTGTAAGACAGGCCAATCTATAGAACAATGGCAAGGAAGGAAAACTAACTTTACCGCACTCCGAGATCCCCTAGTGGTCGGGAGCATTTTCATTGTGTTGTGGCGTTTATGAAAATAATACAAATACAAGTCTAAAACCCCGCCCTTAGTGAGCTGAACACAGTCCACCATGTTTATCTCCTCGCCAGAGCATTTAACAGCAGCATGCAAGTAACACAAATGTAATCTTATTACAGCTAGGCCTACTAAAGTTATTCAAGAGCAGTGAGTGATTTTCTGTTTTTCTTTTGTTGTTTGATTCATATTAACAGCACATATAGAAGTAGATATATTACGCCGCTGCCCTTTTAATACACAGATCTAATATACACATGATTTCTTTGCTGTTTATCTTCAAAGATATAACTGACTGTGTTTGTGAACTACATAACCTTGTGTGTTTTTGAAAGTTTCATCGCAATAAGACGTGAAAGAGAACTTAGTTTGATACTCACGGGACACTTTGGATGTGTGTGCTCAGAAATCCATCAGAAGTATAGACTGATATGGCTTTAAAATGCATGCAGATATAACTTTCTGAACTGCTGAATGATGATATTCCAAACCAAGCAGATGTTTTTGCTGGCAGACTGTCAGAGGCACAAGCTGTAAAGGCTCCGCCCTCTTCTAAAATGGGCAGCAGGAGCTCATTTGCATTTAAAGATACATGAAAACAGGATGTTTTTCCTTCCACTCAAAAAAGGGCATTTACAACATGGTATAATACATGATCTGTGAGGTATTTTAAGCTGAAAGTTCACAGACACATTCTGGGGACACCTGAGACCTTACATCTTGTAATAAGGGCATAATAGGTCCCTTTTAAAGGAAACAAGGGAGAAGCCCACAGAGCCTCTGGTGCAAACTCTGAGCAATACAATCTCCTCTGGGAGGTTCATGTTTAGACTTCTAAACACCTTACATTTATCCCTCTTGAAGTACCGGCGTATCACACCTGTTTGAACTTTGAACGGCTAAATCATTTGTAAGTGCAATACAAAAGTTGTGCGTAAAACAATCCGCTGTTTTCATTTAAGATCACAAAAAGGAGCCTGAAGGAGTTTTCTATCGTGCTCATGAATGTTTGAGGAGCTCCTATCCCTTTTTCCGAGGTGGAGAAAGAGAATAAGATGATTTACGCTCCATCAATTCCGCTCTAGGTGTTCAGCTCCGATTACTCGCTCATCTCAGTGAGAGCGACAAACACTTGTAAGAAACTCTATCGCTCCGACAACAGGCCTGATAAACCAACACACTTCTGTTACAGCTTCTAACACACTCGGCTGCGCTTGTGGCATCAGATGTCTTGTTCAAGAGTTTGTATGATTGAGCTGCTAAAAGCCTCGTGTTAGGTTCAAGCAGACTATCTAGCTGGTTTAACTGCAGGTAATGAGCAGAGTGCATCTGTGATCCGTGGGTCTATCCTGCCCACCTCAGCACTCTCAGACACCTCCACATCTCAAATAATGCAGATTTTAATGCTTCATTTAAATATCTTTCTTACTTACACATATTTAATGCTGCCTTAATGTCATGGTGGAATAATCATATTTGATTATTACACCTGAACGCCAACCGCAGTGTCAAAACTACAAATGGGATGTTTACAGACTTTCAGAGTTGGGGATGCAAGACAAGTTAATGGCTTTTAAATTATGCCACATATGCCATAATATAGAATGGAAGTTATCTAATAGGTTCCCTAAAGAACCTTTCAATTAACAGTTCTTAAATGTGCACTGTGTAGTATTTTTGCAGTAAAATATCCAAAAACCACTAGGCCAGTGTTATATATTTTGTTCAGTTGAGTACTTACAATATCCCAAATGTTTCCAACTATTTGTAAATTGTGAGAAAATTGCTATTTTAACTAAGGACCGAGACGTTTCAGCAGTGTTTGAGCGAGTCGCCTGTCAATTGCGTCATATCAGCGTTACCCTCAGTTTTATTCTGCAGAAGCGCTTTACTCTTAGCAGTGTGAACATGTTAGAGCAGCGCCGAGCGAACACACAGAGTAACGTCATAACATAATTTTAAACACACTTAAATGTATCTAATATGATAAACAGAGCTGCCTTACCTTATAATCATAACCTGAAAAAGCGGAAGTGCGGCGCCCGGCGACTGTGTCCCGTCCCGTCCCGTCATAATAAAAGTCCCGGTACTCGCGAGCCGTGTATTTGTATAACAATCGATTCGCTCCAGTGGCCGTGCTCAGCTCCACAACACTCGGCCCTGCTCTGCTTTACACTACAGCAACGTTAATAACCGCATGAAATCTCCTTATAGCACGATTCACAACTGTAAACTTGTAATAATGTAATATAATTTGAGTGGTAATGGTGGATTTCCGCAAGAAATTTGAGCATACCCAGGGCTCTTAAAAGCATAAATTATAACATATGCTGTCTCTCCAGCCATCTTTAGTCTGAACTAACCTTAAAAAAATGCTTTCCACATGTTTAGTTGTTGACACACAATATTTTGGCACACATTCATGTGTCACCTTGTGGAAGCTTGCCAAAATAGGCAGATGGCAACACAGACCAGTTGTGAAATGCCTATCAATAAACAGCAATATTTGCTTCCAGTGTTTAAATTTAAAGGCTTTTTTTTTTTTTTTTTACTTTTGTATAATGTTTTGTGTTTAAATTAATACTGGTCCTGAAGAAAAACAAGTTGAAATGCACTTCACTAACCTCCAGACAATGTCTACAACAACTCAGTATCACATTAAGTTAAAGCATGTGTAACTCATTAGATATACCAAATGTGTTATTTCTATGTATAGTAGATCAAATGATACATCATGGTAAATGCACACTGATCAGACATAACATTATGATCACTTTTGCTGCCAAAACAGCCATAACCCATGAGGCATGGACTCCACTAGACCCCTGAAAGTGTGCTGAAAGTGTGTGGTATCTGGCACCAACATGTTAGCAGCAGATCCTACATTGGCCAAGCAATAAAAAAACATCTGGTTCTGAAATCAATAAGACAGAAGGACAGAAAACATGAAATGAGGTAAATCTCTAATTTAGTGAACTCACAGAATGCAACTTTCTTTTCTCTGTTAAGTACGTTCTGAAACAGACAGCTATCTTTTGTGTTATTATTTGACACCCAAACTTAGTTATAATGCTTCTCTGATTACTTTGCCCCTCTTGAACACTGCAATTAATTCTGGTCTCCTAGTTGAGAGTTAAACAAGAAAACGAGTGTTTCATAAGGACTATGGTAATTAAAGCCTCATCCCTAGCAATTAGCCCTTGTATCACACAGAGGAAGAAGTTGCTCAGAATCGTTCATCATTATTAAGGCCACTGCATGTCAAATACAAATAAAGCTTATTTGAGCTCTTCTGTCCCTTGTCAGCCAATGCTTAAATATCTGTAGAATGTGTCTTTGTACTTAAATATTAACATAATGTAATATTTGCTACTAATGTAGCTTGCAAAAAAAGTTATATTGGTAAGAATACACTGTTTATTTTAAATGGATGGCAATGTACAAACCTTTTGCTCATAAAATGGTGTAGTCACGGTGCCGTGCAAAACCCCAAGCCTTTTCTAATATCTGTTCAAGTGTTTCTGTTCACACGTTTTCTTCATATCCGCTTTAGATAGTTTTAGTAGCAATGGTGGCTAAGCTTCCAGGTTAATTGTCTAGCAATGGAGTGCAACAGCCTGCCCTTTTTTTCATCCATTTTTTCATCCATTTCAACCATTACAGTGCTTATAATAACTTTTGCTAACTCTACAATAAGTAAATTCACTTTACCTGCTCATCAATCTTTGACAGCAATGCCACATAAATATACAGAGCTACCACAAAAACAGAAGTTATATGTGGACTGATGGCTTCAATAAATTCATACTATATATTATAGGGGTCTTCAACATTGTTTCAGGGCAAGGAACATAGACTGTATAAAACAATGGGCGTAGTGTCCATTGTGACCTTAATTATGCAGATAAAACAGCAGTACTTGCCTGACTGCATTATGCAAAGTGTAAAGTTTAGTGGGGGGGGGGGTATGGTGTGGGGTTGTTTTTCAGGGGTTGGGCTTGACCCTAAGTTCCAGTGTAAATTAACTTTTAATGCTTCAGCATGCCAATGGACAATTTCATGCTCCAAACTGTGTGGGAAAATTTGGGGATGGCCCCTTCCTATTCCAACATGACTGCACACCAGTCCACAAAGCAAGGTCCATAAAGACATGGATAAGTACGTTTGGTGTGGAGGCACTCGACTGGCCAGTCCTGACCTCAACCTGATAGAACACCTTTGGGATGAATTAAAGCGAAACCTGTGTCCAACATCAGTGCCTGATCTCACAAATCATCACCTCATTCATCATCATGTATTCATGATTAAGGCTAAATACACCATGCAGTGATTTTCTATCATTTAAGTAAGTAGGCTAATCCAAATTCAGACCATGACGGCTCAGGGCTCCTTTAACCTTTGACCTTCCTTCTTTCCCATTAATTTGATTTGTGACTTTGGCTAGAAGCAGTTGACCTGGATGGCCTTTTCTTTTGGTTGGTGGCTAGCAGTTCAACTGAAAACACCCCTGACCATAGTCTTTAGCAGTGAAGTTTACATCATGCGCCCCAAAACCTTGACCTCTGAACTGTAATGTCACATTACAGATTCATACAGACTTGACTAATTCATGCTTACAGTGTTTGCATGAATTAGCCACAAAAGACTGTCACTCCCACACAGAACCACAACATGTATGTGCCTGGGGTTATTAAGCCCATCTGGGCAAAACCTCTCTCAAAGTTCACTCTGAACCAGCTATATATATATATATATATATATATATATATATATATATATATATATATATATATATATATATATATATATATATATATATATATATATATATATATATATATATATATTACATCTGCAATGAGCATAATGAGACTAAATTTTAAAAAAAGATAGATGAATGTATCAATACTTTGGTGACCCCACTGATAAACATATTAAAAACTAGATGTTTTATAAGAGAAAATGTAATTATCTTGCTTTCAGACAAAAAAAAAAAAAAGAAGAAAAAAAGGACATATTATCCATATTATATTATTTACATATTGTTATATTATGTAAGAAGCAAAAAGCGATACAAAAGACATGAAACTAGCACTAAAGAAAATCAGTTGCTCGGGGCAACAAACAGTTTACATATCATAAAATATTTGTCAGCAGAATGTCTAGTCAAGTAATAAAAAAAGTATTGCAGCTGCAATTCTCAGCCACTTTTTTCTATTACTCTGGAGAAAATAAAAATGCTCCAAAGTAACTTAAAAGTCGAAATGTAGAGGCCAAAATGATGTGCGTAGAACATACAAGTTTGATTAAACCATCAAAATATGAGGAAATATATATATATATATATATATATATATATATATATATATATATATATATATATATATATATATATATATATATATACAACAATATATTTTTTTTACAGTGCATTTGTTGATTTGTCGTCCCGTCTCTCTCTTTCTCTCTCTCTCTCTCTCTCTCTCTCTCTCTCTCTCTCTCTCTCTCTCTCTCTCTCTCTCTCTCTCTCTCTCTCTCTCTCTCTCTCTCTCTCTCTCTCTCTCTCTCTCTCTCGATTCCCCTAAATCTCTGCTGATGACACAGATCGCCCTTCACAGTGTTCTGGAGGAGGTAATGAAATCTGCAGTGAAACAGCAGAGCTTTGGACCATTTCGTCGGACGTCTGAGAGTTGTCCTGTGTGCCCTGCAGCAGCTGCTAGACCTGCAATTACTGAATCAGAACAACACCAGTCAGGCCTTTCCATACTGGAGTTTGTTAAACACTGTTTAAGGACTGAATTATCCATGTCATGTTCCAGTTTTGCAGTAAGAGACTCACACTGCTGCTAAATATATTTTCAATGTAAGGACAAATATTCTGAGCTTCTTCTTTCGTTTTGTCTCCATCCAATCAGCAGTTTTTCATTTGGATATATTAGATACGATTAAATGATGGCACTTGGACGCAGCAATATCTTCTTCATGAGACCCTGTGTCTTCATGATTGTAATCAAGTCCAGATCATCTCTTCCCGTCGTCCACTTAATAAAACTGTGTAAAAAGCGAGAAACAGTGTACTCTCTTAAAGAGTAGGCCTACCATCTAATCAAGGCGCAGCATCTTCATATCAAACATTTGAGATAGAAGAGCGAAAAATAAGTATGTAATTTACAATAATGTAATGTAATGTACAGTACAGGCCCAACAATTCTGATACTAAAACTCAAAATGTGATTGCATTGGAAACAAAACATCAACATTTGATTTCACATTTTGAGCAAAGGGCTTGTCCTCAATCAGGTTTTATTCCAGGTGGTATGGTTATAAAGTCAGAAATAAAGTCAAAATTGAGTGATTAAAATTATCTCCCCCCCCCCCCCCCCTCCCCAAAGATTCTTGCTATTATGAAATTTTTCTTACAATTTTTGATTTTACATCTCAAAATTGTAACTTTTTTCTTGAAATTGTAAGTTTAGGGGACAGCCATTTTTGAAGTTGCATAGTGGACATTATCGTGTTATCGCTCTCATTATCGAGTCTGAAACCTGAATGCACACCTGGTGAAGTCACAAACGGGATCTTGTTTAATGATGTTTGAAATCTCCCTCATGTATACTCAAAATGATATGTCTATGTAGGCTACTCATAAAAATTAAGAGAAACACACACACACACACACACACACACACACACACACACACACACACACACACACACACACACACACACACACACACACACACACTCACACACTCACACACACACACACACACACACACATGTTGGTCTATGTGGTTTACAGGGTCTCTCCATAGGCGTAATGGTTTTTATATTGTACAAACCGTATTTTCTATCCCCTTACACTGCCCCTGCCCCTAAACCTACCCATCACAGGAAACATTCTGCATTTTTACTTTCTCAAAAAAAACATAATTTAGTATGTTTTTAAGGCCATTTGAATTATGGGGACATTTGATATGTCCTCATAAACCCCATTTATAGTGTAATACCAGTGTAATACCCATGTAGTTATACAAATTTGTGTCCTCATAAACCACATAAACAGGCTCACACACACACACACACACACACACACACACACACACACACACACACACACACACACACACACACACAAGAACAATAGTTGAGACCAGAGCCGGCCTTTCCATTAGGGAATAGGTGGTCGCCTAGGGCCACGCCTTATCTTGGGGGCCCCCCCTCAATCTTAAGATTTTGCCTGGCCCCACAACCTCATGCACTGGTTCAGACATATAATTTATGGTTCCCCAGAAATCACCCTCACGCTGCATAACTCTTTGGTGGAACTATGTTTATTTTTGAATTATTATTTTATTTTCTTAACCCGCATGCAATTGTGACATTTGTGGTTGCCGTGGTTACACCAAAAACACTAACGATCTACTTTGCTAACATCACAAAAGTCAGTTTTTTGATAATATATTTGTTCGTAATTTTTTTTGACTCGTATTCTGCTTCTACTTACTAAAATACCGGTTTTATTACAGCATGAAACTGATACAAATGTCACTTTTATACGTTCTCCACCCATGTGCAATTAAAACCATTGTACACTAGAGAGCAGAAGAGTAAAAGACTTGGACTGTAGAAATAGACCTGGATGAAGAACGCTTCCATTTGCATGCTAATGATTTCACTCGGCGATGTAAACAGCATTAGTTAGCCTACCGTAACCCTTTAAAGGTCATATTATAGAGAGGCATAATTCAATTAAAACATGAAATATTCCCATTTTAATTAGATTTTAAGCTATTCCATACAGACTGTACTGTACTGTACACATCACAGAATGTTTGTACTATATCCTCAGTCTGAATTCAGATTTAGATATGATAATTAGGCCTACTCAAATTTTATTTTATTTAGGCCTAGGTGAAGGCAATAGGAAAAAAGATTGTTTGCATACAGAGATGTAGCCTAGGCTATATTTAGTGTGACTAATTGAGTCCGTTTGAACATATGTTTATTAAGATGTTGAAATTGATATGAACTGAATTATAAGAAAGATTACGTATACGTAATCTTTCTAATGATTCATATTCATATTTTATATATATATATATATATATATATATATATATATATATATATATATATATATAGAGAGAGAGAGAGAGAGAGAGAGAGAGAGAGAGAGAGAGAGAGAGAGAGAGAGAGAGTATAGTTTAATTTGATGTAGCTATTAAAATAAAAAATAAAAAATTATAGCTAGACAAGCACAACAAAATTACAGAGATTTACCTACAATAAACAAAATCTCAAAAAAACAAAACAAACTCATTTTAAATTTTAATGAAACAGTTTCTCAGTGAAATAAAAATAACATATTCACACAAATTTCAACATAGCCTTATTATAATCTTGCATAAAATGAGTGCCAATATGCAAATCCTTCTTCTGACTGGCACCATTTGCTTTTGCCCTTTGCTTTCATTCTCAAGCAGAAATGGAACTGTTATGGAGGTAGGCCTAAATCATTTAGAGAAATTCATACCATGACATTTCTAACACTACTCTGAAAAAAGAATGTGAATGTGGGCTTGCAACTGGTAACCTGCTGATCTTGTAAAGCATGCAGTGCAGAGAACGAATCGCTAAACATGATGAGATGATGCTTTCATAAGCCATTAGGACTGATGATTGTGTCCAACAAATAGGCTAACCTTGAATTAAATCATATGTTCTGTTGCTCATTGCCCTGATAGATCTTGCAAATAATCTGTTATTGTGACGTGGAAGGTTTTTACTGCGCAACAGAGAAGCATTCCTCAAAAGTTTAGTTCATTTTCCACAGAGGAAATGGAAGACAAACACTGTTCATAAAATAATGGAATCTGATTGTTCTTTTAAAGGTTTATTGAATTTGTGGAAATTTGTTGACAGTTTGGTATTCTTATGGTGAAAGAGACAAGTTCATCAAGTTTTTGGTCATTTGCAATAATTATAAAAAACAGAAAATGTTGAAGCAGTGTTGCTGTGGTCTTCAACAGTGTAAACTACAGACGTCGTGGTAAACATAAACCTGGTTAAAGCTGGTTTACTCAGTGGCCAACGTTGTCTTTTCAGCTCTAATACAGCTCTATTACAGACCGCTCTAATGTGGCAATGCAAAAAAAGGCACTTTAAAGCTGTTTTTCTTTTTTACTCTTAACAGAAACAACAAAGGAAACTTCGTTCTCTTCCTCGTTCTACTCGGCGTGGATCTTCAGCTCTCTAGTGCCCCTACTGGTCACAGGTACGCATGCGGTTCATTCGTCATCCTGGTTTTGGGTGGACTCGTTAATTACCTGTGATGATTGAAAGGTCAGAAGGTTATAATTTTTCATATAAGAACTTAATATGGTATATAAAACTCTTTTCATGCCACTCACATGCCCATCTCTGGTCTCGATGGTCTTTATCACGACTTTCTTTGACTGGCTGTCCATCATAGGCCTGGTTTCCCTCATGGACTCTGCAGGCAAAATATCAATCCAGATCTAGTTATCTCATTGTTAAAGTGTGATTGTGCTTTAACGGGGTCAGACAGAGGGAGATCTCTTATATTTTAATACAAAATTTTCAACTCGTTTTATGTTAATGTTCTTGCAAAAGCCCCCAAAATATGCACAACCATATTCACTTGGGCTGAATATGAAAATTGACCATTTTGATTTATACAAAAACCATGTTTATTGCATGCATGTAAAAATGTATTTGATTTGATATGATTGGATGGAATTTTAACTTAAAATATGGGATGTGAAGCATCTTCTTTTAAGCATCTATTTTAAAATGGGATATTTTAAGTATACATGGTTTTATGGTTAATTGTCATACATTATTTCCATTCAGCATTGTTTTCCAAATGTTCGGATGATCTGAAGCACACATACCTCGCATGGTTAATGATGAGAGGTTGGGAAATGGTGTGGTGATCCTAGAGAGAAATAAAGAAAAATGATTATCCTTAAATTATTAAAAATGTTTAGCCCTAAATAACTAAATGGAACTTTTGAAAGATATATTTATATATATATTATTAGATATATATATATATATATATATATATATATAGAGAGAGAGAGAGAGAGAGAGAGAGAGAGAGAGAGAGAGAGAGAGAGAGAGAGAGAGAGAGAGAGATCAAGTGACCAGCTGAATACTATTCGCTCACAGAATAATTCGAATTAAATTAATAAAATAATGTCTAGTTAACAGGGTTAAAATGTTTTTATATTTCTTAATGATTATGATAATGTTAACTTAAACTAAAAGTAATAAAAGATTTTTGTCAATTGAAATAAAACCAAAAGAAAAGAAAAAAAGAAAATCTAACACTAAACTAAGACTGAACTGAAGCTAACTGAAAAAAAATTAAAACCTAAATAGTTTGATTCTAAAAAACTACTTAAAAATGACAAAAGCATATAACAAAATTAATAATAATTTAACTACAATGAAAATGAAAACTGACCATATAAATAGACTTAACAAAATAACAATTTACTAGTGGTTCTGACAAAATATAAATTGCTGCAATCTATATAATTTAAATGAATGAATGAATGATTCAATGACACACTCACTCACTGGATGAAACCGCTTTTTTAAACAAATATTTTGAATTATTCAATGACAAATACAGTAACGATAACTTGTCGCCACCTACTGGTGTAACAATGTAATTGTTGCAATCTTTATTTGAAGTGTCAAGTCACTTTCAAAAATGTAGTTCGATTCCTTAGACATCAGTGTTTATATCCGGACTATAAAGTGTTATCCCAGTTCTACTTGTATATGACAACTGCTCTCCCTGGCTCTGTGCCAGCACTGCCACAGATTTGAATGTTCGCTGTGATGTGATCATACTTGTTAAAGGTTTAATTTATAATTTTTTTTATTTAAAGGTTTAACAGAGCAAATAATTTGGCATTTAGGAAAAAGATTGTGTGGGTGATTGTGGTCTTTTAATGATTAATCATGGCGCTCTGATAAATAATATAAAAGTAAATAAATAGTAGGTCTATATACTAAATACTAAAATAACACGACAAGTTAAAATGTTAAAATTCTGCAATTACATCAGTAACCAAAAACTATTATTTTTCATGCTGCTGCATTCATTCCTCTAAGTTTCATTATACGGTGTAATTCCATGTTGAGTGCACCTTTTAAGAAAACATAAAAATCCCAAAAATAAAAAATAAACTTGCAAAAGCAAAAATTCACCTGCTTTCTTCCCCTTCCAGCAGCTTCCTGTAGGTGGCGATCTCAATATCCAGGGCCATTTTAACATTCAGCAGATCCTGGTATTCACGTAGATGACGCGCCATCTCATCCTTCATGTTACGGATATCGTCCTCTAGATGGCCAATGGTGTCCTGGTAACCGTTTACCTCGATGGAAAAGTTATCTTCCATCTCTCTCATCTGACGCTCCATAGACTCATTCTGAAATGACAGATCCGATAATTTGGCATTTGAGCAGTCATAATATAAAGCACTTTAATAAATGATTATCAGGGTTATTAAAGTTGACTAAAACCATCTATCTATCTATCTATCTATCTATCTATCTATCTATCTATCTATCTATCTATCTATCTATCTATCTATCTATCTATCTATCTATCTATCTATCTATCTATCTATCTATCTATCTATCTATCTATCTATGTATGCACATTATATAAATATAATAATGTATATACACACACATATACTGTATTATATAAACAAACTTATGGTAGATGCGATTAATCACGATTAATCGATTTGACTGCAAGCTTATTCTATTTCAAAATTTCTCATTTTTATTTAATTTGACTTGATGTATTAAACGAAAACTGAAATAAAAAAATAAAAATAAACTTGTTGCATGAAACAAAACTAAAACTAAAATGAACATAAAATGTAAAATCGAATTAAAAATAAAATAAAATAAAAATAAAAACTATAAACCCATCTAACAAAATTAGTTCTAAGAACATTTAGCTAACATTCTCATAACGTTATGAATGTTCAAACCATTGAAACATTTTCTTGGTAATGCAAATGTTAAAGGAACATTCCATTTGATCTGTCTTCAAACATTAATGAAATGTTACTTTTGAATGTTCTCTGAACATTCCGAAACACTTTTTTTTTTGTGATAATGTTTTGAGGACATTATTAAATACCAGGCAACTTTGAACTAATATTCTATTAATGTTACTGGAAGAATGTTTGTTCACAACTTTGATAGAACCTTGCCAGAATGTTAGCTAAAGTTCTGAGAATGTTCCCTCTATATTACCTCAATGATACTAAAATAACTTATGTTAATATAATTTTCTCCAGTACTCACAGTTCCTTTAAGAGCTTCCAAGTCGCAGGTGAGAGACTGAAGCTGGCGACGGTAGTCATTGGCCTCCTGCTTGGCCAGACGGATCGCGTCATTGTTGCGGGCAGCAGCTTCAGACAGGTCAGCAAACTACAAAAAGAGAAAGTCTGAGATTAGGATTAAGCTCCAGCTGCCTCTCTGGCTTTTGTTTTCTGTTTACAGCTGAATGATTGTGCTCATTTTAAGTTTGAATATGTAGGCTAATAGATCAATAGGTCCATTAGGATGATCAATACTGTGACAAAAGAGCAGATGGTCTTGAAATCCACACAAGCCTCTACGGCGACCATCTGCCATGTCTGAGTTGACACTTTCTCCCTGAAACATCCTGAAACATCCCACACTGTCTTACAAGATCAGCAGCACTTTCCTTCGTTTTATTGTTCATTTGTTGCTCTTTAGTATCTCATGAGATTTAATTGATGCTCATCAGCTTTCATTTGGAGAAATACACATACAGTAATAGAGCTATAAAATTAGCAAGCAGCTCAGACTCTTAAAATCAGTGTTGCCACAGTTACTTTGAAAAAGTAATCTGATTACTGATTACTCCTTTAAAGGGGTGATGAATTGAGAAATCAACTTTCCCTTGAGCTTTTGACATAAGGTCATGGTAATATACGACTACCCTGTACATTTCAGAGCTGAAAACTTCCTTGTTTGTCAAAGAAAAGCTTTTATAGACGGCAAGCCCAGAAAACGATTGTGTACTTCATCCTGACATCTAGTGGCGAAACACGCCTCTACAGAATAATAAGCAGGTGTGATTCAGTAGCTCCGCCCACCGACTCATCAGATCACGCTATAGCCAGGAATAAACATGCCGAAGAATATAGCAAGATATTGTGGAAGAACAGTCGCTGCAAAAGCTTCCTTTGGATCCTAATATTAGGGATGTGTGATACTTCATGTAATTTTAATGAAGTTCCAGCTCACGTGGGGAAGAACGTTTGTGTGTTCGCTTCATTTCACTGCTGAACCGTTTGTAAACAAGTATCAAGTGCTGGATTTGCAGACACAATGTTGTGCCTTCTATATTGGATCCGACAGGAATGGTGCAACAAACTTATGTGAGTAAAACGTCTTTTTTATATGTAGGCTAATAGTAGTCCCGGGGCTAAGTGTTTTTCAGACGGTCTACCAAAACGTACGCCCGTCGTGGGTGTGTTCGCGCATACATCCACAGATCATGCGGGCCATGTAATACAGAAATAATATTCCAATCAATCGCAGGTGGATGAGAAATAAATCATTGTGTTTGTTAGATAAAGACGTTTACGAGTCCTGTGAGAGATTCATTCCGGTTGCCGCTTTTAAAACAATCCCTCCCTCATGTGAACTGAACTGAGAAGGGGAGCAGAAGCTCATTTAATATCCAAATCTTATCCAATCCTAGCCATGGGGCATTTACTTCCAAGTCTCCAGTGCGGCACGGCCATCAAAACCCAGCGTTCAGGAGAGAGCCTCAAAACCAGTGTAGAAAATAGCCTATTACTTATTAGTTTTGATGTTTATGAATGTAAAAACCACACAAACTTCATTAGATAACCTCAGACAACAGTATACATTAAAAAAAAAAAGCCAGTTCATGACACCTTTAAAAAGTAACTTAGTTACGTTACAGATTACTTGATTTTAAAAGTAACTAAGTAAGATTACAAGTTACTTTATTAGTTACATTCAGCTATATATATTTATATAAAACGCATTACTGGCATCACTGCTTAAAATTACTCTAAGGCCTGGTTTTACAGACATTATAAATATGTACTTTATTATGCATTATTGTACATTGTTGTGATGGAAAACCGTTTAATTAGACAGCGGAGAGACTGACCTTGGATTTGTACCATTCCTCAGATTCCTGGATGTTTCTGGAAGCCAGAGTCTCGTACTGCTGCCGAACATCTTTCAGAGCAGCGGTGAGGTCAGGTTTGGACACTTCCATATCAATCTTCACATGCTGCTCCTGGATCTGGATCTGGAGTTCGGCAAGTTCCTGTGAAGATGATGGAAAAAATGACTTGAGCATTCCAAATGCAAAGTTTGTTCAAAAGATTGGGTTCGGGAAAGAAGTACCTTTAAGATCACCAAGCCTGCAATTGGTTGATCAAAAATAGAGTACATATACTGTAAAATACTACTTACAATTTAAAATGTTTTTTTTTTTAAATATATATATATATATTTAAAAATAAAATGTTTTGCTTTGATGGCATCTTGAGTGTCACATGATCCTTCAGAAATCATTCAAATATGCTGATTTCTTTTTATTATCATTATTTAAAACACTTATGCTACTTAATATTTTTGTGAATTTTTTTTCTCAGGATTCTTTGATGAATGGAATTTATTTAAAAGTGATAACATTAAAAAATGTATTTTTTTAAAATCAGTTTAATGGATTATTGCTGAATAAAAATAGGCCTGGTTTCACAGACTGGGTTTAGATTAAGCCAGGATTAGGCCGTAGGGCATTTGAAGTAACTTTTATAAATGTGTCTTAGAAAAAAACACCAATGGTGTGCATCTTGAGACAAAATAATGGCCTTGACATATTTTAAGATGTGTCAGTGCAAGTTGATTTCAGTTAAAACAGCTCAAACATGCATTTTAGTCCAGGATTTAAGCCTTGTCTGTAAATGATAGATTTAACAAATTATAGTCTGTAGATTATATTTTTATTTTGTGATTTGAATGTATAGCAGAACAAATATCACTCTGAAATAAATTAGCGATAGTTTATTAGCCCTGAACTAATGTACGTCCTGATCCTGAAACAATGTCTCTGCTTTATTCTCTTGGAATTCCTCCCTTTTCCACAACCCATTTAATCACTATGGCAGCAGGTCACACATGCCTGACAATCCCCTGATATTAACAAGCCCAACAAAAGTGTCAGTCAGCCAGAAAACCGCCACTGTGAGCCGAAGAGTTGAATTCCCAGAGGAAATTCAAATCATTGTATTGTTCAGAGCTTGCTCTTTATAGCGCAGGAGATTCTGAGTTGGTTCTTTTAAGTGCCTGCTTTGTCACAGATGCTTCTCCTTATAGATCTATAAACAGGATAGTATTTCTCAGATCATTTGGTCTCAGAAAAATCGGAAGAGAAATGTTTGAATTCAAAATCTCTCATCTTTGATTGCATATCTTGGCAAATCTGAGACACTATTCTGAGCCTTTTTTTTCAGGAGCATAATCTGTGAAAATTACCATTTGCATTTAAAGGGGGGTTAGTTCACCCAAAAATGAAAATTCTTTTATTAATTACTTGCCCTCAAGCCGTTCAACATCCGTAAGACCTCCGTTCGTCTTCAAAACACAAATTAAGAAATTTTTGTTGAAATCCGATGGCTCAGAAAGGCCTTCATTGGCCACAAAATAATTTTAATATCACATTATCAAGACCCATAAAGGCACTAAAGACGTCGTTACAAAGTCCATCTCACTACAGTGGCTCTACAATACTTTTATGAAGCGATGAGAATAGTTTTTGTGTGCAAAAAACTAAATAACGACTTATATGATGATATGCCGATTTCAAAACAAAGCATTGAACCGTTACGAAGCAGTGTATTGATTCATGATTCATAACAGAATCAGGTTTGCGCACAAAAACTATTCTCGTCGCTTCATAAAATTATTGTAAAGCCACTGTAGTGAGATGGGCTTTGTAACGACGTCTTTAGTGCCTTTATGGGTCTTGAGAGAGGAAATGACATTGGTGTCAATGAAGGCCTTTCTGAGCCATCGGTGTAGCTGTCAATGGAGAGATAGAAAGCTCTCGGATTTCATCAGAAAGATGACGATATGAGGGTGAGTGAGTAATAATGACAGAATTGCCGTTTTTTGGTGAACTATCCCTTTAAAGATTTCTAATTTTTTATGTTTCTGTCTCCAGGTGGTTCAGTACCTCATCGTGAAGCTTCTTCAAGAAAGCGATCTCTTCTTGTAAGGACTCCACCTTTCTCTCCAGGTCCAGACGGGCCAGGGAAGCGTTATCAACATCCTGTGGGTGTAACACATGTAAAATATTCAAATATCAAATCTATATGTGCGAACCAGCCATCTCTCCTAAGAATGTTGTTTTAAACTTCCACTTGCATCTGAATTCCACTCAGTTCCTTTTTTTTATTCTTCTTTCTCTGCACTAAACAGAATCACATTACACACTACCATTCAAAAGATTGCTGTCAGTAAGATTTTTTAAAGTTTTAAGTCTCACCATACAAGGCAGCCATTACTCTCTTCTGTGTCACAAGATCCTTCAGAAATCTATGGAAGCTTGTTTCCACCACCGAATAAGACGTTTTTAAAGGTAATTGCGACCTTTTTATCTCACAATTGTGAGTTTGCTTTTCAGAATTGCGAGATATAGTCGGAATTGTGAGACTTCTTCTCTCAGAATTGTAAGGTATTAACTTGCAATTGCGAGTTATAAAGTCCAATTCTGAGGAGAAAGTTCAAAAGAAAAACATTTATGTTAAACAGACACTTGTAATAATATAAATGTCTGTCACTTTCGATCAATTTAATGCATCTTTGCTGAATAAAAGTATTCTCTTACTGACCCCTAACCTTGTGGAAATTCTTCTAAACCATTCCTGATTGATTTAAATAACAATAGCTCGCTCGCCTGCTGTTTATTGTTTGTAGAGCTGCAGCTGGTGGTGGCAGACACCCTTCAAACACACACACACACCCCCTCTTCTCTGCGACCGTAAGTCACCAATGTCTCCTGGTTAACAGTGGCCACTCCCACTCGTACAACAGTTTGCTTTGTCATGAACGCACCAGCTTGCTCTCAGACAAAGCTCTCTTTTCAGTTGTGTGTCTAAATCTAATGCCGGACAAGAGGCAGCTTGACCAGGCCTGCACTGACCCTTTTATTGTAAGGAGGCTGGTCACAATCAGTAGTGTCTTGCAAACACTGACTGGAACACTAACTGATCACAATGTTAATGGTGCTTTGGTAGTGCTCAATCAAACATCAGGTCCAATAATGTCTAAAAAATGTTTTTAGTGGATCATTTTTCTCTGACCATATGCAGATGTATACCTGTCTGAAGCTCCGGAGGTTGTTCTCAGCGTCCTCCCTCTGAAGCATCTCTTCATTAAGTCTGAAAATGATATGAATATTTAAGCAGAGCCACGCCCTCATATAACTCAACCAAACCCACTGGAGCATCTCACAATGAAAATATGTTCAAGTCTTTAAACTAAAAGAAATACATTTCTTCTCATTTGTTGCTTAAAGAAATTCAACCAGTGATGGGTTATTCTTAATCTGGTAAAAAAAAACAAAAAAACCTGTATTGAAGAGCTTTGTTTGTAAAAGAAATCCACACAGTAAAAATAATTACACCATTTACCTACTTTTATTGAAGTCATTAATGTGATTTAATATGAATCCATTAACTTTTTGTCATTTAAAAGTCAGGTCAGGGAGAAATCAAATCATATTTAAAAAAATATATATATTTCACAGAAATATAAAATCTTTATATATTTTCTTATTGAATTAAAGTTCATATTGCATTTCATAATCTGGCGAAATGAAATATGAAGCTTTAGACATTTTGGTTTTATTTGACCTGGTAAAGAGAAAACTCCGCCTATAAGAAGCTTATTACACTGCCAAAAATAATAATAAATGGGGTAACATATAATTATAGGCCTAGGTGAAAATGTTATTAAACATGATCTTATGTCAAAATATGTATGATTTTAAACTACAGTGGGCTGTCTAAAGCTCCAAAATGCATAAAATAGCCTATATTTTGGTAAAAAATATATACAAATGTATTTGTATTAATGTGTAAAAAAAATAAAAATGATTAGCCAAATTTTTCAGTTCATGTTTGAGATATGTAATGCAAAAAGACAGTAATATGATTTATACAAAACCCTAAATCTGGCTTGAAAAATCTATTATAAAAAGTATGAAGGTGCACCTGTGTGTGTGTGTGTGTGTGTGTGTGTGTGTGTGTGTGTGTGTGTGTGGTACAAAATAAAAACCTGTATTGAAGAGCTTGTTCTAAAAGAAATGCACTACACAGTAAAAATGATGTTGGTGATAATTATGTTGGTGATATGTTGGCAATTTATGTTGGTGATATGAAATGTGAAATGACAATAATCTGACTTGGACTTAAAATTCTAAATCTAGTTGGCAAAATC